>NC_142091.1:55565059-55872184 GCF_054644295.1 Miniopterus natalensis | reverse complement strand
CAAAGAGAGCGCGCTGGGCGTCGCCAGCCGTGGGGACCAGCACGGCGAGAACAGCTCTCCTGGCCTTAATCCGCACCACGTGGACTTGCCGAGCGCCCACCACGGTCCGGTCCCGCGCCCTGTGGGACCCAGTCCCGCCCTTCACTCCAGGCCTGCCCTGTGCAGCAGCTTTGCGCCCGAGCCTCTCAGGCGGCTGCTCCGGGCCTTTGCCCGCTGACGGGCCAAGAGCAACACGAGGCCCCCGACGCGGGCCCGCAGCCTTGTTTCCCTGTGGCCAACGCCGCATGCTGTTCTCATCACGGCCGGACTTGGCTGGTGACGCGGTGACATTCTGAAATGTTTTCTCCGACAGCCAACGGTCAAGGAGGAAGCAACAACACCGAAAGAGCACAAAGCGTTCAGAACAAGCAGGTTCCTTCCAGAAAAGTCCACACGAAGGAATTCACATTCGTCAGTGCCCCAGAAACCGAGAGTTTGGCACCACAGAGCAGTCTGAGTATTTTCTGAGGAAAGGTTTTGGGGAAACCTGGGAAGAATGTGAAGCTGACCCTCTCCCCCCTCCTCTTGGCTCCTCCGTGGCTCCTCGCCATCTCTCCGGTAGATACAAGGTCCTCATGATGCAATAGCTCTTTGTCCTTTCGAAACCAGCTCACAAATCACCTCTTCCAAGAAAGCTTTCTGGATATCCCCACCCCAATAAAACCGGCCACTCCTTCTTTGTGTTCTGACTCTATTATGCAATGACATTTATCATGCTGAATTTCAGTGTTGCTTCAGCACCTGGGCTCTGCAGTCAGATTGTTTGGGATTAAAACCTGATTTCCACACTTAATTATTTGACTTTTAGCAAATTTCTCAGTACCTTTCAATGTTTGGTTCAAAGATGTTAAGAAATGTCCTTGTTCTTACACAGGTTGCCTGTCAGTAGGATGCGAATAATAATAACTGTATATTTCTAACCGTTTTGTTATAAGGAGTAAATGAAAAAATGTGCATGAATGAGCTATCATAGTATGTAACATACAGATCTCAACAAATGCTACTCTTATAATTACTGTGTACTTTTCCCCCTACTAGACAGTGAATTCATCAAGTACAAAATCTGTGTTGCTTATATTTGTATTTTAGTGTTTGATGATGTTCTTATTTAATTCATGGATAAAAGCTTCATAGAATAGGGTATGATTCATTACAGGCTATCTTAGTTAGGAAACACTTTCAAGTTGTCTCAAATGGTAAAAAAAAGAAAAGAAAGAAAAGAAAAAGAAAAGAGGTGCATTATGGGGAATCACAGTTGACCCTAAGGTTAATCTGTGCATTATATGATAGGACTGCAAAGAGGGACTACAAATTCTACACAGTTATTTTCTAGAGCATCATCTTTTTAAGAGCTAGTTCAATTTGTAATTGATGCCAAACTTAATTTTCCTGGGAAAGTTCTGATTTTCTCCGAGACCAGGTTGTACCTCTGTTATAAACCAGTTATCCTATAAATATTCAGAAATAGTAATTTATAGTTACTATAGTAAGAATAATAGTAGTAGTAATAGCATCTTTATTGATCACTTATTATAGGAGAGCCACTTGTATAATTGTTTCATATGAATTAAATTATTTAATTTTAATAAGTTAAACTTTGTCACAGAGAAGTTAACTAACTTGTCCAAGTTTACACAGCTAGTAAAGGGAAAAACTCAGGCTACTCATTTAAGGATTGGTGTTAGCCAGCAGGTAGCTGTTGTCTGCATTAGTGAGAACGACTCCTCTACTTATTGCAGCGGTTTTGACCCTTCAGTGTAAAAGCATTGACTCTTCCATACGGGAGCACAGTCTTAGAGTGAGCCAATTATCTCAGGTTCCAATATTGCCTTTGGCACTTTCTAACTGATAGTTTGGGCAGCCTATTTAACTTCCCTGTACTTTAGTTTCCTTACTTATAAAAGGGAATTACGATAGCTACTTTAAATGTTATAGTTTAAAACTGAGTTATTTTATGCAAAGAACCTGACATAACATAGACTCTCAATAAACAGTGATAGATTTTGTTATTATAAATATTCACTTCCATCCAAACTGGCTTGTACAGAATTTTCTTGTCTTTATAGAAATGGGCTCCCAATGCTCACATGTGGATCAAATAGAAAAAATAACTACCATTTCTCTATTTGTCCAGGCTTTTGTGACAAATCTCTTTCCAAACTCAGGTAGGACTTAGAGTCTTTGCAAAAATTCAGTTAACATCATGTTATTTTGTAAAATTCGTGCAAATAAAGCTGATTGGTGGAAAGAGGATGGGGGTTAGAATCCAAGTCAAAGGCGTTCTGCTTTCACAGAGTCAGTCAGTCTTAAACATCTTCCCCATAACAAATATGGCATTGAAGCATTAAGACATTAATAAATATTTGCTCGATTAATAATTATCATAATTAGGTAACTACTATATGGTCGTTGCTGACACATAGTAGATACTCAAAGTATTAATTTATTTCCCATTTGTATTATAACCATGATCCTTAAATGAATATGCGAGCTCATGGATGCCTGATTAGGTGTTGAACTTGACCCTCTACAGGCTCCCAATTAAATTGACCCTGCATTTCAAAAACTGAACATCTAAAACCCTAGATCTAACTGACTTAACAAGTCCTTAGTCAACCAGTCGATTGTGATTTTGGATATTAAAAAGGAGCCATCATGAGTAAGATACTGATATATATATTTTTTCAGAGATAGAGCTTCTGGAGGCATGGTGCAAATTGTTTTCCAAAGAAAACCATACCATACATTTATTTTACAATGTGATATTGGTTCACCTCTAGCAAGAGGCAGGGTTATACTCTCTCCCATCCTTTGAACATGAATGGGCCAATGTAACTGCTTCAACCAACAGAGCATACCAGAAGTGATATTATATCTTCCTAGCCCGGCTCTGTCCCTCTTGGGACAAGCACCTTCAGAGCATTAAGTCAACATGTATAAAGTCCAGCTATCCTCAAGCCCCCATCCTGGAGAGAACATATGAAGAGGCCACACATAGTGAGATGCCCAAGAAGCCCCAGCTCTGCTAGTCTCCAATCTTCTAAGATCAGGCATCAAAAAACGTGAATGAAGAAACTCTAGTATGATCCCCGCCCTAACCAATATCTAATTACAACCTTGTTAGAGACCCCAAGTCAGAAAGCCCACATGGGCTGCTCTTGGATTCCTGATCCACAAAATTGTGAGAGGGATAATAAATGATTATTATTGTTTTAAACCACTAAGTTTTAGGGTGATTTGTTGTGCAGCCATGGTAACGAGAACAGGGCAATTGGGAAAACATTTTTTTTCCTTTAGCCCAGTTAGGTCGAAACTGTCATACAGATGAGCCATGTCTTAGAACATTCCATCCCTCAATCAAAGTGACCACTGTGATGGGCAAGCAGGGACTCTGCCCAATTGGTGAGGTTTCCGTTGATTCTTGGGGTTGTGGCAACTGAGGAAATCTAAGACAGTTCCTCCTAAAAAACCCATAGCTCTGGCAGAATAAAATATACTTTCTTCTTAATAACTTTTCCAGTAATTAAAGTTTTATTTCCACATCCTTTTTAGTAAGTGTAAAAATATATTTCAAATCGCTCTTTCCCTCAAAGTGGGAAAAGGAGCCGGGGAAGCAGAGACCATATGTCTCCAAATAAATGTAATTACCGGCCCTGCCTTCACCGAGGTCACACACCTATACTGTAGAGGGCATCAGATGGTGGAGGGAGAATTTCACATCTGGATTAAATCAAATCAGATTGGTTGCAGCTTGCAGACTGCAATTTCTTGCCAATTTTCTTGTTATTAATCCCTTGGTACCATTAAAGAAAAAAAATATGGTTCTAAACTCTCCATAAACTGGATTTGAGCAACAGCCATGGTAGACAATAGGCAACCCAGACTTGCTACATGTTAACAAAGCTCTTCCCTCAACTGCCATACGGTGAAACGAAATGTGAGGTCTACAGAGTGGAAAGAAGTAAATAGGATGGTTTCTCTTCTGGCCATGAGTGATATGAATGAAAACAAAATGTGCAAAGCTTGAAGGGGCTGAGAGCAAGAAGTCCCTCACAGTCCATCAGTGGAAAAGGTGTTGACTGGTCACTGAGTCTATTTGGAATTGCCCCAGAAGGAATGTTTTCCCGGGGCCTTGGCCTAGCAGCGCGTTCACAGCATTGATGATAGATGATTGAAGAGCTAGAAATAAGGGGAAAAATTGAGAAGGGCAAATGAGGGCAATTTTTTTTTTTTTTTTTTTTTACATTTTTACCCTGCCAGTGAGTAGAGTCCGGAAAAGAGAAATCATGATTCTTAAACTCAAATTGGGCTCTTACATCATGAGTTGGCATGAATTCCTACATATCTAAGGACAGAGTTGACATGATGGGGAAACAGAAACTGGGTCCTGCTTTCTACCTCTTGGCTCCAATGAATAAACATCTTTGGTGTATGGTCACTCAGTGCTTTCCTTTATACTTAATTTAGAATCATGGTTACGGGGAAAGGTCTTGGGCTCATGCCCAGATCCCCCACTCCCAGATCCCTTGACTATTTGGGCAGGCTTCTTAATTTCTCTGTGCCTCAATTTTCCCTTCCCATCTTTAAAAGCTAGGGAGTTGTGTGCTTACCCCAGAGTATTTTGTGAGAATTAAGTATAATGAAACAGGAAAAGGATTTTGAGTAGTGCCTGGCACTTAGCGCTCAGTAACTTTCAGTTAGTATTCTTATGTTCTGCTATAGTTGTCTGACCTTTTCTATACCTACACACAATTTTCTCACCTGGTTTTTAGTCTGCTTTCTTAATTTCCTTCCTATGGTGTCATGAATTGACTATTTCCATTTGTAGTATTTGCTGTCATAAGTCATAGTTAACAATGAACCTCCTCCTGTTTTTTTCACTTAGCCTGAGATAATTTGTCTACAGTTAGAGGGGTCTTCTTTTTCACATTCAATCTTACTAATAGCATTTAAAAGGCAATTCTTTAAAAATGGACTAACTAACCAAACAAACACAAACCACTGGATATTTTTGAAGAGATAATCACTTGGTCATAAGTTCCATGATGCTAAAGACCATGTCTGTTTTGCTCACTATTTTAGAATACATATAAACCAACAGCATCAGTTTTATTTTTTTAATGTTTTTTGCTATGGTTGATTACTGAATAGGCTGTCCCTCCATTGGGCCAGTATTGGTGGTTCAAAATTCCATCAGGAAATAGATGGCTAACTCAAACTGAGTAATTTGAGGAGAAATTAATAAATGCACTAATTTGAAAAGGGTAGACGGGTTAGAGTGGACAAGGTCTAGTGTGTACAGTTGGGAGAGTAAAAGCCGGAGAGCTGGGACTACCCATCAACCTGAGCAGACCAGGTAAAGAAGAGTTACTAGGAGCCAGAGGGAGGTGGGCTGTATGGAGGTAAAGGCCTGGAAGGAGCTGTGGCCTGGCTAGTAGAACACAGGCAACCCATGGATAACCGGCAGGGAAACAACCAGGGAAATGAGTATCCCACCTCACTGTCTTCCTGCCTTGGGTCTCCTGCTGGTGGCTCCCACTGGCAGAGCATAACTGGAAGCCAGACCGTAGGGAGCCTATGCTACAGTCCCTTAGGTGTAGGCTCCTGGAGCACAGATGAGAGAGGGAGAAGTATGGAGACTGGATCTAGGGAATAAGCAGGAGACCTCCTGCACTGGATTGCATATTGCTATCTGCCACTTCTATGCTGTGTTTCTTCAAACCCTCTAACCCTAACTTTCCGCAGTTAACCTGTAGGCACTCAATATCCTCAGTCTGTTCTCCAAGAAATACTCAGTGATCAGGAAGTCACAGCGTCAGTTAATTCAACAAATAGTCATGAAACAAGGGTAAGTTAAATAAGTAACAGCTCTTGCCCTCATGAACCTTTCACACACTTGGCAGAAAGACAGGCATGCCAACAAATAATTGAAATCCAACAAAACAGGTACCAGGCAAGATAGAGTTGGCATCAACACTATGAGAAATAAAGAGAAAATGACTAACTTACTCTTTTGCGCTGAGAGGCAGGGGAAGTCAAGAGAAGTTTTACAGGTCAGGTGACAATTAAAGGAGGCTTCAAGGACAATTAAGTGCCATGGTATTCCTCCTAATGACTTTATTTTAAGCCTTATATCTTACTCATGTTAAAATCTCCCTCCATTTTTGAGGTAAGCAGCTGCTAAGATGGCTTCTGATAATTCTTACCTTCTGATATTCACGTCCCTGTGTAATCACTTCCCTTTGAGTTGAGGCTGGACCTAGTGACTTTCTTCTAATGAACAGACTGGCGAAAGTCATGGAAGGTCACTTCTGAGGTTCGGTTATAGGAAGACTCTGACTTTGGGCTTTCTCTGCCTCTCTCTCTCCCTCACTTGCTGTGAAGAAAGCCAGCTACCATACTGTAAGCTATTTTTGGGAGATACCCACGTAGCAGGGGATTGATATCTGCTAGAGCCAAGACCCAATGAGGACAAGAGCCATATGAGTGAGCATGGGAGTGAATTCTCCACTAGTGAATCTTGAGAGACTAAGGCAGCCCCAAATGAAAGTCTGATTACAGGTTTGTGGGAGACTTGGAGCCTAATGACCCAGCTACGTAGGCTGTGCCTGAATTCCTGACTCACAGAAACTATAAATTAATAAATGTGTATTTTAAGTTGTTGAATTTCTGAATAACAGTGTTCTCATCTGGCTTATGTATCAGGGTAATGCTGGCCTTATAGAATGATTTTAGAAGTGCTCCCTTATCTGTAATGTTTAGAAGAGTTTGAGGATTGGTGTTCTTAAAATTTTTGGTAGAATTGCCAGTAGAGCCATCAGGTCCTATACTTTTCTTTGTTGGGAGATTTTTGATTACTGAGTCACGTGATTCAGCCTATGTAGGTTGTATGTTCCTAGGAATTTACCCATTTATTCTATCTATTATGTTGGCATATAAATTCTCATAGTAGTCTTTCATAATCCTGTGTTATTTTTGTGGTATCAATTATAATGTCTCATCTTTCATCTCTTATTTTATTTATTTGTCATCTTTTTTCCTTAGTCTACCTAAAAGTTTATCAGTTTTTTAGTGTTTTCAAAAAAACACAGGTTTTAGTTTTGTTGATCTTTTCTATTGTTTTTCTGGTCACCATTTAATTCTGCTCTGGCCTTTGTTATTTCCTTTCTTCCGCTAACTTTGAAATTAGTACACAGCTATTTGGTGTTTTGTAATATTTTTTATTTTTCACTCTTTTTTCTTCTTTATCTTTTGGTTTGAATATTTTCTATTGCTTAATTTTCCACGATAACTTTTTGAAGTCTATATGAGTTGTGTGTAACAATAGCTCATTTATTTTTATTCCTGATCACTGACCTATTTTAATTGATGTATAATTTGCATACAATATCCTATTTCAGGTATACATCATAGTGATTTGATATTTACATACATTATTAAATGATCCCATAATAAGTCTAGTAGAAAAGTAAGTGTTTTCCTATTTTGATTTTTGTCTTCTCTAAAGTACTTTTCTTGAGCATTGTGGGTTTTCCACCTCAGCTCTCATATCCATGGAATACTCTTCTGAACCTCCAAAGTTTGTTTAACTTGGCATAAAGTCCTAGAAAAATTCCAATAAGGCTCCCTGTGGCCACCATCCAGAAACAAAGACCAGATTCACTACCAGCCCATTACCTGAAACCTTGACTGCTAAGTCAAGATGCAGGGTTGACTTCAGCTCAGGAATGAAAGTGTGGCTTTGTGGAGTCATTAGGTTTTTCTGGCCTTTGCTTCCTTTCATTCTCATTCCAGTTGAACTAAGGTACTATACAGCATAACTTTGTTAGACAAAACCCCCTATTTCTTTCCAAGGAAAATGGTATTTGCAACATAATATAAGATTTGAATCAAGACAGATCTGAGTTTACCTTTATTCTGCCATTAAAAACTGAGTGACTTAGGGAAAAGTCACAAGAGTTCTATGAGCCTCAGTGTCCCCATTCATAAAATGAATAATAATAATATCTTGCAGAGTTATTGTGAGAATTAAATGAATAAGTATATGAAAAGCACAGAGCATAATGCCTGAGCATATGTTAATTTCTTCTTTCTAAATGTCACACTGGTGGCCCTCTATGGTATTTATAAAATGATAGTACTTGCAATACTGAAAATAAAAATAAGGTAAATCTATAATTCTGCACATATGGCTAGGCATATGTGTTTAAGCATGTTCATATGTTTTCCATAACTATAATTTATCTGCACAATTTTTTCCTAGTCGGCTGTCCAAAATATTAAATGTCTTTGGGGAAGGCAAATGAAACAACACATGCTCTGACTTGTCCCAGGCCAGTTCTTTATTATTTAGACAGACTATGTAAATGCCATTGTTTCCATGGACCGTATATAAGTAAATGTGCATGAAAGCTCGCACGAGAGCCTTACTCAGTCTTAAGGACTAATCTACATTCTTTTCATACAGAGCATGTGATGCATTTTCCCTTGACACCATTTAAGACAAAGATTCCAATTTTTACAGATTTAAATATTCTATACATTCTACCCTCTCTACACAGGGAGCCACATGATAAAGGGACTTGGTACCGTACTCTGTACTTTCTGCTCATTTTGCTGTGAACCTAAAACTTCTCTAAAACACAAAGTATATTAAAACAAACACACAAACAAACCAAACACATAGTATTATTTCTCTCACAGTTCTAGAGTCCAGAAGTCTGAAATCAAGGTTGTTACTTCAGTCTCCATCACTTGCATGGTCACATTGCCTCCTCTTTCTCTTTTCCTGTGTTTGTTTCTTATAAGGACACTTGCCATTGAATTTAGGGCCCATCTGGATAAATCAGGATGATCTCTTAAAAATTTAATATGCTTAACTTAATTACCTCTGCAAAGATGTGTAGGTTCCAGGGCTTAGGGCATAGAAATATCTTTTTGGAGGCCACTATTTAGACCACAGTAATGGCCACTAACCCAATCTTGGTCAATAGACCTCAGGGACAGTTTATTCAAGAACTTCTAGGAAAGGTTTTTGTTCCCTTTTTAATCTTCTATTTATTAAAAGGGATGCATGAGAGAAAAAACAACTTTCTTTTTATTTTTTCATGCAATTGTAAGAGGACAAGATGCCTGGAGCAGTAGCAGCCACTTTGGGTCTAGGTGGTAACAAACCTGAAGGCTTGTTTGAGCTTCTGAAACAAGCCTGAACACACAAACCTCTGAACTTCATTCCATCTGAGGTTATAAATATTCTTATGGTTTAAATGATTGATAATTGTGATTTTTGTTACTTTCAGCTCAAATCATCCTGACTACTGAAATGGGGAAATACAGATATAATACAAGGGAAAAAACCTTATGTAATGTACACAGGATTAGAGAGTTAGAACCCAGGAAAATAAACAGCTATCTCAATTGTCAAGTTAGCTAAAGAGAGGATAGTTTCAGGTTTATTCTAAGAACACAGATAGAAAGAACCATATTTATATTTAGGAATAGGCATGAAAAGAAATAGTCTAGCTGGAAATAAAAAAAGTTGCAATCAACTTATAGACTGTAAATTCCATGAACTTGGTCGGAACTCTGTTTACATGATGTACGCATAAATTATATCAAACATAAAGTATCTACTCATCTTGCTTTCAGACTTCAAGATCCCAAGGGCAACTTCTGAAATCTTACTGGGTATTGTAGTAAAGCTATATAGCTATCAAATTGAAAAGCTCAGACTTTTATTCCTAGCAACATGTAGAAACTATTGTGCAGTGGACACGGTCTGATGCAGTACTGCATAATCAGAGCTGACCTTGACACAAATCTTATGTAATAAAATGCCAATCTTCTGCTTCTATTCCAACCACCACTAGCTCCCTTAGCAGTAATGAAAGGGTAACCTAGACAAATTCTCTTATGCACGCATAGCCTGACATTCAGCCAGGGGGAGCTTGTGAAGACTATGAAATAACCCTCCATTATGAAGTTCAGGGAGTCATCCCTTCAATGTGAAATTTTTTTTTCTTTTTTTTAAATATATATTTATTGACTTCAGAGAAAGGAAAGGAGAGGGAGAGAGAGAGAGAAACATCAATGATGAGAGAGTCATTGATCAGCTGCAGCCCGCAACCCGGGCATGTGCCTTGACCGAGAATCGAACCCCGATCTCCTAGATCCTAGGTCGATGCTCAACCGCTGAGCCACGCCTGGCTGGGCCCTTCAATGTGATTAAGTGAGCTTTAATTTTTATTGCTGTCAGATTTTACTGCTTTCAACACCTGCAGCTCCCTGGTAGACTTGAGATAGGCCTTTTGCAAAATTCTTTATTCTTTTTAACATCTATAAAACAGAACTTCATTTCACTAGGGCCATGACAGATCTATTTTGCTGTCAACAGGTCATTGACTTAAGCAGACGAATTAGATCCCTCTTCTGACAGTCAAGCTGTCTTTCTTGCTGCCCCACCATTGTCCTCACTTTCTGCCTCTCCAAGCTGTCTTCACTCTTACAAACATCTCAGAAAAGTAAAGCAGTATTCCTGCCCCATGTTAGAATCATGAGGGAGTCTCAGCGGCTCAGTCACAGTATTGTGAAACACTGGTTTTTTTGGTGGAGACTTCCCCATACTATACCTAACAACCCAAATCACCACCCCTCCAATCACCAAAAAACACCCCTGTAGTTTTATTAGTACCTGAAGAATAGTCTCTGACCATTTTCAAGTTTTAGGGTAGAGGACAGGCAGTTTTTATTTTTAGAAAGATATTATATAACACTTAACCAAGACCAGTGCCTTGCCTTAAATATAGCTGGTATTTATTGTGCAGTCTTTGTCTCCTTTAATCACCCTACTAGTAGAGACCACAATTATCCATTTTCTAGCTGAGAAAGTCCCACCTAACAAGTCAAATCACTTAAAGTAGCATCACATAACTAGTCAATGGTAGAGTTCAAATTTAAGTCTGCTTGTGCTTTTAACTTCTATATCTTCTCACACTATTGATAGGTTTCCTGAGCTACATTTACACTATAGCTCTGCACCCGGAGCTCTAATATAGATTACCTCCAGAGAAATCCCTGCCGGGGTGGAGTGGGGTGGGAGATGGGTGGAGGAGGGCAACGGTGGGGGGAATAGGGGACATCTGTAATACTCAACAATAAAATAATTTAAAAAAAAGATGTGGGAAATACTTTTTGCAGGAACTATGGTGGCAACAATCTGTCAGTTCAACTTGGCAAAGGTGACCACTTCCAATTATGCAATTTAATTTCAGGCTCCTTGTACTTCATAAAAGTTTACACATGTTCACAAAGGAGTAGGACCAAAAACATAATACGTGGACAGTTTGGGTCAGGATGAAGACAGTCACTTTTGTCTAAAACAGAGAGTATAACTCCAGGGGGGGCAAGTGAGTTTAAAGTTCTGGATATGAGATAAAAATGGGCCAATGAAGGAAAAGGTGGAAGTTCCTGAAAGAGGCCACATGTGTGTGACAGAGTTCGGCTGGGCAGAGGACACAGGTAGATTTCAGTGTCTCCATGTAGGAGCAATATTAGGATCTGGGACCCCTCCTGAGCTTCAACAAGACAGCTGGGGAATAAAATCTAGACGAGGCACCCCCACACACCATATATGACAGTAAACCATAGTCCAGCCCTTTTGTTTTAATAAATTGGCTGTGTCCTTTTGGGTGCTAACTGTGCTGAGCAAAATACATAAGTCATCTTAGTTTGTTCTCATGATACTACTACAAAGGAAACAGTCCTGTAGCTTTTCTTTTTAAAGAAGCTGAAGCTCAAAGAAATTAAATTCCTTTACCTCTTCCTGGTGCTTATATTTGAACTTTCATTCTGATTTAGAAGAATACGGAAAGTACCGCACTTAAATGATATGTGTTCACATCTAAATTTGTGTTCAACTATCATGTACAACATCCACACAAAAATGAAAGGCTGGGCTCCAACCGGTCTTCCAAATGTTGGTCCACATATGGTGATAGCGTGTATCTGATATCCCAATGTGCCTGGATAGCTTTAGACAGGTTTTTTTTGGTTTTGTTTTGTTTTTTAAATATATCTTTATTGATTTCATAGAGAGGAAAGGAGAGGGAGAGAGAGAGATAGAGACATCAATGATGAGAGAGTCATTGATCGGCTACAGCCCGCAACCCGGGCATGTGCCCTGACCGGGAATCGAACCCCGATCGCCTGGATCCTAGGTCGACGCTCAACGGCTGAGCCACGCCCGGCCGGGCTAGACAGGTTTTTTTTCCAAGTAGCTTCAACATTTTGCTTTTCCAGGATTTGGGGCATATGGCCTTCTAATACAGCATGGAATAAGAAGAAGATGGCCCGTGTAAAAACTCAAGGAATTTAAATAACTCTAAATGAGTCTGTGATGTGAAAAAGCTGCAAAATTCACTAATTAAATTTAGGCTTTCTAAATAAATGGATCAATATATTTTTTAAAAAATTCTGCCTAGAATGCAGTGCTTTTTATAAAAGATCCCTAAGGAGAGTATTCTTAGCATCTTCTCAAATTCTAGACTTAACCCAAACGAAAACTTGTTTTCATCAAACCTATATATTTTTTCTTTGTATGCTATACACTGAGCCAAAGCAAAATGTCTGGCCAAGTGTCACACAACCACTTTGTAGGGCCCTCATGTATCATGAGATGCACTATACACTAAATGTTCAGAGAGTGTCCCAGGACTTTTCTGGTCCTCGGGAGCAGGCTGTTGTTTATGTCAAGATCCATTTTCTTCCTTGGGCTCTTTATATAACACATCCCTTCTGTGCAGTTATGAACATTCCTCCAAGACCCAGAGCTCTGGGAACTTCTCAGGATGCCAGAAGCAGCTACTTGAACTAAGTCTTTTGAGAGCACAGGTTGTGATTTCTCAGTTGTCACTGCCATTGGATGAATCCTAACATCTGGGAGCTGCTCCCTGTTGAATTATATGTGTGCTAGTACGTGTTGAATTTGGGAAAAGGCACTGTTTCAGCCTGACATTTGGCATCAGTACCTGGTTTTTAGAAACAAAAGTCATTCTATTGAAATCTTTTATGAGAAAACATATCCCACAGTTTACCCAGTTCATTCCAGGCCTTTTAGCCAGTGAAGTGTTTATAAATTTAGAGTTGGGTAAAATAGAATCGGTCAAGGACGTGTCAGTGTTTCCATTACACCCCTTCTTTTTTTAACCCAAAGTAGCACAAGTTTATTAGTGTGTCCATAAAAATTAATATTCCACTGAAACTTGGCATGAAACCATAAAGTAAATGTTTACATATCCTTTCAAATATTAACTCAGTTGTTTCTACAAAGTGATAGATCTTCCAGGTGTGAAAATTCTCAATTCATAGCCTTTCTCAGCTAATTCAGTGGAGCTGTTCTTTCAATGACTAAATTTAGCTTAAAAAACAGCACCTGAAATGGACAGGATGCCAGAAAAGGGCTGAGGGAGAACTTTATTAATTATCCAGAAGCTTCCAACATGAGGTCATCCTGAAAAGTGGAAACTATCAAACTAAACAAGTCTAGCCAAGCAAGAGGGTTATTTGCACCCAAACATACATCCCTGGTCTCTGTCAAGTACATGTCAGCTGTCAGGAAATGGCCCGAGGGCCGACCGGCCTGTGGCTGCTGTGGGGGGGTGTCTGGAACAGAGCTGCAGATGGAGTGCTAACTGAGCTCCCAGCTCATTTGGCTGACCCCGTGGAGGGGAAGCCAGACCTCCACCAGTGCTTAGGACTTTAGGCCTATTGCAGGAAGGTTGACAAAACAATCCTCTGGATGAGAAGGGTCAGTGAGAATGGGGGGGGGGGGAGTGTGGTGAGCTCAGGAGTGAAGACAGAAAACAACTAAGGAGCAAGAGTCTCTTCTTGATCCATTCATAGCCCAGTTTCAAATCTCAGGTCGGTTCTAGTCCCAGAACCTATCAGTTCAAAGAAAGTTCAGGTCTTTTCAGTAGTGATTCCTTCAATTGTTCCCCAGAAAGACTTATGACTATCTGTTATAGAGGAAGGGAAAATATCAGATTTTCAGGGTCTCCTGAGTCAAGGTCCAAGCTGATATGAATACTTAGGGAACCAAAGTGCCCTTGCGCCTCTCCTGTTAGAGTACAGGTATATGGAAATCAGGCAAGTGGAGTCCTAGTACTGGCCTGTCCCACAGTGGGTTTACCGCATCCTATGGTGTACCCAGTGTCCATTTCTCTGGTTTCTGAATCTGTATTTGGAGTGGACATATGTATCACTGGCAGAGCCCTCACATTGATTCCTCCACCTATGTAGTAAAAGCAATTCTAATAATAAAGTTACCACACTCGTTTAGAACCATATGTAGTTGGCTAGTCAGAATTGGTCTTACTGAATCCAGAATAGAAGCATCCAGGCTGGCTTCCCAAAATAGATGTCTATTTTGAGATCTAATAACTCAGCCCACACATATTACTTAATCCCTGTCTTTATTTTTCAAGATTCCTTTGAATAAAAACGTTTTTATACATGAACATCAAGAAATAGTTTATCCCATGGCTATTTTGAGGTTTAACTAGAAATTATTTATCAAGAACTGTGAAGGATCTGAGATTTCACCCTACTTGTAAGCTAACAAGTTAGCCTACCTCAGTTTCATGAATGCTGGCAGAAGGTGTGATAGTTTTAGGTAAAAAATTACGTGATTCCTGGCATAGCACGTTGCATGAACCGTATGTTTGCACTGATTCCCCTTGTCTTCCCAGTTCCATGAGGGGAAGGTGGAGTAGCCCAGGTGGATCCTGCACATGTAGTTGGTTTGCATCACAGATCAGGAGCCTCAGACTTAGAAAACCCCATTTAATAAACCTGCACAAAACTGCCTGGCATCTGCCCTAGAAGGAGATGCTATGTTTTTGTACCTGATACTGAAACAAATTTGCGCTTTGCTCTAGGGGGAGCTATTGTCTTTATCTAAGCCTATTCACTTTACCAATATTCTTTTAAAAAATCTCAGAAAAAGGCAAGATGTGTAGAAACATGGAGAATTGTCTCCCAATATTAGCATACCCTTCTCTGCCAAATTTTGGTAGAAAAATTAATGTATTAGATGAGACATGAATGCTATTGATACACTTTTGATTATTGGGACACTTTATTGTAGTGGAACACTAAACATGTCATCTCAGCTTCCACCACTGACAAAAAAAGGCAGGTACATTTTCCACATTAAACATTTTTTAAGAGTTTACACTCTTTCTAGTCTTACTTTTACAAGTATCTTCAGTCTAAATTTATGCCCTTGATCAAGGCTGGGATTTTTTTGTGTGTAGCCTAGCCCGTTGTTTTAAGTCCCAAAGGAGTTCCCATGGGGTTAATGTTAATGCATTTATTTGTCATGTTATTCCATTCCAATGCCTCATCATCAAGTTAATTCTTTTTTGAAAATTTTGAGTTTATATCTTTTAGAGACATATACAGGAACATTTATAGAGGAAATGGTATGAAGTCAAAGACTAGCTTCATTATAATTTGATTTTTAGGGAGGGGGAAAGTTGGGGGAAAAAAATGGAGGTAAAGGTGAAACAAAATTGTTCAAGAATTGGTAATTATTGAAGCTGGGGAATGGGCTTACATTCTTTTCTCAAGTTTTGAATATGTTTGAATTTTCTGTAATAAATAAAATAAAAAGCATTCTCAAAGTATGCAGTGGTTTTATAAAAGTGTGTTTTCAAAAAATTTATATTAAAATATAATTACTAGAATGTGAAAGTTTAAAAAGGAGTTTTTAAAATTTATTTTAAAAGATTAGGAGCAGCTAGTTTAGAGTCCACTCTAGTGTAGAGTAGGAATGAACCAGGGAGGAGACAGAACTGTGGTACAGCCACATCCAATGAGATAGCCAAGTACGTGCCTTTTCCAGAGCCGTGGGAACCTATGTGTATCTTCTCTTTCACAGAGAATCATGGCCTAGCCCTGCTCTGGATTATACTTAAATACTAAGTAAAGGTCTATAAACTCCAACTTTGAAGGCCTCAAAGCTTCAAACTTCCCTCCTTATAATGACCTAGATGCCTTCATACATTGAAAGTGTATATGTATATTAGTGAAACCATTTGTAAATGTGTATTTCCTTTGACCAGGGGATTACACTTCTCATAATTTCTACTAATTAAATAATAGTGCATGTTATTCATTCATTCTAGATACATTCACAGGATGTTCATCAGGCATAGTTTATAATATCGAATAATTATCAGTTAATTAAATGAACAATATGTTATTAAAAGTAAAAATTAGTTTATTAAACAATAATTATATAGTGAGATTTAATGTTAAAATAGATGTTGTTTTTTTTATAATTTTTATTTTTGTTTAAAGTATTACAGATGTCCCTTTTTCTCCCCAATGACCCTTCCCCCCCCCGTTCCTTCCCCCTTCCCAGTCCCTCTCCCCACCATTGTCCATGTCCTTGGGCTGTGCATATATGCATAGAAATTCTTTGGTTACTCTCTCCCCCTCCACCCCCTCTCCCCCTTCCCTCTGACATTTCGTCAGTCTCAACTATGCTTCCATGTCATTGAATCTATTCTGCTCATCAGTTTATTAAGTTCTTTAGATTCCACGTATAAGTGAGATCATGTGATATTTTTCTTTCACTGCCTGGCTTATTTCACTTAGCATAATATTCTCCAGGACCATCCATACTGTCCCAAAGGGTACGAGATTCTTCTTCTTTACAGCTACGTAGTATTCCATGGTGTGAATGTCCCACAGCTTTTTTATCCACTCAGCTACTGATGGGCACTTGGGCTGTTTCCAGATCTTAGCTATTGTAAACTGTGCTGCTATGAACATCGGGGTACATATATCCTTTCTGATAAATGTTTCAGGATTCTTAGGATACATTCCTAGGAGTGGAATCACTGGGTCAAACGGCAGCTCCATTTTTAATTTTTTGAGGAACCTCCATACTGTTTTCCATAGTGGCTGCACCAGTCTGCATTCCCACCAGCAGCGCATGAGGGCTCCCCTTTCTCCACAGCCTCGCCAGCACATGTCGTTTGTTGATTTGTTGATGGCAGCCATTCTGACAGGTGTGAAGTGATACCTCATTGTGGTTTTAATTTGCATCTCTGGTGATCAGCGACGTCGAGCATTTTCTCATGTGTCTCTTGGCCATCCGTATGTCCTCTTTGGAGAAGTGTCCATTCAGGTCCTTTGCCCATTTCTTAATTGGGTTGTTTGTCTTGTGCCTGTGATGAACTGCATTTTAAAATGTGGATTACTGAGTGTTTGTTCTCTTCTTCCTATCTACACACACACACACACACACACACACACACACACACACACACTCTTCCTTGTACCCAGTGGCCTTCTCCTAGACCAGGAAATTAACATTTCCTTTCCATTGCCTTAAACAGTCTCCAAACCCACAAGATTTGGATCCAACAATAATTTTTTAATTCAGAAGGGCAGATTTAGATCTCCCTCACAAATAGAAATTACTATAACAGACTAATAAAATCTTCACCTTTTTATTTAAAATACCCAAGGAAGTTCCCTATCACAGGCAGCTTTTATACTCACTAGGGGCTTAGAACTACTGAAAGTGATTCTTATGGATCGTCAGAAAGCTCAGTCCTGTATCTCTCTGTGGACAAAGGTAGAAGGGCATAGAGAGAGATCTGAAGAAACTATGTGAAAGAGATGCCAGTTGGAAATCCCATTTCAACCTCATAGCCATGGTGGTGCATGGTACCCAGATGGGAAAAGTGGTACAAAACCGGTCATGAACAGAATGCCTCTATGGTGAGCAAAGCAACTAGTTGTGTGAATATGTTGCTAATGTCAGGAGTTCCCAGGACTTAGCTGAAATAAAAGGAGAAGATGATTTAAGAGTTCTTGAGGGACAGGAAGGGAGAGTGAGGGGGCATCTGGCCTTAGGATCCAGGGAGGTAATCAAGAAGGGAGAATTGAGCATTATATTAGAAAGGCAAGACAAATCTTTACATGAGCGAGAAACTAGAGTAGAAGTCAGGAGGATCAGAAGCAGTTATAGAGTTGGTTAAGTCAAGCAAATAAGAAGTAGGTAGGATTGTGGCCACAAATATGATGTCAGGATGGGATACCAGGTCTTCATTGGAAGGGGGTGGTTTTATGAAGCAAAGATGGAAGGGGAAGTTTAAGGAATTCTACCTTAATTCATGGGTGACTGATTCTACATTTCTACCATTGTGGACTGTTCTAAGTTTCAGTCATGATAACTGGATTTCTGCTTTTTTGTTCCTGAGATTGTATCTTTACCCTATGCCCTCCTTTGGTAATTGGGGCATTGACTTGTTCTGTGATTCTTTAGTGCCATTCTTGATTAACTAAGCTAGTGAGCATCTCGTGTTCTTTAGAATGTTGGCTTGAACTTCTTTTGCAAGGGATCAGAGTTCCATCCTTGAGCCGCAATACTATGGTCCTGAATATGCAAGGAAAATAAAAACTGGGGGGAAAAATAATTTAAGAGAAAATTATTTCCCTGCTAGTTTATCATAGGCATTTGTTGCCAGGATCTTTGCATATTATTTTATTCTAAATTTTCTGTTTTGACTCCCCATAATCTTGTATTATTACACATTTCCACATCTCTCTAGAGCAGTGATAGGCAAAGAATTTTTGGATATGTTTGTGTCTCTGTCTAAACATTAGCCATTAGCTAAATATGGCTTATTGAGCATTTGAAATGGAGCTCCTGCACCTAATTTTCCCTTACTTAATTTTAATTAATTTATACTTACATTAAATAGCTAATATGGCTAGTAGTTACCATACAGAACACTGCTGCTCTAGAACTTGACCCAGTGCAGTAGGAATGTCTACTTCTGAGTTCTAGTTCTATCCACTTTGCACTTTGCTTTTTGTGATCTGCTATATCGTAGGATAGAAGGAAACATGAATCCCAGAATTTGTCACTAAGGGCGCTAAATCCTATGAAGAAGCCTTCATTCATTGGCTGGAGTTCAACCAAATTGAAGGGACCAATCAGGAAAGGGAAGGATGCTGGATTCCAGCACATGCCCCACTTTCATTCTCTAGTCGCTTTCAATTTGTTTAGTCTGGTGTCAAATGTTCCCATTGTGTAAGTAGGTTTAACATGAATCATGACTGTGGATTAAGAACAAGGCAGTAATTATCGATTAACTTCAGCCAGGCCATGTGCCCAGCCACAGAGATTATGTACTAGCTAAATAGCCTTAGTTATCACTGAATGGATGCCCAGAAAACACAAGGTTATAACTCATACTTCCAATTGTTTATGACTTTGCTGACTCAGTCAAGCTCCGGGAAGATATTAACTGTCCCTTTGTACTATTTTTTGTGTCTAATCACTAGGAATTTAGTGACTGTTATTCTCCTATGGCTTCTTTGTTTGGGCTAAAACTTTTTCTAACATTTTCACTGGTTGGAACATTTGTTTTTATTATTTAAGGAATTTGCTCAATTAGTTTTTATATTATAATGTCAAATATGCATGCATCTTCTTAATGAGACTGAGAATTTGTAAAACTATAGTATAATTTCAAAAAATCAGGTTTTTAATCATTGGGGCATTTACCAAAATGCCTTAGGGGAAATTACCCCTTGACACCTTGCTCTGTTTTAACATTGTAATTGTTTTACTTTAATGCTTTTTTTCTCTCTCTCACATGTGACATAATTTTGAAAATTTCACTTTTGAAGGAAAGATTCCAGGGTTTGATTGACTTCTTTATGAGGAAATTGTTTAATAAGTATTTTGCTTAGAAAAATATAGCATTGAAAGAACAATTTAAAATGAGTGGGCAATATCAATGTACTACTTTATCTGTTAAAAATTATAGAATTAAATGAAAAATAGCACCAAATGCTGACAAGAATGTACAAAAAATGAATCGCTTATACATTGCTGGCTAAAATATAAAATTGGATGACTACTCTGAAAAGTACTTTGACAGTTTCTTTCAAAACTAAAAATGAACTTACCATATGACCCATCAATTACACTGTTGGGCATATATCCCATAGAACTGAAGATTTATTTTTGCACAAAAATTTATACACAAGTGTTCATAGTATCTGTATTTGCAGTAGATCCAAACCTTGACATTTCCTAGAGCCGTTTTCTGTTTGGGGCCTTACTATCAACCTAAGACTCTGACTGCAGAATGAGTTCCAAACATGTTGCTTCCTTGCCTAGACTGACTCCTCAGTGCCTCTGGTTTCTTCACCTCTGGGATCCCCAAATTCTCTCATAATAATCGTGGTCAAATATTTAGTTTTAAAATTCTAGGATACAGGATTAAGGAGTATCCCTTGAAACCCAGAAAAGAACAATTCAGGACAATCTAAGGACCTTGGATTAGCAAATTTCACTTAAACACAACCATGAAATAGAAAATGATTTACAGACATCACCTTGAAGACTCAGTAAGGTAGTAAGTGACCCCATGTAGCATCTACTTTAAACAGCTCTGGATATGCTATCACAAGGAAGAAAAGTAAAAGAAAATTAATTATAATAAATAATCCTGGAACAATTGCTATGTGCCAGTCACTTTGCAAATCATTTTCACATGCATCATGTAATTCAGCGTTAGAAAAAATATAAAAACATTATTACTCTTCTTACTTTACAGATGAGGAAATTGAGGGTCAAAGGTTAAGTGACTAGTCTAAGGTCTATAGCAAGTAATACCTAAATGACACAGGAAACAGAATATATGGAATGATCCAGAACAGAATGGAAATTGAATGAGCCATGTGATAAAGAGAAGGCCAACAAATCACTTAAATATGACAGTATGAGTATATATAGTCACATGTTCTCCATCTTTGCTGATGTCAGAAAAGGGAAATAAACTTAGCCTTAACTTAAGGTACTGGTATCCAGCAGAAGGCTGGATTTCCCAGCAGATAGGCCTGCAGGATGCTGGAATGTATAACTAAAAGAGGTTCTGAGTTCTCTACATTCTTTCAAAGGAATTACTTTATGTTTAATCTTTGCTCAGAACAAGATAATATATTTTATACATATATATGATGATATGAGTTATAAATATACTCATTCAGAATATATTAATTTTTTTAAAACAATGATATGCTAGGTGTTATGCTCAGTAGCCGTGGAGATACACTATTGATCACAATAGACTGGGCCTCAGGCTTCCTATCAGACAATTAAACAAGCAATACTGGTGAAGGGTACAGGGAAATAAGGAGGGTGCTAAAGGGGATATCTTATCCAGTCTAGTAATACCAGGAGTGAGCTTCCCAAAGAAAGTCCTATCTAAACATATCTAAAGGATGACCAGGCATTACCCAGGCAGAGAGCAGCAGGAAAAGTACTTTAGGCTGAATAAAATCACGTGCAATGTGGGGATTTTGTGGCTTTTCAAAACCCCTTCCAGTGGTGGAATGTCATGCATCAACCCATTTCTTAGGTCCCTCATGCTGGCGTAATGATCCTGGCATCACTGCCCTCTTTCTGGTTTTGAGTTCAATCAAAAAACGACTCTGCAACTAGTTTTCTCCCGCGGTGAGTGAGAATTCGGGAAATGTCTCTTCAACGCACATCGCGGGACTGATGTAAGCCCGCGGGAGTGAGTGATGGGACAACACGGGGTGTGGGCTCGGAGGACCTGGGTACAATGCCTGGCTGTGCCACATCCTACCCTGATCTTAGGAAAAAATTCCCAAACTCAACAGCCAAGGACAGGGTCATGAAGACGAGCAGAGACAGCATGCTATTTCCTGGCAACAAAATAAAGGAATTTCATTCCAGAAAAGTGGAAAATGTATTCCTCTAAATTGTTTTCAAATTTTACCGGCATCCCATTCAACTGGGCTCGTTAAACACAGATTGCTAGGCCCTCCCTCCAGAGGTCCTGGTTTTCAGATCCTGACTACCTCCAGAAAATGCTGCGGTGTGAAGATCTGAACGAGTGGGTTTTTAATCACTTTAATATGCCAGCCTCAATTCCAAGCCCCTGTCTTGGCTGGGTCTTTCATTTGGTCATTTTTAAAGTAAGTGGAGTAATTGGCCAAGTCATCAGAAGCTCCAGAGCATTTAAAATCCCTCAGCACAACTGGTTTTTTTTTTGTTAAGGGCTAGGAAACCACTTATAACGATTTTCTTGAGAATTTAAATGACGAGAAATGCGGCAGTTTTCAAATGGGTATTTTCTCTCTTGGCTGCCTTCTTATGTCATCTGACAATTCCCTCTTCCACATGAGGAGAATTCAGAGGCTTAGATTTCTTCACTAAATTATATCTTCTTTTCACAGTTTTTTTTTCTTCCATCTTGGAAGAATGGCTTCTAAAAAAAGAATTACTTTTCACATTACACCATTAAAAACTCCTGGCATCAAACAACCAAAACCCAAGGCATACATAGTCAATTGCTAATTCTCCCTTTGAAGCAGCTATAGTCTCAACATCCGTGCAATTCATGTTTATACACTATAACCTTAGGATAACGTCAATTAACTTAGGAAAGGATTGGGTCTGACACCACAGTGTCTGCATCTCTGCCCCTCCTGGTAGCTGCAAGTCACGTGGATTCTCCAAAAATTTGGGAGACATGACCACTGGCTACGGGTCAGAGAGAGGATGAGTTGGGAAATACAGAGGTAGCTTAACATGTGCTATGTAGCCACATAGTAACACCTCATCCTACTCACGAGGCCTGGAGTCATTTTTACACTTAATTTAGGCAGAGCTGGAACTACGACTCGGGATTCCAGGCTCCTAATCACCTTGCCTGCTGAGTTTCTTTGGGGTCTCTCATTACTTCTTCCAATACCTCTTATCCTGCTGAACACCTTCTTCCTTGGCTCTGCTCATTTTCTGTCCCAGCCAATAATATAATTGCCTTTAATAACTACCTCAAAGTTCCACGGTGTCCAACCTTTCTTTTATAAGCAACTCACAAAATTTAATAGCATTCAGGACCCAATAAAATTAATCTTTATTGGCTTATAAGGCTAAAGTGGATCTCCCTGAGTAGCGAGTTTTCTGTAACTGTGCCTGTCACTGAATCAGCCTCTGACTTCAGATCAAACCTGACCTGGAATCTGTAATTATCTACTTTCATTCATCCCATCCCCAGATCCTAACAACCACCAGGGTTTCTGGACTTCTCTTCTACTATAATAAATAGGCTAGGCCTGCTCTTGCCTCTCTAGGAGATGAGACTGTGGACTTGCATAACAAACTCTAACTGTTGTTCAGAGTGAATAGAGTCCTGGGAGACTCCCCATGATGGACACAGGGGAAGGGGAAGAAAACGTTCCAAACATTAAAGAAGACCTGAGCCTTGAGCAGGAGGACTCGCTAATATTATAGCAGAGTAAGAACTGTTTTCCATGTGGCATAGTTAACCCCTGAAGAAAGAAGCAGTTCAGAGAGGAGCATAGTCATTCATTAGTTTTAATTTAATGTAAGGCCTCTAACAAGTGCCCATAGGCATGGCGGATGACTTCCCCCTTTAACAGAGACTTTTCCATTTCCCTAGCTGCTGCTTTGCTGTTTTAACCTTGGGGCACACAACCTGGAGACATTCCTTTGATCAAATAAAATACTATATTTACTGGCCACTTAATTCAAGTCTTCTTCCATCACCATTTATAACCCTATATACCCTCTTCTACCTCCCTCCACCCCCTTTCCCTCTGGTATTCACCATACTGTTTTCTGTGTCTATGAGTTTTTTTCTCTTCTACAAGGTTTAATAAGATAAAGCTCATGCTTTTTAATCATAAACTGGAGTGTGTGTGTGTGCGCACACATGTGTGTGTGTGATCTCATCTAGGTCTCCAACTTGAAGGGCACCTTGGCCCAATAGTATGAAGTTCATTCTGAAACTTAAATGTCATCTCTTTAGTCTATGTCTTCCATTCCTTGTATATAAAGTCAGAGGCTATTGAGTTAATTAGTATAATAAAAATTATAAAATAATCCAAATGCTTATTTTTATAGGCTATTAGTGGTCCCAGCAAGTAGGAATCTGTCATGTTCATTTTTTATTAGCGTCTGTCTGGAAGACATTACAATAAAATGGACACCCTTGTCTTTATAAGTAAATACTCAAACAAGTCATCACCCCTCAAAAGACAAAACACTCCTTCCAAATTACCAGTGTTTATCTTCCTCTGTGTTTCCATTCCTACATATGATATCTCCTCTCTTACCCAAGTCTTGTTCTCCTTCCATTATAGATCACAGATGTTGGGTTAATAGTTGTATAAACTAGTCCTTACTTTTTGCTTTAAAATTGGTTCCACATTTACAGGACACTTTTGGAAACTCGTATAAACTCAAATATTTGTGATTGTTATTAACCTCAGAATTAAATATGGCCTTCCCCTTAAACACGAGCATTTTAAAAATTAGGTTCTGGAAACTTACTGGCTCTATTCTCCAAGAAGCTTAGCATCATTTATCCTAAAATTATCTGGTAGTTGGGAAAACTAAAGTAGACATTGGGGAAGCCAGCCCACCCACAGAAAGAACAGGGCATGAGCAACGAATGGCACACTTTTGGCTCAACAACTGACCCCCTTAGGCTCATCTCCGAGAGCTCAAGTTAAATACATGACCTTTTTTTCTCTCTCCTGCTTAGGACCTGGGTAGAGGGGTAGGTGTACTTTTTTCTGTACTGGAATTTCCCAGAGTAAAGCAGTCATGGTGAGATTTTATAAACTGTGTGTGACTTCCATTTAAAAAAAAAATTGCTACATTTCCTTTGAAAAGCTTTTTAAGCAGCAAAGTGTAGGATAGCAAACAGGTATTTTGAAGCCAGGTAGAGCATGTTCAAATCCTGCCCCTTCCCTCTTTGTTCTAAGCCCCATTCCTCATTCACGTATTGAGGACAGTGCTACACACCTCACTGGGAGATTGTTATATTAAAAAGGATGCTTTTCTAGATGCAGGGTCTTGGGATATATAAAAACAGTTTACTAAAGTGTTGCTATTATTATAGTTATTGTTTATGGCCTCCAAGAGGCAACTTTCTACAGAAAATCATGGTTCGATGATGTGTATCTAGGGTGAGGAGAACTGAGGCAGGTTTCAAGAACTGTTGAGTCATTGCCTTTTGGTTCCTTGGTAATAATAGCTTAAGCACTTTCACAGCTGCAATGCTATTTTTTCAACTACTTATCGAACTAGTTACAATAAGCAATGTGCTTACAGTCACACAACTAGTAAAGCAGTAGATCCAGGAATTAACCAGACTTCTTGAATTGTGGTTCTGCCCTTTCCATTTTGACAACAGACTTTTTTTTTCTTCTAACCTAAGAGAACAAGGATAGCTTTCTACATCTTTTAAAACAGTGCTCTATAGTGTGTGTCCTGAATTAATATGCGTTGGATAAATTAATGAGATTTTTGTACCATTACTATCAGGAGCTGGGAGGTTGGTTAAAAACCTGAAACGTTTCTATTCCAACCATATCTGACAGGAGGGCAATGGAAAGGGGTTGCTGTGGAACACTTCTCAGTTGTTGAGGGAGATACTGAGGCCAGAACATCTACCCCACAGCCAGAGAGATTCTTAGCTCCATACAGGGCAACATCAACTTTTCCCCTGTAGGCTGAGGAGTTAGCTGTAGCCCATGGATGGGAGTATGAGACCCCACGATGAGTCACAGATGACCACAGGTTTCTGGCTTACACAACACAGAGGATGACTGAGACACTAACTGAGAAAAGGGAGCGTCATTCAGAAGGGCACCTTTAGGGAGGCTGCTAAGTTTAACGCTGGGAATCAATAGGAGATTCTCTGAGCCATCTGAGTGAAAATGTCTATAGTCTGTTTGCAATATGAAATCAAAAGTCAGGGCTGAGAACAGGGTTTTAGATCCAAATTTGGCAGCTGCTGAAACAATGGAAAGAGGTATCTGTGATACCAGGATTCTGAATGTGTGTGCAGACACAGTTATATATTATTGCAGATTAAAAAAAATTACAGAGGAAAGAGGTGATATGTAACTATCATACTTATTTAACATAGTAAATATTAGGTTCCTAAAAGTATCTTAACTATGATTGAAATGACAGAGGAAAGAGGTAATACATACCTATCGCACTTTGCATAGTAAATCCAGATTTTCTAAAAATATCTTAATTTTGATATGCGCTAAGAGGCAGTGCTTCTCGGTGCAGACCCTGAAGCCACGCTGCTGAGCATCCTGATGGCCACTCAGCAGCTTGATCGAGTTCCTTAGGAGCTCTGTGCTTCTGTGTTATCGGCTATAAAATGAGGCTAATATGGTACCTGTGTGGCAGGAGGCTGAGAGAATTAATCCATTGTTTTATGCTTAGAAATTATTTAAACAAGCTCTGGCGCATCATAAGATCCAGGTAAATGTTCACGGTGATTGTGAGGAAAACATGAACAAAATGCTTGGGATGCACACAAAGAAAGAGAAACCGTGTTCCTTCCCGAGGAGGTCCAGAGAGGCCTCTCTCTTCCCGGCTGCTCGTCCTTGGCCTTTGAGTCTGCCCGCCCGCTCCCCTTTGCCCCTCAAAGCCGCCCAGACTTCAGGCTTTGCCCTAAAGCCTGCTTCCCCGCCTCTTCTTCATCCGAGTGAATCTGCCCCCGCGCCCCACCAGCTGGGGACCTGCCTGGCTCTCCCCTTCATTCTCCACTTCAGTGAAAATGGTGCTTTGCATGGAGTATTGGAGGTGACCCTTTGAAAGTGCCAGGGACCTACAGCCACATGTAAATAAAAAAGATAAACAGAAAAAGTGTGGAAAATTACCTGAGGACTTGCCTTACCAACTATTCAATCATATTTTACTCTAAAAAATTAAACCAGATGATGCCAAAATTGATAGGTAGATCAACAACAACAAAATAAATGGTGTAAAGGAAGAAAGGATTTTTTTTTTTTTTTCCAATTAATGGACTTCAGAAAACTGGATAATCATTTTGGAGAGAAAACAGAGTTAGAATCTCACATCGCACCTTAAAATAAACAACAGCTAAACTTAAGACTGTAATGTTTTTATTAAAAAGGAAAATATATGTGAATACATTATTATTAGGGGTTTGGAAACAAGCTTTTTCTAAGTTTTACAAAAAAAGCAGAAACTGCATTTTAAAATTGGAATTGGTAAAATAAAATGTATAATTTCCATATGGCAGAAATACTGTAAACAAAAAAGAGAAAATATTTGCAGCAATCAAAATAAGGATCAATAACTGTGACTTTAATAAACTCTTTACAATAAATAAGAAAAAGATAAATTCATATAAACAAAATCACTAAATGACATAACTAGTCAGTTCTCAAAAGAATGACTATTAATCACTAATAAAGATATTTTACCAAATAGGTAATTGAATACATAACATTAACATATATTGTGACATCAATTTAAAGCTATCAGATTATCTTAAAAAAAAAAGTAAAATCCATCATTGGCATGGTTATGGCCACATGGGTCTTACATAAATTGTAGGAGATGTAAACTCATACTCTCTTTTTGGAGAATAATTTGACAACAGTTTATGTAACAAGAACTTACAAAAACATTATCTCAACTCCTAGACATTTTTCCCAAGGAAATAATCAGATTTCTGTGAAAACATGAATGTACAAATACTATAGCACAGCAGTCTTTGTTTATAATACAAGTACCCATAAGAAACTTTAGAATAAGTTCTAGACTACACACATATTGGTTATTTATCAGTCATACAAACCATTAAGATCTGTATATATTGACCTGTAGATGAACACAATGTATTGTAAAGTATAAAGGCTTTTTCTAAAAATACATTTATGATGATCTTGTATTAATAAGAAATGTGTGTATATGTTGGGGAGAAGTAGAGAGTTCATATAAAGGTGTGGGAATGTACATAAAGATTATGTCTAAGGTGGTATTGTTGGTGATTTTTATCTTCTCTATATGTGTAGAAACCCATGTTTTCTGGAAGACATGTATAGTGCATTTATAATTAGAACATGTTATCATTATTATGAAAAAAAAGAAAGACGTTACCCAATAACCAAATTGATTAAAAATAATACACTTTTGTAGTTGCCAATGGTCTTAACTAAATGCTTGGACATGGCCATCTTAAGGCCTAACCCTGTGTAATTAGAAACACAGCTGTGGTACCTTGTGCAGGAATAATTCTAGACCTCAGATTACGTTTTCCCATTTTTCCTTCTCTTCTTGATTTTCCAGAGCCTAAGAAAACAAAACACCATGAATTATTGGTTCCATGGAAAAATTACCCAGGGGAAAAGACTATTTTTAAAACCTTCAGTTTTAATAAATAATTGACTTTTTTTCTAGGACCTAAATGTTCAAAACAGCCATGATTTATGGTTTAGAATGCCAGACCTGTTTCCCATGGAATGCCAGATACATTTTTCAGATGTGTTGTTTGTGAGGCTGGATTATTTATCACAGGTGTCAAGGTTTATTTTTCTCTTTAAAATTGTCTATTAGCCGAAAAGGAAAAAGGAAGCCTATTTAATTCATTTTAGAAACAGGATACAGAGGCAACATAAACAGTTCAGTCTCAAGATAGATGAGCGAGAAGCTGCCGTTAGTGGACATGTAACACTAACACATATTTGGGGTGGATTTTGTAAAGATAGCTTTTCCTAATAATAAATATATTGCTGGTATGAAATAGCATCCTAGCGATGACATGATTTTTATTTTGTAATTCACATACAGTGTAAGTGCCCAATAAAAAGATGATGGTAGAGTTCTAGCTTATATTGAGATAATACCTTTACATTTCTTTAAAATATTCATTAAATATTAACTACCATTTAAATATTTTCATCATGTTTCCTCTCTGTTCCTTTGTTGAAAGACAACTCTTTGTCCCTTATTAGAACTTTTCCTTAGGATAATAATATGGATTTTGCTACTGTTGCTAATAATAATGACAACCACCATCGCAATAAAAATTGCTATATTTAGTTATTACTTTATGAGGAACACAACAACTCGATTATTATTATTTCCATTTTATAGATAAGGAAGCTTACCTGTTAAAAATGTCTAGACAGTAATTGGTGCAATGGAATTCAAGCCCAAGTTTGTCTGATTCTGACTTAACCATGGCATAAAACTGTCGTCTATGCCAACAGATCCTGGAATAAAAAAGATGTATTTCTTTTAAGCCGAAATAGAATGTAAATGTAAAATGCCTTTCCCTACCACCAAGCATATTCTTGGATCTACATTTCCATTTTCTTTAAGGTAGCCTATAAATTCTTGTACACCTGTATAGACGAGAGTAGAGAAAAATAATACAAAAGGTGACATCTGTACTGAAGATAGAAAACACTGGCCTAGAAGTATCACCGAAGGATGTCCGGCTCCTGCAGAGCCTCTGCCTCCAGCCGGCGCTTTATCGCTGGGCCTTCTCTCGGAGCCTTTCTGAAGCCACTTGGCACGCCAGGCTCGAACATGCTTGATTTCATCTCCGCCCCACAGGACTTATCTAGAAATATATCTCTCTTATTTTTAAAAAATGTAGGGAGGAAGTTCTTATCTTGCGAAGGCTGTTTGCACAGCTTTAATCAGGCTTCTCGTGGGAACCCACATTGTGGATCTCACAGACTCTGAAGGTTTTTGGTGGAGTTTTTGTGTGTGGTGGGGGGAGGGTTAAGAGGAGCATAAACAGTCATGTGCTGAGAGAAAACAAAGAAATTAAACAGCCAAGAGAGAACTGTTTTAAACATACACATCTGTAAGCATTCTTGCTTTCCCTCCTCTAGTTCCCCTACTTTTTCCCAAAACGCATCTTTTTGCCCGTGATCTGGATTCTACCTCCTACTATCTCTTCAGCCACCTAGATCTATCAGTTCCCCTTCTCTTCCCTGGATTCTCAACATGACTTTCCTGCTGGCTGTTGCCCTTCAGCACACATTTTCACTGCTCCATAATCTTTCCTCTTCCAAAAATTCTTTTCCAGCTCTGGCCCACCTCTTTCTCTAGCTATGGTCTACCCGCACAACCTCGAGGGTCAGCCGAAGTTTCCCTTGTTTCCCGTTTGCTTGGTTCTTCGAAATCTCTTCCTGGTCTCCCCACTTTCCATCCGGGCTCCATCATGCCAAAAGAGATTTAACACCAAAGGGGAGTTCGGTGGCTCCCCTTCATCTTCCTGCTAAAACACAGTTCTTGTATGTGTCACACAGCATCCGTTGTGCCGACCACCTGCCCGTTATGTGGCTCTTTCTCTGCCATTCTCCTGCTCGCTCTCGCAGAGTTTGTGTTTTAAGCATCTTTGTACTTATCTCAGCTGGCCTGTCAAACTGTGTGCTCCTTGAGAATAGGTCCTGATCCTTGTAATCAAGGTTTATTAAAAGATTGAATGACTCACATTCTGAATCTAACATTGGCTGGTGACAAAAGGTTAGTATGGCCCTGGCTGGTGTGGCTCAGTGGTAGAGTGTCGGCCTATGCACCCAAGGGCCTTGGGTTTGATTCCTGGTCAAGGGCAAGTACCTGGGTTGTAGGTTCAATCCCTGGCCCCACATGGAGTGTGTGCAAGAGGCAACCAATTGATGTGTCTCTCTCACGTAGATGTTTCTATCTCTCTCCCTCTCTCTCTCCTCTCTCTTTTCCTCTCTGAAAATCGATGAGAAAAAATATCCTAGAGTGAAGAATAACAACAACAACAAAAAGGTCAATATGGTGTCTGTAGCCAGTGGATCAGAGTAAGATCATGACACAGATGTGGAATTTATTGGCAAAGTAACCACTCCAAAAATTTTAGCAAAGCAGTATACATGCTTGTTCCATAGAATCAATATGGTAAATGCTCTGTCTTTGGATCAGATTTCTGTCACCTTTCACACACACACCAAGGCTACACACCTATTTTCAGAGCTGTTCTACCTCTCACAACATTGTCCCTCTCTTGGCCTCTGGGAGCAGTGAAGGCCTAAGAGAATTGTAACTTTTCCTTCTACTCATGTTTTCCTTAAGATCTAAGTAACTTGTCTAATTAGAGAGGACATGAGTAAATAATATTTGCACTTAGAGAAAGAGACTGTCTTTGATATTAGCTAAATAGCCCACGAAGTAGACCAGGCATGCCTGAGAAGCTGAAACTCAGTGCATATGTGGACTCCGAATTAGTCAAAACAGATTCTTCTGTGATAGCTGCTTTTCATTACACATTGCAGCCTTTAGAGTTTATTTTTTGTTTTTATTCCATCAGAATAAAAATCTTCTCCACTGGCCTCGGGTGTACAGAATTTCATAGTCTGGAAGGGTTAGACTGTGACCACAGGCCCTGACATCAGTCCAACGAGTACTAGAAGCAGTTGTGCTTACGAACTTCTGAAGACGCTGTGCTTGACGTTGGGGTGTTGTGAAATAATCCACCTGGAAAATAACCCAAAGATACGATAAACATATGGCCTATCGTCTCTAGGGTAGTTTTCAAAGGGCTAGCTCTGTTGTAGCTATAAACATATGAGCAGTTGTTAGAAAACAAGATTCTTGTTTTAGACATTTAGGTAAGCAAATAGCAGCTATCTTAGATTTGGGGGCAGTGTTTCAGAAGATGAACCCAATCAAGGACCACGCCGGCTCTCCCATTAATACCTTGTTTTAGAACAAGGACAAGCTCCCTGATCTCTGCACTATGGTTTTTCTATTGTGCAGGTTAAATCAGGTGATTCATATAAACCATCTAGTCCCTAGTAACCACTGAATATATGAGTTATTTTGATTAGTATAAAAAATTTTTATAGATGAAATAACAGAGAAGTGTAGAAAGTTTTAAAAAGTTGCCTGAGATAGACAGCTGGTAAAAAAAAACACAACAAAACACGTTAGAGATAGGGTCTGCATCCAGATCTCCTTAGCACCAAACTCTGCATGTTCTCTTCAGCATGCTGCTGGAAATGAGAACATCCCATGACCTACTCAGCCGTATGCTTCACAGGTCCTAGCTGTGGGAAACCCAGGTTCAGGTTCATTTTACCTGCTTCCCTTCTGTGAGAAGCTGGGGTGGCATGGGAGGGGTTGCATGGGGGGATCTAGAAAAGGCAAACCCATCACTCTTTTCTTGGTTTCTTCTGACTGAATGTCAGTTGGTTAGTAAAAGGCTTAGAGGACACCCTGCTCCCTGGGGTGGATGCTGGGATACTAATAAAAATGTTTAGTAATTGGTTTGGCATGAATATCCAAAAATCAGAATGGACGCTGTGGCAAGCCCCAGATGGAGATCCTGGAGGCTCCTTGCTATGCCAAGTTTATATCCTGTAGTTGTTAGATTGTTGGGAGGTTTGTGGACTGGCTTGGGGCAGAGACTCTTACAGACCGAAGGAAGTATTTAAAAATCTTAACTATGGTGCAACTATGCAGTAGCATGTCAACTAAAGGTCAGCCCTGGAGGTATGTGCCTTTCATTCTGGTCACTGGTTTGCCTTCCAATTCTGGATACTCTAATGATTTTATTTAACAGTGAGTTTTAAGGTGAGTTAAACTCAGGTTCTTGGCAAGTGAGAACTACTTCAAATCCAGAGTCAAGTCTGATTCCATAGCTGCATCCTCAGGATAATAAAAATCAACAGCTCCAGTTGATAGTTCAAAAACCCAAGACCTATAATGCTGATAGTGACCGAGGCAGAATTTAAACTCACATGACATGCCTGATGAAACCCTATGTTCTGGGTTCCTTGTCGCCATTTCATGAAAAAGGGGGAAATTGGGAGATGAGCAGGGTGTATATAAACAAATGGGCCAGAAAAGTACCTGCTCGAGGCAAACTTGGCTCCATCTTTGTTTACTCTTTCCTGTCTTGCTTAACAAGACTTTTAATTAGGTATAATTTTTCTTTATCCAGTTTCCCATTTTCTAATGGCCACTGTAGTTTTCTAAGGTGTGAAAATAATTTATGACAACTCATGCCACTAGAAGTGACAATGAAATTGTCCACAAGTCCCTTTAAAAAGAAATCTAAATTCAAGATTGAACAACTCTCTGGGGTTTACATAAATAAGATAGTTTTTAATGTTTTCACTTATTTATTTCATATATTTCTTATATCATATCATTAACCAACAGTTCACATTTTGCTATGATTCTCAGGTTTAAGTTGAATTCATATTTCCCTAGCAGTCATATGTCATAATAACTAAAATTATTTATTTATTTATTTATTTATTTATTTATTTATTTATTTATTTATTTATATTTCTCGTTTGTATCTCAGTTTCCTGGGAGGCGGTCTTCATATCAACATTATAAGTTTGTCTTGAGTTTTAAGTAAAAGTCCATGCAAACTACTTAGAAAACGGGTTAGCATTCATTAGTTATTAATAAATTTTACTTTTTAAAAGAGATTTCAGGTCTGGTCTCTGAAATGAAGGCAGAGTACCCTTAGGTATTCCTTCCACTGATGGTAGGGATCTCTGCACTTATGTTTGGGAGCATCCTTGGGTATCTGATTTTAAGATGAACCCTGAGATGTCAAGTCTGGTTACGCAAGTATTGAGCTGCACAGATCTAAAAGGCACAATTCACACATATGTGAGGCTTAAAGCAGCTTCTGGTTAGGAGCCACGGCTGACTACAGTTCCCTCATAATAAATGGGCAAGTTGGAAAAATGCCATAAAGAGCTGGCATCTACATTTCAGTTCTCTTTTCTGTGCTTTCAAGCTGTTCTCCTTCTTGCCGTCCCTACTTACAGTCCCATTGCTTCCTATTGGGTTTTTATCACTCTGGGCTTCTAGACTGACACATGTTGAGGTTATCTTTCAAATGCCTTTGACACCGCATCTTGGCTCCATAGCTTATGCCATCCCATACACATATATGGATCTAGTGCTAATATCTAGATTTCCTTCTTGCCTGGAAATGAAGTCCACATACCTGGGGACTTTCCCAAGTCCCTAAAGAGAGCCACACTCTGCAGAATCTATACCCCCCACCTTCCAACATCCCTCACTGCCCCATCTCATTCTTACTAACTCAAGGCTTCTCTAAGTGTGATCCACAACTGTGCAGAATTATCAAGGAGTGAGCCACAGGAATCTTAATCAGAATCTCCCTAGAGATTCTTTCACACTTTAAATAATGAGGATGGCTGTTTTAAAACTCATTCTACTTTACCATTCGACTGCACCTGCCTCCTGTTTTATACCTTGCCTCCCCTTTCAAACCTCAAACATCCCTCGTCTTCTGCCACCTAATATATTACGCTACCTGCATCGGTGTCCAAATACTCTTTCTGTTCCTTTGAATGAATTCTCCTTGAAAGTTGTTCAAATAAGAAACAGTTCTTTTTATAGGTTTTTAAAATTGATTCCAGAGTTAAATTTATCATAGTATAAAAATGTGTCTTTTCTTACCCAGAAGAAGGGAGCAGCAGTGTTCCTTGGATGGAGTCGTATTGCTGGGAGAAACTGAACTGTTGGTTCATAAAAGGCATCATGAAGAAATACAGTATATCAAAAACTTTGATAAAATGGAAAGATAGCTGGTAAAATGTAAAATACCCAAAATGAAACAAAACAGAAAATTTGAGTATGGTAACAATTAAATAAATAGAAATATTGATTCCAAGCCACCCCTTTCATTACCCTTCCCAAAAGGTGCTAAATAAGTGCTTTGAAAGATGAATCTACTGAATTTTCAAGAGAAAGATAAGCCTTATCTTGTGAAGAAAATAGAAAAGAAAAAAAAAAAAAAAAAAAAAAGTTGCTTAATTCATTTTACTCTAATAGTGGAAACTTGATTCTAAAACGTTGTAAGGTTAATTAAAGAAATAATATTGTAGTCTTATCTCACTAATGAATACATTATAAATATTGAGAAAAAATTCTTGGCTAACTATGCAGCGTTATTTACAACAATCAAGATTTGGAAGCAGCCTAAGTGCCCATCAGTAGATGAGTGGATAAAAAAGCTATGGTACATTTGCACGGTGGAATACTACTTGGCTGTAAAATAAAAGAAAATCTTACCTTTTACAACAGAATGGATGGACCTGGAGAGTATTATGATAAGTGAAATAAACCAGTCAGAGAAAGACAAATACCATATGATTTCATTCACATGTGGAATCTAACGAACAAAATAAACTAGCAAGCAAAATAGAAATAGACTCATAGGTACAGAGAACAGACTGACAACTGTCAGAGGGGAGGGGGGTTGAGGGGCTGGTTGAAAAAGGTGAAGAGATTAAGCAAAACCAGACAAACAGACATAGACAACCATATGGTGATTACCAGAGGCAAAGGGGGTAGGGAGAGATTAGAGAGGGTTAAAGGGGGATAAATGGTGACAGAAAGAGACTTGACTTTGGGTGGTGAATGCAGAGAATACAATATACAGATGATGTATTAAAGAATTGTACACCTGAAACCTATAAACTTATATAATTTTATTAACCAATGTCACCCCAATAAATTCAATAAAAATTTTTAAAATAATCTCAGTTAACCTAACCCAATAGTGAATGGAAAAGTAGTTCACTGTGATTACAAATATGTATCCCAGGACTGTAAGGATAGTTCAATATCAGAGAAACTAGCAAATAAGATTAATCACGTTAGTAGTAGTGAAAATGGGGGGGGGGGGGTATCACATGCTACTTAGAAGATTGTATTAAAATTTAATTCTTATTGATAATTTTTCTTAAAAGCTCTTCAAAAATGGGGAGAAGTTATCTTTTTTAAAAGCAAACTCTAAGAACACTAGGAACATTTAATTAGAAAGAAAATATAACAACTGTGATTGTTAATGGAAAAACAAACATTCTCTCTTTTCATCAGAAACGAGATAAGCATAGTAATTATTACAACCCCTAATCAACAGAGTCCTGAGTGTCTTAGTTAATACAATGTCAGAAGAAAAAATAAGTAAATAGTGAATGTTTTGAAAGACAAAAATACACTATGATTTTTTGTAGATAATGTGAACATCTATATACAAGTTCAAGAAATTAATAGACAAATTATCAGAATTAATAGAAAAATTTAGCAAGGATGCTGAAAGGTAAATGAATTTTAGAAAATCAATAAGGTTTCTTTATTAAAGATATATAAGATAAAAATACTCTCAGAAGAGGATAAAAAATTATAATGTATCTAGGAATTACTTTAGTAAAAAGTACAAAATGGCTTTGTGAAAAGAATTTTAAAATTTATTAGAGATTATAAAAAATAAATATCTGCATAAAGGTAAATACTGTCTTTATCAATCCAATACTATAACACTGTAGAGATTAATTCTTCTACTTTTAGAAACAAATCAATGCAGTTTTACTCAAAATTACAGCACATCTTTTGAGGCATCCTTGAAAACTGACAATAAAATGTATATGAAAAATAAAGTTTCATGAATAGCAAAGACTACTAAAAAAAGAGTAAATTGAAGGTCCAGAATAACAAAGTATTAAGACAAACTATATAAAAATATATTAATACAAGCAATGTGGTTATAATGTTTATAGGCAAATGGACTAGTGAAATAAAACAAACAAATATCATACACACAGAGATAATATATTCATATATACTTTTTTATGATACAAAAAATCAATGGGCACTTCACCTTAATTAAGAAAATAGCAGCGCAGTTTACAATAGCGAAGATCTGGAAACAGTCCGAGTGCCCATCAGTAGCTGAGTGGATAAAAAGCTGTGGCACATTCACACCATGGAATACTACACAGCTGTAAAGAAGAAGAATCTCGTACCCTTTGGGACAGTATGGAGGGACCTTGAGAATATTATGCTAAGTGGAATAAATCAATCAGAGAAAGACAAGTACCACATAATTTCACTCATATGTAATAAACAAAATAAACTGATGAACAAAAGAGATCCAGAGACATAGAAGCAGGGAACAGACTGAGGGATCTCAGAGGGAAGGTGGGGAGCGGGGCTGGGTTGGGAGAGATTAACCAAAGAACTTATATGTCTATAAGCATAACCCATGGACACAGGCAGTGGTCTGGGGAAGGCCTAGGGGTGGGGTGGATGCGGGGTGGAGGAGATCAATGGGGGGAAAAAGGGGACATCTGTAATACTTTCAACAATAAAGATAAACAAGAAAAAAAATCAATGGAGAAAAATACATTTTTAGTTCATATTTTTGGGTAAAAAAGACTCCCTATATGGAAAAAAAAATTGGGTCTCTATCTCACACATTTTACAAATACAAACCATAAGGAAATTAAAAGCTAAATATGGAAAATAAACCTACAAAAACAATAACCAGTAGAAAAAAAATGTGGGAAAATATCTTTGCAAATTTCAGGTGGGAAAGCATTTCTTAACACACAAAAAGCACACACATTAAAGGGGAACATAAAGCAACTTCACTAAATCAAAATGTAGACTTTTCTTTAACAGGATCCTATGGACAAAATTAGCACATGGGTGATACCCTGATAAGAGGACAGTATTTGAATATAGTAGAAATTTAACTAGAAGAAGATAAAAATTACAAAAGAAAGTAAAGTATAAGAATAGACAAATCAAAATAGGAAAAATTAAACTCAGCATAAGATTATGAGAAGATACTCAAACGGATAGTGCTCTAAGAAATAAAAATTAAAGCAATAACTTGACACCATCAGCTTAACACAAAAATATAAAATTTGATTATGCCAAGTGCTCTTGAGATTGTAAGGAAATCTCATGCCCTGCTAGTAAATGTTTAACCAGTTGCACCTTTTCTCAATATTAATTTAGCATGGCTTAGTAAAATAAGACATGGTATTATGGCATCTTTCTCTAACAAATATTTCTACCTCTATACATATGTGCTAGAGAAACCCTCTTAGGGCTCCGTAAGAAGACAGGCATGAGGGAGCTCATCAGAGCATTGTTTAGGGAAGTAGGGAATGGGGGTGACCTGAACATCCATTGCTGCAAATATGGAAACTGCAATGGATACATTCGTAGCGATGGAGCACTGTGCACAGGGTAGAAGTAATGAACTAGATTGATAACAGCAGTAGCAACAGAGGTTTAAGTGAGAATAGTCCTGAGTTTTAAAAAAAGAGAATTGAAACAAGACCTAGAATCTAAGTTTTTATATAGATTAAAATATAAATATCATAAAATAACACTACATTTCTTTCATACACACACACACACACACACACACACACACACATATATATAAGAGTAAGAAAATGACAGTGGAGTGGGGATAAGGGGAGTATAATAAAAAAAATACAACTAACTAAAATAAAAAAGGGGCCTTATTGGGATGATCAAGTATCATGCAATGAAGTCAGGAGCTTGAGTTAGTTTCCACTCTGTACCTGCCGTCTAAGAAATAAAGTTGCCTGAGAAACCTAAATATTTTGCCCAGAATGATTAAATTGTGAAGCTGTGCTCCACTTTTATTTCTTGCCATGAGAAATTCTCAGGAGTTCAGGCTCTTAGGGACTTACTTTTCTCTTATGCCAAAGAATATGCTTTCTTATCCTGAAACATATGGAACATCCATCATTACTAATAGAAGTTGAAGATATACTTGGGAGAAGCCAATGACCGGCTGGTGAAATACTAGCAAAGCCCATTTTCACATGCTATATATCATTTCCTCCCATTGTTGTCTTTTTAAAGATGCTGATTTATTCATGTGGCTCAAAACTTCTGCCTGATAAAAACTACATATTTATATAAGGTTACTTGGGAGACACCAGTATTGATACATACTTCTGGTGTACTAGTTCTTTCCTGTGTGCCTGTGTGTGTGCGTGTGTATACGTAGCCTATAAGTATTTAAATCACACATATATAAATGACTCACATATATAATGCATACATTTATGTATGTCCTGCATCTTGAAGTTGTGTGGAACTAATGCAGAGCAATAGAGTCTGAATATAGACATGAATCTACTACGTAATTTAAAAGACATTGGAAGTATAGGATAGCAAAGTAATTTTTAGGTTCTTCACTGAGCCCTTACGGGGCCTGCTCTTCCAGAGAATTAAGTGCCCCGTTGTGTATTGCGAGATGAAGCGTTGCTAACTTTACAGAAGTTCCCTTGCCAAGTACTCGAGATGATGGGAACTGTGGGGCAACTTTCAGGCAGCCTTATAGAGGGGAAACCTGGGCTCCAATGGTGAGGCCTTGCCTTGCTTCTTTCTAACAACTTGGGAAATCACACGATACCCCCGAAACGAATTTCCTCATGTGTAAAATGGGGGATAAGTAGTTCTGAGTTTCAAGATAATTATAATATTCTAATGACAGCAAACTTCAGCTGTTACAATGTAAGGGGATCCAGGAGCAATCATGGCAGTGCACCCTCCCTCATCATGTCACCTCATTGGCTTGGAGGTGAAAATAAAACAAAGGAAAAGGTGAGAATGGGAAAAAAATCACTTTGTAAGTAAGACAAAAGCGGAAGAGATTCTGAAGAGCTCTGCCTCCAGCAAAAAGTCTAGGATGAAAATGACATCAGCCCAAGAACTTAGCCCGATGTCCCTCAGTTTCTTTCCAGGGTTAGGCTTTGGTCAGACAGAAGCTCGCTTCCAGGCCCCGTAAATTCAGGTTCTTCAGCCAGATCAGAGTTGGACATTTGTTTCAAGAGGTGAATATTATAGGGTGGAGGGGAAAACTGGGTGAAACATTTGATTTTTCTGTCACACGGAGGCACTTTAACGAGTGATGGGAAGCACGCACACAGTAGGGCTATTCCTGGCAACCGAGGCATGCAGTCAGCCTGACTAAGGCTCACGTTGTGTTCCCTGGGCCTCAGTAGCTTGTGGCTCCCATCAGGTCACACGCAGCGGCGAGGTTGAATTTCAGCAGCTCTGTTCTCACTGCCACTGTTACGAGGACCGTGGGATCAGGGCTCTTTGGTTTCGCTCCTTCCCAGCTAGCTGATGGGGTCCGGGGGGGGGACGGGCCTGTGAAGTCACTGCTCCTCCACTGCGGGAACAACGGCCGTTTCCCCGGCCAGGGGCAGCCAGTGGAGCAATTTCCACCCGCGTTCCCGCCCGGCCACCTTGGCCTTGCTCAGACCCCGAGCGGCGTCTCCGATGTGCTCCCGGCCGCTCCCCTCCTGGCGGGCCCTTAGCTTCCTGGCCCGGTGCCGGCCTTCGCGTGCTGCGGTCGCCCCTTCTTCCGTTTCTGCCTCGTCCTCTGCAGGCTCTGCGGCATCGCCTGCAAGGTCTTGATAGAAATTTTAGCAGAATCGCTTTTCTTTCTAACTACTGTTTCTGCTCAAGACTCCGGCGCAAGTTCCTGGGGGCGAACATCGAGTACGCGGGTCACTCAAACAGCTCAACCACTATTGCCCTTAAATGAATTCCTCCACTCCGTACCTGCATAGCTGTATTTTTTTAATAGCTTAGGTGCCTTATCTCTCTCCTCTGCAGTCTGATTTTTTTTTTTCATAACGATCATTGGCTCTTCATAAAAATGCAAAGAAGTGAGGAAGATAGTCTCTAAAAGAGAAAAATCTTGATTAAAGACATTGCAGCCGGAACGATGGAGTCCATGCTGTAAGGTTCCTAGCTGCTCTCCTTGGGAAGCAATGAAAACCAGAGTTGCCTCAACCAAGAGTCACTCAATTCGTGCAGAACCTTGCAGCTGAGGCAGGAGAAGGGAACCGCTGTAGATTTCTGAGCTACAGGTAGCCATCGATAGGGCTCCTTGGAACGGGTAATGGTTGTAGACAGAGAGAGCAGCTAGGAATATATGACACAAATTTATAGGATACCAACTTGTCGATACAAATTTAGAGTCTAGTGGTGGTAGGGTGGCAGGTAGGGTCAGAAAGAATGAAAGAAATTTTAAAAGAATAACTGACATAGCTAAGTCCTCAGGAGAACATAAAAATGCCAAGTCCATTTCAGGGAGTTCGGCAAACTGAAATTCATAAATTTCCTCTTCGGGGTGTTTTCCTTAGGGTGATTTTTCACGCGAAGAAATCTTATCTTGGAGTTGCTCTTTCACAACTTGACTACCCTGGAATGTTGGCCCAAGCCCCGCTGGCTGCGTGACTTCACCAGGATCATCGTACGACGCCTAGATTTAAGTTTACAAGCTCTGGGTTCTCCTGGGTCAAGACTCAGTGTCAGCGCCACCAGTTACTTACAGTGTGGCGTTGGCAGATTGAAGTGAGCAATAAAGCATACAAACCATCAAGAGCGTCCAGATTTTGACTCCAAAAACCTGGAAAATCAAAGCAGGCATGTGCAGAAAAGGAAGACAGAAGGTGACGTCAACATTGAGGGCAGTGTGATGGCACTGGTTTGGCACATGTGGTATGATTTTGGATATGTGGCTCTGTGGAGAAATACCCAGGAGACGGATGTAAAAGATGATACCTTCCAGAGGTCAGCATTGAAGAGAAATCTCTGCGTCACTGGCATTGGGTGATAACTGAAACTCAGCACCTCTCACAGTGGGGAAAGTCCCTGTGGTCCCCTACGCAACATCCAGCCATGAACACAAGCTCTTTTGACTGCACGGCTGTATGAGGGTTGTGATTTATGAATCATATCACTAATTGCCTGAATTTTCCCAGTCAGCCAGTTGTTTCTTGTGCCGCGTGGTCTTCCCCGGCATCTGATCTAGTATTTCCACGTGGAGGCCTTCACCGCGATACTGACTCCTGTATTCCTTTAATGTTTGCCCAATTACTGCTCTCTGAAGGCTTATCCCAGGAGGAGAGGTGATATACTGCTTGCCGACTTTTGAAAATATAAGGAAATCCCATCATTGAGTAAAATAATGCTTCTAGCTTCCCTCCTTGCCTCCCAGCTGTCATGTGGTTTTTGCCTATGAGCCCTCTGTCAGCATCTTGGGGAGTGGGGAACAGGAGCACACTTTCCCTGGGAGCGACCACTGTCCTCACTAGGTCGCGGCAGTTTTCAAAATGCCAGCTCAGCAAAAGACACAAGCCTCAGAGGCCACAGCGCAAGATGTAATATTCACAACCACAGTGAAATTGGCTCAAATAATTTATTTTGAAAAGTTCCAGACTGTGGCCAAGGTATAGAAAAATAGCTACATAATTTATAGGTCCCACTTAAGTCTTCCCCCTGTAAAATTAAATTCCACCCTTGTCCTACTTCTTGCAACAGCAGTTTCCTGGCGTTGCTGACAAGCGTTGCTCTTGAGGGCTCTACTCCTAAGAGCAACGGGGACTGTCCACAAGCTCCCAATTAACCTGCCAAATAGCTGAATTTGAAGCCGTCGCTCAGGAAGAATCAAAACAACCTCGACTCCATTTTCCAGATGCGTTGTTCCAAGGGCCAGAGCATAGCTGGCCTAGAAAAAATCAGTTGTGGTTTATGAGCAAGAAAGCAAATGAAGCATGAACGGTACGATTCCGGAATCTAGTCCAAACTCTTGACTGCCTCGGGGCCTTTGCTTTGCTGTGCCCCATGCTCAAGCCACGGTTCTCTCAGCTTAGTTTGTTACATTGCTGACATCTCAGCTTAATTGTCACTTCTCCAAAGAGGCTTTTCCTGTCCAGTCCAGTTAAAACAACATCTTTCCTATTCTCCCTCTAGCTAATATCATCTCAATTCTGAGTTTAGTAATTCCAAAGCATTTTTCTGCAACTGTAAGTATTCAATTTATTTCTATGTTTACTATTTTTTACCTTTCTCTTCCCTCTAAGAGGCAAGTTACCGGAGGCCAGGATGATAAGCACCTCTGTTTTATTTTTGAAAAGTATAATAGATAGTGTCATGGTTCTCACACTTTGGGGTGTCAGAATTTCTTTAAAGTTATTGAGAAAACCAAAGAGCTTTTATTTATGTGAGTTATACCTATCTATAATTACTGTATCAAGAACTAAAACTGAGAAATTTTAAAAATATGTTTATTATGTCATAGAAAAATAAGAATAGTAAAATCCATTGCATCTTAACACAAATATTTTGTATTAAAGAAAACCTATGTTTTCCAAAACATACAAAGACAATTACTGCAATGAATGGCATTGTTTTATTTATTTGCGTATCTCTTTAATATCTGACTTGATAAAAAAGAGTCACATTGTCACATAGGCTTCTAAATCAAAATATTGCATTCATTTTTTTAATATACCAACAATTGACAAGTGGTAGTTCCTTAAAAGTTAGTTGCAAAATGGAATCTGAAATCATATGGATGAACTTCTTATAACATGTTACATTTTAATTCATTCGTCTTGACTTTGAAAGAATCTTTTATCTGAGAATGATTTAATAACATCTTGCATTGGTCATCTGAACAAATATTGGTTAACTGGCTTATGCATGTCTCTCAAATGATTACACAGTTTATGATAGGATATGAAACAATTTTATTTGTAAATATCACTAATCTCATAAAAATTGTTAAATATTAGAATGCTATCAAGTTCACATTGCTATATATGGTTTTCAAAATCCTGATTTTCACTTAAAAACAAATTTGATGAATGGTAACACACACTGTCAGCTGTTTGTGTGGCAGTGACAAGCTCACTTAATCCATTTTTTTAAGACTTTATTTTTTTAGAGCAATTTTAAGGTCGCACTAAGAAAGAGGGGAGGCACAGAGAATCCCCATATACTCCCTGCCTGCACATTCATACAACCTCCCATTACCAACATCCCCATCAGAATGGTACATTTGTTACAACTGACGCGCCTACTTTGACACTTTATCACACACAAAGTCCACAGCTTACATTGTGGTTCACTTTTGGTGTAGTTCTATGGGTTTGGACAAATGTGTAAGGACAGGTATCCCTCATATGGTATTATACAGAGTATTTTTACTGCCCTTGGCATAGCTATTTATTTCTTACCCACTGACCCCTGGCAACCACTGATCTAATATTTTGTTTAGGATTTTTGACCCTGTGTTCATGAGAGATATTGGTCTGTAGTTTTCTTGCAATGTTTTTGTCTGGTTTTGGTATTAGGGTCACGCTGGCCTTGTAGAATGGGTTAGGCAGCATCGTCTTTGCACTAAACTAGCTTAATTAGTCATGAATCATGTTAAAGTCAGGTCTCTTTTCCAACCATTTGAGAATCCAGGCCGGTAATCCAGATGCCTATTTCTCTCGGAGCTAGTTCAACTTTGGAGCCCTTGGTATACTTCCCAGCTATCACACTTCAGCTGGGAGCTTATAAAAGACATTTGATCAAGCAATTTAAGACCAGATAAGAGTCTCTGCGTCTTCCTTCTGCAAGTACACATCCCTTTGAGTATTTGACAACACTGCTGATATGAATGATGCATCCTCCATCTATCTACTCCCGTCATGTAGAATTTACACATCACACAACACCCAGTCATTGCAAATGTTTTTCTGACCATTAATTTGTAACTGAAATGAAACCTCTGAAATCAAACTCAAAAGTTAAGAACCAAATAATCGGATTGCACTCTCCCTTTGTGCCGACAGGAATCCTTTAATCAAAACCTGGTGCCTGAAATGCCTCAGGTCCCACTCACAGAGCGAGAAAGGAAAGAGGGTAGGAGTAGAGGAAAGGAGATGAAAAGAGAGCAGAGGAAGAGCAGAGCAGGACACTGTGACACAGCCAGGACTATTTTCCCAGAACTAAGACGAAATTACCAGGCAACTATGTTTTCCCTTCAGGAAAATCAACCCTGTCTTGTATCTTTCCATGTTTCTGTTTTTTGTTTTTGGGTTTGTTTTTTCTTTCTGGTATTTTTGGTTTTTATTTTTAAAATTTCCTTTGTCATGGTTATTTTTAAAGTGATCCAAAGACAGCACTGATGTGTCCAGATGGCAGTGTTAAACAACCTGGGGGATTTAGCTAAGCAACTTGTGGAATCCAAGACAGCTGCTTTTTCAGTATAAACACTTTTAGGAAAAATCCTATAGACAAGAGCAGAACTCAAGTGGCCGCCACTGGCTTTCTACCTGCAAGCCAGAATCCAGACAGCGTGTCAATCACCCTCATGGTCTAGGGACACAAGGAATCACGGCAACAGAACACAAGATTGTTTTCCTTTCCTTGGCCTGAAAAGCTACTTAAGATTAAATTGTAGGAAGTTGAGGATGCTTTTTACATTCCTAGATATCAATACCCTTCTCTCCTCCTCCTTTTCATCTGAAATAAGGGTAGAACTGTTGCTCACTTAAGGTCCTTGGGATCCTTGAGGATTTAGGAATAGATCATAGTGACTAGAATCATAAATTGTTTTTAATATCTCTGGAAGTTAATGGAAATCATAAGGACACAAAAGTAATCACTGTTGAATTTTGTTTGGAATTTATCAATGACTTGAGATATTATCGGTTCTTTAAAGGTAATCGAAATTGCTAGTTGGCTATTGATAATTTTATAAGAGTTTCTGGGAAGTGATTGGTGGACCAGATATTGGTAACAAAACATAGTCACCTTGGTCTTGACGGAAGAGTGAAGCTATCTATTAAGTGAAAAAATCGATAAAATGAATCCTCACTCATGAAAAGAGGAAACTCCTGAGCAGGTGATGTGTAACTGTCCCTCCAGTCCTCACATTCTTTAGTTTTAAGGTTTCTGATTTCTGTGGCCTAAATTCGCCACGTTCATATTTTAAATTGTTTATTCAAAATTAATTTCCCAGGATAAACTTTTGAAACTCACCCTCCCCTGAAGAGGCCAATGGGTGGCATATTTTGCTGCAGAAGCAGTAAGTTTTCAGCTCTCCTTCTTTGACCGCATGGTAGGTACACTTGAAAGAATAAAAGCCTTGGGAGATGCGAACACCAGGCCTTCACTTGGCCCCGGCTTTTCGTCTCTGGGGGGCAGTATTGATGTTCTTAAGCACACCAAGAAACTTTTTCTTTATGTTTCTTTTGTAAAGCTTTTTTTTTAAAAAAAGAAATATTTACTTCCATCTTCCTTCTGGGTAGTGACAGAGATGGAATTGACAACCACAGGAAAAATCTCAGTGCCCACCTTCTCAAACTACAGATGTTTTTGTGGCCAAAGCACAGTCCCTTTCTTTCCATAATGTACTATTTTAGGTCTTCAACATCTGCTTTGGTATTATTTTAATAATTGGTTTCCTGGCCTCCACCTTACTATCTTAGTGTTGCTGCCAGATAAATCTTTCTAAGGCGCAGTTCAGAAAAACTTCTTGCTCAAAATCCTCCAATAGTCCTTGCTGAATATAGAAAGAAATTAAACCTCCTTAGCCTGGGATTCAGGGCAATGAAATACATATTGACCTTTGAAATTCATTTCAGACTTTCTTCCCATTATGATCATCTCCACTTTTAAATTCAGCAGTAATACGGTGCTTAACGTACTCTGTTTGCCATGCATTTTCGTACCTCCAAGCCTTTGCTCACTCTGTTTCCTGTAGCTGGAATTATCTTCTTTTCCATTCTTTAAAATAAATTATTAACTATCTGTGAACCAGCATAAATATTTCTCTAAGAAACATAAAATGTTTTCAGCAGTTCTGCCTCTGTACTTCTATAGAACTTAGCACATAATTTACTCAACCTCATGTTGTATTATACAGACCTGCTTGTCACACCTGTTAACTGCTAGAGATCAAGAATTTAGTTGCTTCTTCTTGAGTCTCTGCAAGGCCTTAACAGAGTCTCTAAAATAATTTATTTGTTGCCTCCAAAGTGGTCAACTGCTAAATTATCCTCTAAAACTTCTCCTAGAATGATACAATGACTGTGTAAAAAATAAGAAATATCTTCTAGTTACTTTAGAACTAAAAGGTGAGACTTTATTCAAAATGTTCCTGTTTAAGATAAGCCCCAACAATCTTTATTAAAAGCTTTTCTCAGCCATCTTAGCCTTACCAAGTTCTAAAAAGGTCTCTTATTTTATTTTTTCCAGATCAAGAGCCTGGGTACCTGGGGCCTGCTGATGGAAAATCACCCCCACACCAGATATTGCAGAGGATCCTGAGCAAAGATTCTGCCTGACTGCAGGGAAGAGCATGCTCCCAACTAAGAACAAGCAGATTCCATTGAACTTCTATAAGAAACAGGGAAGAGAAGCCTGGAATTGTGGGTAGATCCTACCAGAGCTGCTTAGAGGAGACAGGTACAGAGAAGGGTCCTGAAGAGAAGCCAATGTGATCAGTTACCAGGTGGGATGAAGGAAGGGAAATAAGCTGGACACTTAAACACAGGGCAGAGTTCAAGAAATAAATGAGACCTATTGTCAAAAGTAGGGTAAAGGTTCCATTTCTTTTTCTTTTTTTAAATTTATCTTTATTGTTGAAAGTATTACAGGTGTCCCATTTTCTCCCCCAATTGACTCCCTCCACCTCTCTCCCACCCCCTCCTCAGGCCTTCACCTCGTTATTGACTGTGTCCATGGGTTATGCATATATGCATATAACTTCTTTGGTTAATCTCTTCCCACCCTACACTCCCCCTTCCCTATGAAATATGATCATCTGTTGCATGCATCAGTGTCTCTGGATCTACTTAGTTCCTCAGATTCTTTTGGTCATTAGCTTCTTCTTAGAGAAGACCCTTCAACATTTCCTGTAGTGCTGGTCTGGTGGTGATGAGCTCCTTTAGCTTTTTCTTATCTGTGAAGCTCTTTATCTGACCTTCAGTTCTAAATGATAGCTTTGCTGGATAGAGCAATCTTGGTTGTAGTTCCATGATTTTCATCACTGAATATTTCTTGCTACTCCCTTCTAGCCTGCAAGGTTTCTATTGAGAAATCAGCTGACAGTTGCATGGGTGCTCCCTTGTAGGTAACTAATTGCTCTTCTCTTACTGCTTTTAAGATTCTCTCCTTGTCTTTAACCTTTGGCATTTTAATTATGATGTGTCTTGCTGTGGGCCTCTTTGGGTTCCTCTTGTTTGGGACCCTCTGTGCTTCCTGGACTTGTAAGTCGATTTCTTTCCCCAGGTAGGGGAAGTTTTCTGTCATTATTTTTTCAAATAGGTTTTCAATTTCTTGGTCTCTTTCTTCTCCTTATGGTATCCCAGAAATATGAATGTTGGGCCTCTTGAAGTTGTCCCAGAGGCTCCTTATACTATCTTCATATTTCTGGATTCTTTTTGCTCTTCTGGTTGGGTGTTTTTTGTTTCCTTATGTTCCAGATTGTTGATTTGATTCTCAGTGTCCTCTACTCTACTGTTGATTCCCTGTAAATTATTCTTCATTTCAGTTCATGTAGCCTTCATTTCAAATTGGTACTTTATTATGTCATCGATTTTCTCAGTTATTTTCGTGAAACTCTTACAAATATGGTTGAGCATCCTTATAAACAAAATTCTGAACTCTGTATCTGTTAGCTTGCTTGGATCTATTTCATTTAGTTCCTCTTCTAGAGATTTCTTCTGTTCTTTCCTTTGTGACATGTTTCTTTGCCTCCACATTTTGTCTGCTTCCAGGTGTTTGTTTCTATGTATTAGGTAGAGCTGCTATGTCTCCTGTAATTGGTAGAGTGGCTTTGTGTAGTAGGCGTCCTGTAGGGTCCAGTGGCTCAACCTCCCCAGTCACCTGAGCTGGGCCTTCTAGGTGCTCCCCTGAGTGGTCTGTGTGCACTGCCCCATTGTAGCTGAGCCTTGGTTGCTGTTGGCGTCACTGGGAGGAATTGACCCCCAGGCCAATGGGCTGTGAGGACCAGCTGCAACGACAGCCAAAGAGCTGCTGTGCTGGAGACACCCCTATGGAGCAGGATTGACTTCAGTGGAGCTTTGGTGTTCACCAACTGCTCCCCTTGAGTGTGTCGCTTGTGGATGTGGTAGGGTTGTTATCCAGTGTGGTCAAATCTGGCCACCAGGTGCACTGTCTCTGGGGCCTCCCGGGAGGTGCAAAGTCAGCCTGTGCCAGTGCCTTGCCCAGGGCCACCCAGCGTGAACTACTCAGCAAACCGTAGTTGGCTGCTACTTGTGCTGGGCTTGGCGGTGTCCAGGGGAGGCCAAGCTATGAGCCAGTGCAGCTGCCGCTAGTGCCAGGCCTGGGGCCTCTTATCAAGCCGTATGGGGCAGCTGCTGCTCGTTTGAGAGATTTTAGGAAAGTCCTAAGCAGGAGGCTCAAGAGGCCACTTTCACAGAAAAGCCCCTGGAACTGGCCTGGATGAGCTGCAGGTGGGGGGGCGGGGCCTCCAGGAACCACAGGGTGGGGCCAAAGGTGTGGGTCAGGTGCTGGCGACTCAAACATGGCGCCTGCCTGCCGGCTGTGTTAGGGGAGGACTCGCCAAGGAGCCATGGCCTCCGCCAGCCCTTCTGCCTGGGAGGAAGCTGCCCCTCCAGCTCCCGCCCCAACTTTAGGCAGGTTAGTTCCCCCCCAAGTGTCCCAGGTCTTTTCCAGCTGCTGCCCGGCGCTGGGCTCAGAGGGAGTGTGTCGGGGTGAGTCCGTGCCGGGCCCTTTAAGAGGAAAGCCTGGGGCTCCCACAGCCTCTGCGACCCTCAGGGACAGTCCCGGCTGGTTTCACAGCCCGAAGCTGTGGGGACGTCTCTTCCCGACCCTGGAGCCCTGGGCTGGGGGCTGCTGTGGGGCTGGGACCCCCTCTCCTTGCGGAAACCCCCACCCCGAGATTCCCTCCCGGGTTTAACCTGCAGCACCGGGTGTGGGCCCGTGGCTGCGTCTAGGGACCCAGCCCCGACCCACCTGCGTCTCTGCCCCTCCTCCCGTCTCGGTGCCTCTGCAGCTCCCTGGTCGTGGGGTTTCTGTGCAGCCGGGTGTCGGAGGCCCTGAGTGCTGGTGGGTCTGTGTTTTAGTTGTGATGCTGATGTGGTTGCCGAGGCGGCGGGCGCAGCTGTCACCTACACCGCCGTCTTGTTTCCTCAAGGTTCCATTTCTTAAGTAATTGTTCATCATTTTCCCACTGTTATAAGAAACCTAAGGATTTCAGTCAGGCTGTAGAATGATGTATCTATGTGAGCTGAGGTGGTTCCAGAGAAGGGAGAACTCTTGGCATTTAGCTCTATGATGCAGCCTTATTGTGGTAAAATATATGATTACCATCAGATTTTAAGAAATGTTGAAAATGGCTTGCAGACCCCTATTATAATCTTTGTGGATCCCTAAGAGCCTGTGGTGTAAATTTGGAGAAATCATTAGAGTGGATCAGTCCTCTTTATTTTAAACCTTTACTTTTGCAACATAGAAACTCAATATTTCCCTTAGCTTTGCTCTCTTATCTTATTGCTTTATTCCCAGAATAGGTCTTCATTTTAAAATCCTCTCTTCCGTCTGAAGCCACCCATATGTTAATGCCTCAGGTCTGTAACCCACCCTGTTCCTTCCTGAAACCTCATGCTGACATCTGCAACTGTTTGAAGACAGATTCAGATCCAAGCCTTCCAAAAAATGTTCTTCTCGGGACGCTTAGCATGCACAGTGTGACAGGAGAGACACACGACACCAACCGGGAATAAGGCCTTTCAGGCTGCTGGGGAAAGCGCTGGGTGCAGTGAGACTGGAGGGCTGTTCCTGTCAGCTGTGATTGAGCCTTTTTGCAGAATCATCTCCCTTCCCTTCTGCTCATGAATATTCTGTGCTCAGTGACCTGGCATTTTCTCTTTGTATTCATTTCTTTTCACTTATAAGAACAATATAGCATGTTATAAAAATTCGAAAACTATCAAAGTATCAAGTACAAAGTCTGTTTTTTTACCACGCCCTTAAACTCCAGCTCTACAGCCACCCCCAATGCAGTATGCATCCTTCTACCTCTTTTTGTCTGCATGTACTAAAATGTGTATGCATATGTGGTTTTCCCTGCAGTTTTTAAATTTAAAATATCATATAAATCTATTTTACATCATTTCATATTAATTATCATGTCAGGGATGAATGTTGTTTTCACAATCTTGGTGAAATGAACTATAAGTAGAAATACTTTCGCCTTTTTCTTCGCCCTGGAGATTTGGCCCTCTGTTTAATCCAAACCACGGGCCCTTGTTCTGTTCCTGAGCTGCAAGCAGAGAATGACTTCCATATTAACGTCTGCTCTAATCTCTATACCGTGTGCCTCAATGAGAACTTACTGGTATTTAAGATGAAGCACAACCATGGAGCACTTGTCTGTTGGCAACCTAATATTTTCAAAGAGAAAAGATAAAGCCTGATTATTCGAAACATCTAAACCCAATGAAAGATACGGTTTACTGAGAATCAGTTCTGTTGTTGGTGGTGTTTGGTCTCCATTCCCCCAATGCCTTCTACCTTTCATTTTCACATACCCCACTTCCCTGTGATGTCGTCTCTGCTTTCTGGGTTGTCTCTTTCTTCTGTGTTTCCCCCTCACCTTTTCTTTCCTTGCTCGCATTTTTCTTTCCTACCTTTTCTTACTCTCCTCCGCTGTTCATTTTGTAGAATTGTAGTAGTTTTAAAAACACATTTGTTGCAGAAGATTAATTGAACATGCTATAGCGTATCAATGCAATGGAATACTATGTAACCTTTAAAATGTACGGTGTGGGAATACATATTTGACACAGAAAAGTGTATATAATACACTCTTAAATTTGGAGAGGGGCCAAAAGATGAAAGAATCAAGAGAGGTGGGTGTCACTGAGTACCAACAACAGCAGTCTAAGCAACATGAGTCTCTTGTTCATGAAAAGAAAATCCAAATTCATTCTTTTTGACAGTTCTTTATAGAGATATTTTGCCATAAGCATATTCAATCATAGTTCATAGCAACCAAACAGGCCATGGGCACTTTCATCTACATCATGTTGGAGACTCTGATTCTAGAATAGATAGCCCTGGCTGAGTACTTGATTATGGCGTGAAGTGACCAAAGCTCTCTAAGTCTCAGCTAATTTGATACTAACCCTCAATGCTATGCTTAGTGACATGACCCAAGAGAATGATACAAGAGTATGTCTGCCAGCAAGAAACACAAATTCAGTTGGAAAAAGTGGGAAAAACATAATTTAATGGGTTGTTACCTCTGAGACCCAGGACCTCTGTGAAGGAACCATTGTATGCGGGAAATGTATTTATACGTTTTACGTTGACTGGTAGTAGAGTGCGCGATAAAAACTACCCGTAAACAATGTGTTAAAAGTTGAATTTGAATTGGAGGAGAGGAGCAGGAAAGGTGTTCTAGGTCATGGAAACTGCATGAAGAACATGTAGGAAGCAGGAATGAAGATGGCACTGCTGTGGAAATATTAGAACAGCAACAGAAGAGGAAGGTTCATGTTGGAGGGCAAAGAGAGGAATGGTTTGTAGAAGTAAGATGGGATTAGCTAATTAGAATTATTGGAGTCTAGGCAAAAGAGTTTCACCTTAAGATGACAAATAGGGGTTCTTGAGAAAGATAAAAATAGCATTTCAAGAAAACTACCTTGTATAGATTTGCAGGATGGTTTAGAGTGGGTGGAGGCACCAGGTAGGAACATTGTTGAACAAGCAATGTAAAATATTTCGTAAACCAGAATGCATGGTTCAAAGGCATGTAAGTGTGAAGGAGAACCAGAAATAGACTAAAATCCCTTGGAATGCAAAAGGCAGAGTTTGTTTACGAGAATTTAGAGGAAGAATCCAGGTAGGTTAGAGGCATCTCTCAGACTAACAGCTAAGTTCCACATCCAATCTGTTTCTGGCTCCTGGCGGACAGTGAGCACACACAAAACTTATGTCTTTAAAAAATATATATATGAAATTAGTATATAAGGTATTCAGTTAATTCACAATTTAAAGACCTTCTATTGATACCTATTTACTATTTCAGAAAACTTAGAAATGAGTTGTAGAGTAGAATGAAATATGATAAATTAACCTGGGTTAAAAGTGAGCAAAAAAAAATACAGAAAAAATTATAGAAGACTGGATATAAGATGGAACCATAAGTAGGGCTATTCATTCAAACTAGAAGAAGCCATACATTTAATATGGGTGTGAGCCTGGTAATTTGGCTCTAAACTTTCTGACAACTATTGTCAAAAGGGAAAAACTTGGCAATTAAATAAACTTATCAGATAAAAACCATATGAATTATTAGATGGAATTTTAAGTAACCGTGGTTTAGTAATCTTGGTTTAAGTAATCTAAATTTAGTAAGATAGTCTCCCATTATGCATATTTCAGGTGAAAGTTATTTTTCTTGGCAACAAAACTCTCTCTGTCTTTGTTTCTCTCAGTCTCTTTCTTTCTCTACACCCTCCACTCCTATACACACATATACACACTCTACACACAAAGAAAATTACTAGAGCTAGTAATATTTAAAGTATAGTAAATGTCTAACTTTGGCCATATTGTCTAGTTTTGATGGATAATTCAACACTCCTTCTCACACACACACACAAAATCTCATAAAATACTCCCTTTAGGTAATAATATAGAATTGGTTATTATAATCTTATGTCTTGCGGTGGACTTGATAAAATTAAGAATTTACAGGGAGAGAGGATGGGTAAGGAAAGAAGTAAGAAAGAAGGAAACTGGGATTTTCTTCTAGATTTGTCCTATGATATAAACACTTAATCATAAGCCAATATTTGACCTTGATTGCAATAGGGCTACAGCATGGAATTTAACTGAATCTATTCCAAGAAGTTATCTAAATTTGGCAGGCAGATAATGCTGCATACCAAAGGAAAGATTAGAAAACCCATGCAGGTCAAAGATGAAGATTAAGTACCAGTTGAAAAAGCAGTGAGAAATAGGAACGCAATGTTATTTGTAGTAAAGTACAATGACTGCTTGATTTGGTGCTGTGGTCTTAGGAGAGTGAAGAATTTATGTGCAAACCCCAAGCCAAAGTGAGTTCCCCAAATAAGAAAGGGCTCATTATAATGTTCCTGCTTCGTAGTTTTGTCATAATGATAATCAGGTACTTTCCAGCAAGGCTGTGGTAGATTCCTGCTTTTATAGGCAAGGCCACTACAAAGCCGTGGGATGTTTTCATTTTTGTTACATCCCAGCTACTAATCCCAAAGGACTCTGTATTTCTAGCTGGGGAAACTAAAATTACAGTAGAGAGAGAATGTTTTATTTTAGCAAGGGGGAGTTTTATGGCAGTTATTCAAGAATATCCTTAATGAGCAAAAAGGGGGCAGAAAAATGACCATGATTAAGGTTTGAAATTGAATGAAGAAACAAATACACACATTGGGTAACATCCAAACATATTCATTATTTGAAAATTAAAAGAAAGCTCATGTGTAAGAAAGCAATAAGTCATAGTGCAAAGAACAGAACTCTACAGGACTGGATTTGTGTTCTGGCTCTGGCACTTACTAATAATATGACCTTGGGAAAGTCAAACAACTTTTTCAATCTCAATTTCCTCATCTATAAAATGGGAATAGTGGTACCTAGTTCTCAGGGTTGATGGAAGAAATGGGAAGATACACTACTTAACACACCTCATATAAAGCCAGGTACTTAGGAGGTAATCAATACAGGATGACAACTATGCTCATTTCAAGGTATTTTTGGAGATTCTTGGAGTATAAAGACAATTCTTAGTCTCAGGAATGCAGAGTTTAAAAGAGGAGTCATGCAGATAAATAAAAAATTAAGAACTAATGTGATAAATATTATAGTAGCAACATGTATAATGTTCTAAAGGGGCACAGGCTAAACAGTGATTAATTTTGTACTGGATAGTTGGGGAAGGTTTCCTGGAGGAAATGACACTTGAGCCTGTCTTGATGAGTAACAGTTTTTCAATTTTTCACCCTGAACAAAGATAAGAATACATGAAAACCCGAGAGTAAGGAGTGAATGTGCACAAGGTAAAAAACAAACAAAAAAAAACAAAAGACAGAATTAGGTTGGAGTTAGAATTTGAAAGGCAAGATATATTTTTCTAAGGATGCAGAATTTGTCTTTAGGCAGTGAGAACTGTGGATGGTTTTTATCAATTTTAAGCAAAGGAATGACTGGTCCAATCTGTTTTAGAAGGAACTCTGACAACTCTTTGGAAGAACTAGAGAATTTAGAGACTGAGACAGAAGATAAATTGGCCATTGCCATAGTCTATGTGAAAAATAAGTGCCTGGACCAAGGTAACGGTGATGAGAGTGGAAGGGGGAGTTGGTTCTCCACGGACTTTTCAAAGATGGATGAGTAGAGCTGGGTAATGGCCGGATAGTGAAGAACAAAGAGACGATGTTTCGATGACTTGTCCAAGAGGCGCTGCGGGCATAATCGTCACTGCCAGACGAGGAGGAGCGGCTGTGCTCACAGTGCAGAATTTCATCTTGGATGGGCTCATGCGGACCCCCCCTGATGGCCCGGGTGATAGAGAGCTGCCCGGGCCTGGAGCTCGGGGTCAGACGGGGACCAGAGGTGAGCAAGTGTAAGTAACTTAACAGCGGTGGCCGCCCCGCACTGAGTACCGATTGTCAGGCACGATGCCCAGAGCTTTACTACGCTATTTTATTTAATTCGGCCTGTGTCTTCTTGTTTAGCCTGGGAGACCTCCGAGAAGCTTCATAATTGTACATAGAACAGTGGAGTTGACTCCTCAGAGGGAAAGTGCCCAAGGTCAGCTGAGGAGTGTTAACTGTAAGTGACAGGAAGTTGAACTCCAACTATGTAATTTATTGATTCACATAATGTTAATTATGATTATTACTCATGAAGTACATACTAGTTCATTAAACACACTTTGAAACATAATCAGGTGTACCCATGATTTTATTTCCCAACCTACTTCTGAATGTCTGGTACAATGGTCTCGAAAGGGGAGTCTTTTCATGAATAGATCTTTCAGGTTACAGGGAAAATATATATTAGGGAATATATATATATATATGTACACACATACACACACACACATATACACATACATATGCCCTAATAATATGTAAATATTATATATAATTTATACTGTTTTTACTATCTATATATCTTATTTCCATTATTCTAATATATATTATACGAGTATAGTATACACCCTAATATATATCTTATATCTTCTCTTAAATGCCTATATTTAAATATACTTTAAAATGTGCATAATATATTAGTACATGTAAATAATTGATAAATAGACAGTGCGTATCTATACTAGAAGTGTGATGAAAACTTTTTAGTGTTGAAGCCTGAAATTAAAAATAAAGTTTGGAAATCAATTTACAACTTTCTTGGCACAATAACATTTAATTTGCTTCAAGATACTAATTTGCCCAGCTTTAGCCAAATATTTGGTACAGGATAGTCATAGCATGAACATAAGGGAGGGCTTGTATAATAATAATTATTATAACAACTAATATTTATTAAGTGCTTATCATGCATCAGATGTTGAGCTAAGCACTTAGCATATATTATCTCATTTAAACCACCCAAACACACCTGTGGTTGCTATTAGAGTTTGTATTTTACAGATGAGGCAAAGTAATTTTTGCCAAGTCACAGAACTATAAAGTAGGAAAGTCAGGGTTTGTACTCATGAGGTCTGGCCACCCCACGCATTAGAGTGCATGAGACAGTCTTGTTCTAGCAATTCACCGTCACACTTGGCCGAATCCAATTTTTAAAATCTGTTCATGGGCCCATTCTTATTTGAGCCTCACAGAAAATCTTTCAGTTATAATTAACCCCTTTGATGGATAGCATCATTTCATAGAAATTGATGTGTCCAGGGCAGGGGCTTGCTAGAGCACTAGTCTGCAGACGCTGCACAATCCTTTCTCTTGTATAGTGTAACCATTGCTCTCTGTGAAAGCCTGCATTCTGGCAGAGTTGAAACATCAGATAATTGATATAATTGTTTGATGCTTACACGTTAATTTCCAAATGCCAATGTGAGTGTGTCTGTTGTATCTTTTATATCTGATCAAACATTATTTTTTAATGAAGTCTAAAATCTATGAATTACACAATTCAAATTACTTGGAAAGTTTAAATTCCCTTTCTTCTGTCAATGGCCACTAAAGTCCTTGCATCAAGTTATAACATGTTGGATAAAGAAACAACTAACAAATAACTCCTTTTTCGAAAAGCATGAGCAGGGGGTGGATTTACTGTACTTTGCTGACTAATACCCTCATTCACTTTTAAGCTCCAGCAAAAACACAAGCTTGTTTTTACAGCTTCCTTAATAGGCACATTCACTGCAAAGAGACAGAGTCATCTTATAAATAAATGTGTGATAGTGAGCACTGACATACATATTTATCTTGCTAATATTTCACATTAAATATTTGCTCTTAAGTAGGAAGCAGAAGAGGAAAGAATGCATCCTTGTGCTTTCTGTAATTTCTGATAGAGACCTGGAGAGAGAGAGAGAATTATAAAAGATTTTTTAAAATTCCTTAAAGTTTCATGAACAGCAGAAGTAAAGTGGAGCGAAGGATGATGGTCTAGTTCACTCAGGCCGTAAACTCTTCCATCCAAAATAATGACATGATGAAAATAACTTGGCTTTGGCTCGAATGATCAGAAAAATTGCATGAATACTCCACAATGCATATGAATATATTTTTATACCATATGTGTTGCCATTCTTGAATGATCAGAAAAACTGCATGAATATTCCATTTCACAACACACATAAATATATTTTTTATACCATATGCTTTACCATTCTAGTATTTAGATCAGGGGCTGGCAAACTTTTTACATAAATGAACATGTTAGCGCAGGTAGTAAGCTAGATATTAATAAAAGGAGAGAAACAAAGGGAGTCAGAGATTATTAAGCATCCTCAGCTAGGGAGCATAAGCCCCCGTCCCTAGGGAGTTGCAGCATTCATAGCCTCCCCGGGAGACCGCTGCAGCGGCTGCCCCCAGACCTAACCCTGCAAGCCGGCGGGAAGGATTGCTGCTGGTCGGGGGTTACCAGGGCGCATGCCCGGTAGGAGCCAAGATGAGCCAGGGGGAGGCCTTCCACTGCGAGGCAGGCGCAGTGGGAGCCAAGATGCCAACCACGCAGGCCTGTTCGTCCAGCCTGGGGAAAGGATCAGATTGGATAAGGGACCTAAACCCCAGAAGATCCAGGAAATGGATCAGTAAGGGAGCATCCACCACCAGCCTGTGAAGGATTGGGAAGCAGAGTGGTTAGCTGGAAGAAGCTTCTGGTCCTTCCCAAGCCCGAAGGAACATAGCTCAAGCGTAAGGAAGCTCTGTCTCTTGCTGGGCAACAGGCCCTCGCCCATTCACCCGAGCTCTCTCCACAGCAGCCACGCAGGCCTAGCAGCTGCCCGGGGCCTGCAGCAGGTGCGGGGCTCGGGGGGTGAGCCTGGGCGCAGTGGCAGCCAGCGCGCGGCCCGGCACGCAGACTAAGCTGGCTGGGTGACGGGGCCCGAACTGGACTGGACCAGCGGCACAGAGGTTATGAACGTGACACGGCTTCTGGGCTTGATGAAGACACGGCTGGCCTTCTTTCACAGCAGGACAAAGCCGAACTCCGGCAGGCCTTTGGTTTTGCTTCTGCAATAAATCTTACCTTACCCTCCGGGACGTGGGTCCCCGCAATGCTTTCTTTGTGACTTAGTGAAAGGACCCGTTTCCACTGGCAACAGAGAGACATAAGGTGGGCCATAAGGTCTCTGTTGCCCTAATTAACTCTATCATCGCATCAGGAAAGCAGCTATAAACACAGTAAATGAATGTTCAGGGCGGCGTTTCAATAATACTTTATAAGGACAGGCAAATTAAACAAGGTCTGAATTTGACCTGAGAACTATAGTTTGCCCATCCCTGATCTCGAACTTCTGGCTCCAAAAAACCTTCACCACAAATAATTTTGAATATAGAGTATATATATGTATATATATATATGACATGTTCATATGTTATGTGTGCATGTATATATAGGTTTCCCCCACTATCCAAAATGTGGAGTCTCTATGAAACCTTTCAGAAACCGAAATGGAATAAAGAGAAAAGTATCCCCTGCTTTCCAAAAGTTAGTGTTACACTGCTTCATTTTTACAAAAGTCATATGTATATTAGATAGTAACAGGGTTTTTTTGTTTGTTGTTTGTTTTCCATAAAAACAAAAATCCTCTTTGGATTTCTGTTAGCAAAAACAGGTAAACCTATAATGATATCTCTGTTGATGAAAGTCTTATTCAAGTTTAATTTAGTAAACTGAATCCTTCTAAATTATTTCTTATTTTCAAATTAATTCTCATTTAAGTGTCATATCAATTTCATGAGGCAGGTAGAGTAGGTATTATTTCCATGCTTTCATTTTGTAGAAGATGAAATTATTAGCCAATTAGTAGAATTTGAACCAGGTATCCCAACCCCAACCACAGGCTGTTGTTTACCTCTGGGGCTGTTGTTTACCTCTGGGTGGTTTGAAATGTATCAATTACAACAAATTTTCCCCATCACTCGAACGTACTCTTAGATTTTACAGTGCTATTTTTTAGGCAATATAGGTAACAGGTACACCTAAATCTGGAATCATAGTAGCATATAATTAAAATTTATAATAATTTGTTTTTCCCAACAAATGGGGTTCAAACATTCTGTATCTGGAAGAGCAAACACTCTTGTTCTCATATCAAACAAGGACTAGGCTCTTACAGCATTAATTCAGTTTTCTTTACATTTTTTAGTTGGTCAAAGAGAGGCCCACAACTGAGTTAGGGGTAGGAACTTCCCGGAGCTGCGTTACTCTGAAGAGAGCAATAGGAAGATTTTTATTTGGTTAGTTGGCCGATGAATTTTGCTCTTGAAGAGAAAAGGAGAGAGGAGAGGAAGGAAAACAAAGAGAGGAGATGACTAACCAAAATATAAAATGGCAACAAACTAACAACTTTAAGAACAGGGATGGCTGGTATTCAGTTTCAAGCTGTTTGCATTGTGGTGATGTACACAGTCCTCCCACCCCCACCCCCTCCCCCAAAGTTTTAGTAAATTCTGCTGCACACGACAGGCCCTCATCAAGTGTTTGTGTGTGTAAATTAAGAAAAGAGGGAAGTGATTCTTTTTTTGGGTGGTGCTTTCTGTGGTTCTGTGGACAGGAAAGAAAAACCCACACTTGGATTAAATATTCATTTTTCTGAGAACGAACCGCTGGGCCTTCCAAGTTTGAAAGTGGCCCAAAGTAATCAACGTGCCACCAAGTGGCTTATTGATGTATCTGAGCAGCAATACTCTTCCAGAGGCCACTCTGGGTGTGGCTGTATCCCAGCTGCTGTTCAGTTTTGTCTTCCACGTGCTCGCCGAGTTGATCCATCCTTAAAACACTCTTGGTCCTGTTTGTGCTCAATCCTGAAATTTCTACCTTATAATGGATTTCTGCTGGAACTACTGCCCAGATTTATGATGTGGTCAGGCCAACAGAACCCAGTTCATGATGGGAAGTTTCAAAAATGTGGTCGCTGGCCTCTACAGCCAAGCTTTCTATTTCTACCAGAGTCCAGGACCCAGCAGTACCCATTGATTCTGCTGAGGCCTCACAAATTCCTCAGTGCCTCTTTTTCCACCAGTGGAAATACTGTGAGCCACAGGTACTGCAGCTTAGATTTGCTGCAGAACCCTTTCTTTCTCCGGGCCTCAATCAGAGCTGACATCCTGTCACAGCATCTAACCCATGGGCCAGAGCGGTATCTCTAGGTGTGAAATGAGTTGCCCTCAGAGAAAAGAGGTTTTCAGGAATTAGATTTATTTGTGGAAAAAGAAGGCAGTTGGCACAATTTGTTCTTTACTTTAAGGGAAAGTCCTGACACATCCCTGATGTCTGGCCCCCAGAAGTGTTGCATTCAAGTGGCAGGTCTCCAACTATGCATAGGGTTTATCTACCAGCTTCAGCAACACTTGTGCCTTAAAGGCTTTTGCATGTTAGTCATCTCTCACTTATTCTGGTCAGTCAGTGTGATGCACTGTTAGATCAGTGTGATATTCTGTAGGATGTCAGGACAGTCCAGCTCTCTTCCCCATATAATGACAGAGGGGAGAGTTACCATAACCCTGGGGTAAAATTGTGAATATGTTGTTCGCTTATTGTGAATGTCAGCTGTTTCTGATCCTCAACCCGATGGGATGCAAAGGAATATATTCGCCAAATTAATGGTCATGTATCCTGTACCTGAAGCCACATTATATCACTCTAAGCTAGCGAAAAATATCTTGTTTGACAAGACACTGTGATTGTGGATGCTCCTTGGTTGAGCTTTTGATGGTCTACACCCTCCTTCAGGATCCATCTGCTTTTTACAGGAGCCCCAACTAGCAAATGCAGTAAAACAGCTTTCTTCAAATCTTGTAATGTTTTCATCTCTCTGCCATCTCCCTTGGGATGTGATGCTGTTTTTGATTTACTATTTTGGCCAGGCGTGGGATGCAATCTCAGCAGTTTCCACTTGGCTTCCCAGTTCTACTAGTTATTATCCCACAGGCCAAGGACCTGAAGTGAGGGTTCCTCTAATTGCAAAGGGTATCAGTCACAAGTATATACTTATGGACTGAGGAAATAACCACCAGGTGAATTCATGGATCCAGTGGACTCACTATAATTCAGACTTTAGGAAACATGTTGATGCCTCAGATCTCCAGGTATTGGTGTCCTTAGAGACATTTGTTTTATTTACGATCTCCAGGGCTCTCATTTACTTAAGCCCCCTTGACTGCCATTCTGACCTTGCCATTAGTGGGACTCTGGGGAAAAAAAAAAAATTCCATTTCAGGAAGCAAAAGGGCCTCAGATGATATTTGGGTCCTTCCTGCTGAACATAGTCCTGTGACTGGAAAGTAGTAAAAAGGTGGCCCACAAAGGCGCATGCCTTTTCTTCTCTTTTCCTTTCTGTAGGTTCTTCCCATGAGCTGGGGACAAGGTTCCCCAGTGATCGCCGATTGCGTCTTCTGTTTTGTGGAAAGATGGAACATAAAATCAACTTATAGAAGGATTTCTTCCAAGACGGTTCAGATCCTAAAAATTACAAAGATGTCTCTTTTATTCTAACAAGTCATGCTCATTTTTCTTTGCACTGAATGACTCTTCCCTGGGTTGAAACTTTACTGTTCTCGACCTTTGGTGTAGATGGACAGCAGTATCTTATTACTAGACAAAACAATGACTAACAAAAGCCAAAGTGCAAAAATAAATGTTTAACTGAAGAAAAAATAGGCCCGTTTCTGTATAAACTTTTAAGCAATGATTTTTAAATTTTAATGATGTAAGATTTTCTATAAGTTGTGTATTTATAAACTTCTTCTCTTTCGTAGTAAGACCATTTATTGAATTATCACTTACTGAACCAAATTAATGCCCGGTACTACATTAATTATCTTAACTACTTTAAAAACATTATTTTATCAATCCTCACAACTACCCTTCATAATGTAATTCCCATTTTCCATCTGAGGAAGCTCAGTTTCAATGTTTTCGTAACTTTTCTCAAACATTGTGGAGCAGACCTTGGAAAAGAACCCAGACTTGACCAAAGCCATGATACCGTCTTCTTAAAACTAAATGTTTACTTCTGCTTTACAAGGTCACTAGTTGATTTTTAAAAGCCACCTCCCTTCTTGTTTTTTTGTATTTCATGCCAGATTTGCAAGTTCAGTTGGTTACTCAAGACCAAAAAGAACAAAACCCTTTAATCAAGTGTAATAAGACCTCTCTGAGGGAAAGGGAATGTCAGGCATATAATAAAAGGGCAGGGAGAGCCACACTTCCTAAGAGGTGAAACCTGAATTGTTCTTTAGTGGGATCATTGTCCGTTGATGCTTATGAATAAATTACATAGCCATTCCTAAATTTAACACACAGACCAAATCAGCCATAAATGTTTCTATTTTTAGGTATTATAAGGTCTACTTACTTCTGTTTTTCCTCCTTTGACAGTGAGGTTGACTTTAATCCCCTGGGCATTGGGGGTATTTTTATTCTTTGGTGACTAAAAATAAACACATTATAAAGGCAGACGTGGTGGCAGAAATCAGGACATCAAAGCCTAGCAGCTGTAGTGTGTAGGTTTCCCTCCACCTGCGTGGGAATGCTGTGTACGTGTGGGAGATGTTGGCGGATGCGCCCCTTCTTGACTGCAAGCCTTTCCCCAATGGACATGTTACCAGGGAGTGGGGCCTACAAAGCAGAACATTCTGGAACCTCCTGTGATCAGAAAAAAAGTACAAATCACTGTCCTAAGAGTTGGCCTGAGGCAATTGCAAGGAGTCGGCTGAATTTATTCTCTCTTTCCAGTGCCTGTAGTACGCCTTGTAGCCAGGGTCACCATGTATCTTGGTTTGCTTGGCTTAGCCTTAATTTCTATCTCAGCCCCAGGATCATAGCACTACCCTTTTCATTGCAGTGTTCCCAATCAAAATGATGAGTTATAAATTACATGATGTCTTTAGTTACAGATGACTCTCCTACCTTTCCATCTCTGCTACCCTACTAGATTATAGATGAATTGGGAGTATGAACCAGGTTTCATTTGCTCTTGGGTATGTCCTCAGCACTTAGCTTTGAAGCTTTTTCATAGCTCATAATTAACAAATGATTGTCTTATTAAATTGACTCCCATATTAATACCCCCATAGTTAAAAAAAATGAAAGCAACAAATATTTATAGAAGAACTAGCATACAATAGGCATCGTCCCAGACACTGAGTTATATTACCTCTTTTGGTGCTCATTACTACCCTGCTAGCTGTTCCTAGTTTAGGGAAGGGGAAACTCAGAGTAAGGAATCAGACTAAATTGGGTACTTAGTAAATAATATAGCAAACTGCAATTGAGTTTCATTTTATGTCCAAGCTCAAGATTCTTTTCTCATTCTGTTTCCTCCTGGCTGCATATGCCAGTATCCTTGTATGATGCTTTTACAGTTTTTAGTACATAGTAGTATGAAAACCGCAAAATAGCCTTTTGAGATAAGTTGAATTATCTTCATTTTAACAAAGGTGTGTGTTTGGTTTTACTCAAGGTCACACTGCAGATTAGCAGTAGAGCTAGGCCCAAACTCAGTCGCTTTCACTTCAAATCCAAAATTCCTTTGATTCAATATTTTTAAAAATATTAAAAATTGGGAAATAGCTCACCTGGTGATATCCTCAGCATTTTAGGATTAATCATACCCTCCCGCTCCATCCCAACCGGCCTTCATCAGGAATACTAGACACAGCCTTCCCATTAATACAGATGATGAATTCTTAAAACAAAAATAGTGCATTGGCCTGACTTTCAATATGTTTTCCTAAAATTGTTCTCAAAAGTGCTTATAATTAAAAATTTCACAGTATATCTTTCCCATTTGATAATTTTTGCTACTAATCCATGCTTTCCCAATAGAAAACCATCAGCTATCCCAGACATACCTCACAGACCTGAAACAAAGTCTAATAAGTTAAAAAGATACTTGGTAGGGAGTAGGCTTTGAAGTTGAAATGTAGTAGGTAAACACATATTATAATCTCATCTATATAGCCAATCCCCTACATAGATATATTTTAAAACTAGAGGAAATTACCTTCTTCAACCCATGTTCGTCCCATGGAGGCACTGATAGTATAAAAAACTTTTATAAATCTTTCTTTATAATGCTCTAGAAATTTAAAATATAGTACAAAGCAAGATTATTTGCAAATATGTTTCCTTACACAGTCTTCTCTAAGCTCTGATTGCTATGATGTTCTGTAATGTTTTTTCTTCATGGGAGACTGAAATAACACTATTTTTTGGAAAGCTTAATGCATTTGCAAAATGGGCCATCCACTTGCTTTTCTAGAGTAAAAAAAGACAAGAAATTACTTAGAAATTATAATGGCTGCAGGTACCTGCAGTGTCACAAGACCGAGTCAGCTCTAGGCTTGCCTGACAGATTTCATCCAAGCTAGAATTTTTAGTACATTTATAAGGACATTCCAATCCCAATATATAAGAGCTCATGTAAAAAGAATGAAAAAAGTTATGTAAAATGCAAAAAAAAAATTACATAACTGCAATGAAATCGGGAGGACTTCCACCATCTAGACATTACAACTAGAACAGAGCAAAAAACAAAGGGAACTCCACATCAGAAATCTGACTTTTGTCTCCCTGGATTGGAAGGTAAATATTTACAGGTGATAATATGTTATTTTTCTATATAGTCTTTGTTCTTTCCAAAATAGTGTTGAAAGTTCCTGGTGCAAATGTTGAAATATGACAGCTGTAACTAATAGGGATATGATAGATACCATTTATGAAGTTCCTATGCTGTGTAAGTTGTGACTCATGTCTCTAACACTCACAACAATGTAGTGAAAAGGGATTATGTCTGTTTTAAAGATGAGTAATTGAGTATCAAAGAAACCAAATAACTTGATTAAGGTGAAAAAATTAGTAAACAGCCAAGTAAAAATCTGAGCTTAGCTCTGACTCAAATCTTCCAGTCCTCATTATTAATAATAAGGGCTTCCACTTGTTGACACTTAGGTACGCATCAATCACTGGATTATCACACTTAAGTTGGTTAAATTATTCCAAAATCATAAGCAGAGCCAGCTTTAATTATACATATGTGTTTGCGTATGTGTTTGTATGTGTATGAAATAAAATAAATTCAAGGTCCCCAGCCAGGGAGGCTAAAGTCTTTATATGGAATTTGTATGGGTATGATTCTAGAGCCCATGTAGAAACCTATAGTGTTAAATTGTACTAACAACTTATTGTAACCCCCACCCCCCACCCCCAATGACCTGCATGCCTTGTGTATGGCAGATATTATCCTGAGTTTCATGATAAAGAAAGAAAGACATAAAATAAATCTCCCAAGGTAAAAAAGTTGGTAGATGACTAATAGGAGATTTGAATTTAGAGTGTGATTCTTTTTTTTGCTTTTAATGTAAGACTAAGCATTTCTCATTAATTTAAATAATTTCTAATCAGGCACCTGAAAAACTGAATCCTCATGGGAATTATTTTTATGAAGAAATTTCTATGTATCATGAACCAACATAAAATACCATCCAGGGCCTTGGCAACTTAAGCTAGTAAGGAAGCCAAGTCTTAAAACAGAATTAGAAAGCATGGAATTATAATAGAATTCCAAAAAATTATTTTTAGATTAGAATTCCAAGAGACAGGCAAACAAATATTACGAGAAACTGAGCACTTAGAGAAGAGGGAGTGACCTGTGAGGGTGGGCCTCCATGATTACCACTTAATTTCTTCTGAGGAAAAACAATGGTGTCTTTGATGTCACTAACTAGCTGAGAACATAATCACCCAAATCCTGTCTTCAGATGAGTCACCATGGAAAAACTATACATTGCAGTTACCATGCACAACACACTTTTGCAGTTTTCTTTTGATATTCCCTTTGAGCCTGGGATATGTTTATTTGTATATCTCCAGTGACGACAACTATTCAGTAAATTTTAGTTTAAGAAATATGCAGAAGTTTTTCATTAATAGTGGCATGTAGTGATGGCAGGAGTGTTGTGATGAACAATGAAAATGATAGGAAATGAGGGACTAAATTATTTTTGTGAAAACTAATAAAACTGGGTCTGGGCTTGCCAACTATATTAGATGTTGAAGTGCATTTCAAGAGAATCTGAATACTAAAAGTCACTCAAAATTGAAACTATTTCAATTGAAATTTTATTTCTTTATAAGGTACTTGAGAATATGATGATATCATAGGATGGACATGAGAGGCCTTGGTTATCACTGCTCTGTTTCACTGAAAATGTGTTGATTATCAGGTTCAGCTTGACAGGTAGACCCAGATTTTCCTCTAATACAATTTGAAAGGCCTCCCATCAAAGCTAGAAAAGTGTGTGAGCTGAAATTATCTTTGTACAAAATACTCAGTACAAAAAAACATTAATTTGGAGTCGCCCAGGCTAGGCTTAAGACGAAAACCACCACTTAGCAGCTGTATGACCTTGGTCTTGACCTTGGACAAAGCACTTTGATGTGCATTTTTTTTTCCATTTGAGAAATGGGTCTATCAACACATTTTTATAGACTCTTATTGCCATATAAAGTCAAAATAATATAATATATAAAAGTGTCAGACACATCGTGGATTCTGTCCCCTTTTGAAGTTTATTCAAAAATTTTATTTTAATGCTTAGAAGCCTGAGTCAAATAAAAAATCCTCTCCCTTTATGCTTATTTAGCAAAACCGAGCCCCTAGTCAATCACGCTGTAAGAGCGGAATTGCTTGGTACCTACGGCAATTAGCAGAGGACTTTACCCATCATGCTCAATTGCCCTCCCAATTAGATATTTGCTTTAAATGTTCTACTTGTTCGCTGTAGACCTTTGCCTCCATTAGTCTGTTTTAATATTAAATAATGTTCTCTGCTGGACTCTGAGATTTGCCTTTTAAAGCTGTAAGTCACCATTTCTCCACATTTGTTAAGTATATATGGACTGAGTAAATAAAGTTGTAACTGCAGTCTCCTGTGGCTAGAATAAACCTGGGGGTCTGATAGGATGGAATCTATACCTCAGGTTGTATTTAGATGGGTAGATGTTTGGAGATAGATAAATGTTCCAGCTTTTTAAAAAAGCTTAGAAAAATGTTTCTTATTCTTTTTCCCCCAGTAAAATAAGAATTGAACATAGGTTACAAAGGTGGAAGCCACCACTTGAATTTATATAATTTTGTTTAATTTATTGAGAAACTTCTTGGTACTGAGAGTACCTTAGAGAAAAAATAGACAAATCTGTTAGGGAGCTTATGTTCTTGTGGAGGGATGTTAAGATTTAAAATATCATGTAGTATATTAGTAGGGAAGACGTTTCTCAAGGAAAAACAGAGGAGATTTGGAATGTGGTTGTTTGGAATTTAAATAGGTTTGTCAAGGAAGGTCACATCTGAGCAGACTTGAAAAGGTGACTTAGTTACCTACATTGGTCCAATTATGTAATTATTAATATGATATACCATAATTTTTAAAAATGTGGCAACTAAAAACTAGAGAAATTAGTAAAATATTCAAAATCATAAGATGGCTTAGTGAGAAGGTAGACAAAGATTTGGCCTTTTGTTGCAGATAAAGGATATTTTCCACTATGTCACACTAAGACTTGGGGAACAAATATTTTTCAAGTATGTGAGTGAAATTCAAGTGTCAACTCCTGGATGCTCCAAATCCTCCAGACCTCCCAGATAACCCTTGTATGTATTTATTTATTTATTCATTCATTCCTCAGCCAAGGATATGTTTTTGTTGATTTTTAGAGAGAGGGGGAGAGAGAGAAACATCAATGTGAGAGACACATCCATCAGTTGCCCTGCCCCATACATGCCCTGACCGGGATTGAACCCGCAGCCTAGACATGTGCCCTGACCGGGACAAACCCACAACCTTTTTTTGATGTACGGATGATGCTCCAACAGGGCCACCCTACCAAGGCAACCCTTTCTTTTAATATTAGAAAGAGAAACAGAGAGTGAGAGAGGAAGGAAGGAAGGAAGGAAGGAAGGAAGGAAGGAAGGAAGGAAGGAAGGAAGGAAGGAAGGAAGGAAGGAAGGAAGGAAGGAAGGAAGGAAGGAAGGAAGGAAGGAAGGAAAGAAAGAAGGAAAGAAGGAAAGACAGAAGGAAGAAAAGAAGGAAAGAAGGAAGGAAGGGGGAGGGGAGGGAGGGAGGGAAGGAGGGAGGGAGGAGGGGGGAGGGAGAGAACAGAGACAAAAAAGACAAGACAAAGCAAAACAAAACAAGAAAGGCAAGAAAGCTCAATCTCCTGACTTTGGTAGAATAAGATACCAGTGGTCTCCTTCCCCACTTCAAAGATCATAAAGATTCTCAAGAATCATAAAGATTCTTCCTCCAACTTTTGTTTCTTCTCGGCTCTCACCCTTTCCTGTGTGTCTTACTTCCTCCAACAGTTTTCCTTCATCATCTGCCATTTTAAACACAAAGATAAGCACTTTCTTTCCCTTTAATTTAATAATGAAATACCAATGCCATCCCCAATAATGTAGCAGGTTTTCCCTAGGGTTTGGGTAAAGAAGAGAATTACAGTCCAGCACATGACAAAAATTTAACATTTGTCTGGGGATCTAATGTACAGCCTGATGGCTATAGTTAAGAATTCTGCATTAAATACTACTTGCAAGTTGCTAAGTGCAGACCTTAAATATTCTTACCTCCTGCTCTCCCAAAGGAATTCTGTAAAGTGATGGAAGTGTTCACTAACCCTGTTGTGGTGATCATTTTGTAATGTCTACATATATGAAATCATCATGTGTGCACCTTAAACTTACACAATGTAGTATGTCATTAATATCTCAATAAACCTGGAAAAAAGTTAACATTTAATATTAATTATTCTAGTCCCTTTGGTTCTCTCTTCCACTGGGGCATTTTCACTGGTTTTGAGAAATGTTTCTGCCACCAGCCAGATTCTTGTACCATTTCCTTGTCTTCACTCTTATGTCAAGTTTCCAACATCATTCCAAAAAAAAAAAGCCTGTTAACTGGCAAGCAGAGTTCTGTTTTCTTTGCCACTTTGTTCTCGACCTAGTCTATACCCCTGACCCTTTCTATATTCGTAAAAGCACCAGCCAGTCAAGAGACCTCTACTATGGGTCGTGCCCCTTGCAACTCAAAGAAGGAGCAGAAACCCTAGATTTGCAGTTTTTTGCTTTCATGATAAAATTCTTGGATACGGTCCATTTCTCATCAGTCTTCATAAGCACAAGTAAGCATTATACCAAATTATCATCTTCAAAATAGGAATCAGTCAATATACCTAGGAAGGCAGAAATGGCTACAGTCCCTTTGCCGTTTGACAAACAGCAATGCTTCCTGCTAAGCAGTCCTGCTCGGCGAGAGGACTGTGGGGGGACAGCTTGCCCAGGCGTAAGCAGCTCGCTCACAGCGTGGGGGTTCCCTGAGCCATCCTTGGTGATGTCCACTGGATCGAAGCAGTTCATCATGTGCAAGTAGGAGCGTAGATTAACCTTTCTAGGCACAGTTCTGATCCTGTGCTTCCTTGTTTAAAATCAAAACCAAACCACATAACAGCCATCGATCCTGCTACTCTGTCCCCGCTCACCGTGTGACAGTCCACTCTCACACTGGCCAAGGCGCCCGCGGACACTTCCCTCCCCTCTGGCCCAGGCCAGAGTAACAGGCGTACACAAGTGGCATTAGCGACACTGCAACAACTGTAGCTTTTCTTTGGAGGGTTTCTCTCTCCAGCCCTTTACCCGTTCCTCGTACTGAGAGCATTCAGTGTCATCACGCTCTCTCCCCTTTTCTGTTATTATTTACTTGCTCTATGCGAGGCGTAGGACTATTTTACACTGCGGAAACTACTCATGATGACAATGACAAATCTAAGCTACTTGTTGGGGGAGCATGTGTGTGTGTGTGAGTGCGTGCGTGGGGCACATGATGGTGTTTACATTCTAACAACCTTACACGAAAGGAATAAAGTGTAATATTGACAGTGGCATTTGAGGCAACTGCAAGAGGGTGTAGGAAATATTGGGGTTTCTTCAGGTTGAAAAAGAACGTTTTTCCTTCTTTCCCCTCCATGTTAATATTTCTGATATAGGGATGCACTTTCTAGTTGATGTAGCAATTGAATGTATTGGTTCATTTGCTTTCCCTGAAAAGTCATTAATAAATTGATGCTATTCCTTATAATCAGCAAAAAACCTTGTGCAGAGCGAGTTTTAATGGAAAAGAAAAAGAGAGTTTGAAGACATGGAATATTACTAAAGTCTCTCTTTTATACCCTTACCTCAAAGGGTAAAAAATAGGAAATAACAGAGAATTAAATTAATGCATTGATGCTGTGCAAAATGTCACAAGTAAGGAATACTTTATGAGAGCCATGAGGTTTTCTTCACATCCCAAACCATTGGCTGCTCTACTTCCCCAGTGTTTTGAAATCCAAGATTAATGGAATTCAAGTAGATGCAGGTTAATTAAAACTAGCAGTACTCATCGATTCTGCAGCCACAAGCTTCTGGAATTTAACCTTGGAACATCACTGATGTAATAGTAGTGTTCTGAATTAGCATTCACCTGACTTGTACAAGCTGTTTATGTGTCTTGTGGATTTAATGCTAATGCTTAGGAGCTGTATAAAGTAGTCAAGCCTCTGAAAGCCAGAGCTCTGATTTTCTGCTGAGATCATTACAAACAAAAACCTGTTATATAATTAGAATACCTCATGATAAAAATAATTAAAAACTTTAGGTTAAGGTAAAAATACTAAAGACCTACTTTTTCATTAACACTGATTGTATCAACTCTGGAACTTAGAGGAGGGATTTAAACAACAGGTCACAGACAGCTCCTGGCAGAGTTCTGCATGTTTATTTGTAACTTAAAGCATATTTCAGCCATCAAAGCTTTCTGTGGCCTAATTCAAATTCATGGAGCAAAGTAAGGAGTGAAGACAGTATCTAGACTAAACAAATAATCAAAGATTTATTCAGTTACCTGAATGCCGAAAGCAAAATTAGAGTTTCTTATATTTGATAGGAAACGTTTCTGGCCTTGGGCATTATGGATAATTTTTGTTTTCTTCTTTTGCTTTTTAAATGATTAATTTTTTCTACAATGGCTGCTATTCATTGGGCTCTATTGACCAGGACTTGTGTCTCTGTTTTCAATGAGTTGATTATCTACAACAGCTGACCAACTCACACAGACATGCACATAGAGGTTCTTTAAAACAGGTGAGGGTGCTTGCAGGTTACAAAGTGAGGACCAAGGGAGGCTGCATCCTACAGGAGTTGGGGGGTGTTGGAGAGCAAGAAATGTGAGTCAGGAAAGGCTTCAGGGAGCACAGGAGACATGAACTAGATCTTGTGGAACAGACAGGCTTTGTTGAGGTGGGGTTGGGGAAGACCACTGAGAAGGAAAAAGAAGCGTAAACAACATTGAGAAATTGCCACCAAAGGCTTGCTGGGGTTACTCCAGAGCAATCGGCAGAGCCTAACAAGAGCAGAAACAAGAATCTACAACTGGGTTTTCACCTTTCTTCTCTCATTTGTCCTGATCCTAATTCTAACTAAGCCTCTGGGTACAAGTATTGTAAATTAGTAAAAATAAACGAGAATTGGAGAAGATAAAGCTGAGGAATAAAAACAATTTATTAATTTTTTTGGTAGCTCCATTTTTGAGACCTAGACTTAAGAGAGAATCAACTGTTAAGTTCAATGTGCTCCCCTGTCAGCACAAATAATAGCCAATAAGGTAAATATTATCTTTCATGTTAAAGACCAGAGAAAACAGGGTCAGGAAGTTTGAGACACTTAAAGACTCATAATAACCCTGTCGGATCATTGTTCCCTTGTTCCTATGAATCTCAGAAAGGTTAAATGATTTGTTAACAGCATCACAGCTCACTGAAGCTTGAGCCAACCTGAGCAAAGGTCTGGTTCTTTGCTCCTTTCCCCCCACACTCACTGCCTCGGGCAACTGCAGGCTCACACCCTCCACCCTTCCTCACTCTGGAGAAAGACTCCTGAGGGGGTTGTGTTTGCATTTTACAGATTCCATTTCACTCATTTAAAATGCTGAGGTGGTCAACCTGGATCACCTCTGTTTCCCAGTAATGTTTAATCTTGAGTTTAGAAAAGAATCTAGGAGATAAAAGAGCATGCTATCTGGCAAGTCCATCCCCCCCACCCCCACCCTCACCTCCCGCTTGGTTATTAATTTCAGAACACATCTGAATTCCTTCTCTGTGGCATATGCTTGAGTAGGGGAACAGACAGCTCCTGGGCAGGGGCAGATTTCAAGTTCTCATCTGTTGGTACCACATCGTTACCAAATTCCTCTCAGTAGTCAACTTTTGAGATCGTCCCTGAGTACAACGTGGTGTCGGAAGACCCACAGAGGTGTCTCTGGTCACCCTCCTCTCCGCAGACCACAGGCTGCTCTCTCAGCAAAGCATCTGCTCTCCTGAGCTTTGCGCTCGGAAGCAGCTTTTCCCTGAGATCTGGTGGAAGCAATTCTCTGGTTCCATATTTCCCAGCATGGAGAAGAAGAATTTTGCAGTCTGGGATTATGTCGTTTTTGCAGCCCTCTTTATCATCTCTTCTGGAATCGGGGTGTTCTTTGCTGTTAAGGAGAGAAAGAAGGTGACTTCCACGGAGTTCCTGGTCGGGGGAAGACAAATGAGCTTTGGTCCCGTGGCGCTGTCTCTGACAGCCAGCTTCATGTCAGCTGTCACTGTCCTGGGGGCCCCTTCTGAGGTCTACCGCTTTGGGGCCTCCTTCACGCTCTTCTTCATTGCCTACATTTTTGTCATCATCTTCACCTCCGAGCTCTTCCTGCCCGTCTTCTACAGGTCTGGCATCACCAGCACTTACGAGGTAAGGTGGCTCTTCCCTTAGTTTTCCTTTGGGGAGGAGTTGCTATTTTCTCTCCACTTGAACAATTTTTGTTGTTTTTGCTTTTTTCTCTAACAATACACATCCTCTCTAACAATACACATCCTCTTGATGGTAACACGTGGTAATTGAGGAATACTCACTTATTTTCAGGAAAAAACATATTACAATGTTATTGGGAAAAGCTTAAGCTTTGGATAGAGACACACCTGTTCTTTTATCTGTAGAACAAAATCAATTCCATGCGGCTATTTCAATGATTAAATGAGAACCTGGACGTAAACACCTAATGCATTGCCTAACTTGTAAAAGATTATCAATGAAAGAGAGCTAACTTTATTATTTATATTATTATTAACGTATTATGAAAAGTATGCAGGACATATACCATGAATATTATAATTTTCTAGGTAAGAAAACAAAGATAGTACAGATGAATGACTTAGTCAGGATTGTATAGTGAGTAAAGCTTACTGAGAACCCATTTTGTCTGTACCTCTTTCCATCAGATTGTAGGGCTGAGCGCTCTAATACAAATTATTACTGTGCTCCAGTTTTCAATGGGGAAATGGTAATGTTTATTAAAAATTAGAATATATTTTAATGGGCAGGAATTGCTCAATAATATAAATGTGGGGATTATTTTAATGAGAAGAAAATGAATCATAGTGTTTTGACTTTGCAATAATGCTCAAGAAAAATATCAAGTTAAAAACTGAATTTGCATGTCCAGTGTTTAAGTGTGATAAACATCAGTTTCTATGAGAAAGTGTTTGTTTTCCTTATCAAATGTCCATACTAAGTCACAGCAGAGGACTCTTAACAGACCTGTTTTTTGTTTGTTTGTTTTAAATTCTGTAAGATAAGTGATTATAAAGTGTTACTCTAGACCTCAAAAAGCCATTCAGGTAATTGTACACTTCCTAGAAGGTTTTAAAACTTTGATTACACAGATGATTTTATCCCTAATATCCAACATTAACCTCCTCTTTCCCCAAAAGAAGGCAGTTAGGATTGGGTCATACAACAGCTACTACCTAGGATATAGATTCAAGAGAAAATGGCTGAATTTATGCTTAGTTCTAAAATATATGTACAGATAGCCCCATTGTTCATTAGTGTACTTCTGAAAACATAAATATATTCTAGGTATCTTTTCTATTCACCTATTAAATTTTTACTCCCAAAGGCATTGCTAGCATCTTAAAAAAAATTTACCTAAGTAAGACAGACAGAAAGAGAGAGAGAGAGAACTTAGAATTAGAAAACACAAGTTCAATATCCAAGTCCATTGCTTAACAGCAGGATGACTTTGTGTGTTACTTAGATCCTATCAACTCTAGTTTCCACATAGAAAATAACTGCCATCTTTCTTTCATGAAAGTTTTAAGTGTAAAAAAGCTTTTTAATTATTAAAAAAAAATCACCAAATGTGAAACATCATTTTTACCACTAACCATTCCTTCAACAAATATTCATTAAACATCTACTATGTTCTAGGCACACCTCTGGAGATAAATCATTGAACCAAATCTTTGCCCTGATGGAGCTTACTTTATGGCAGATAAGGGCAGTCAATAAATATACTATGTAGTAAGACAGTAATAGAAATTTATATGCTGTAAATGTGGTACATTTACACCATGGAATACTATGCAGCTGTAAAAAAAGAAGGATCTCTTACCCTTTGGGACAGCATGGAGGGAACTGGAGAGTATTATACTAAGTGAAATAAGCCAGTCAGAGAAAGACAAGTATCACATGACCTCACTCATATGTGGAATGTAATAAACAAAATAAACTGATGAACAAAAGAGATCCAGAGACATAGAAGCATGGAACAGACTGAGGGATCTCAGAGGGAAGGCGGGGGTGGGTGGGTGGGGAGAGATTAACCAAAGAACTTATATGTTTATAAGTATAACCCATGGACACAGACATTGGTATGGGGAAGGCCTGGGGGTGGGGTGAATGTGAGGTGGAGGGGATCAATGAGGGAAAAAAGGGGACATCTGTAATACTTTCAACAATAAAGATAAAACAACAAAAAAATTTGTATGCTATTTAACTGTGTGCTGAGCACTGCTCTAAGTATTTTACATGTATTAACCCATTTGGCCTTAAAATAATCTTTTTAGATAGGTACTATTATCATCCCCATTTAGCAGGCTAGAAAACTGTGGCACAGAGAGGTAAGTCACCTGCTCCGTGTCACAGAGCTAGCTAATGGCAGTATTTCAAACCTGGGCAGTCTAAGATTAGAGATCGTATACTCAATCGTTAGTGCTGTCCTGCCCTACTAAATACAAGAGAGGAAAAGTAAATAGCGTAGGTAGAGGGCAGGAGTGCCGATTTGGGCAGAGAAGTTATGTAGGGCGCTTAAGAAAGACTTCAGTGATGGTACGGCAGTTAAGTGGAAACCTGGAGAAAGCAAGAGATTGGACCGTAAAAGGGAAGAACATCCCGGGCTGACGTAGCCACAGAGGCAAGGGCTCTAAGAGAGGAATGTAACTGTCATGTTGAAGGCATCGGGGCACTTGGAGAAGAGAGAGTCAAGGGGAGAATGGTGAGAGAGGAGATCAAAGAGCTGGAAGGCCCGGTGACACCGGGTAGCAATTCCAGTGGGTGAGACGTCAGACAGAGGAAGCGCTTTGGATATTTGTGGAGCAACCTGTCGTAAAGATTGGAGAGCACGACTGGATTTTAGGAAGCAGGGACAAGGAACCCAGACATCTTAGAGTATGTTAAGACATATTATTATTGTTGTTGTTACTGTCCCCAAATTTCTATTACAATTCAGTCTGTCTGTTGAAGCTTTAATTTGTTTCTTTTTTCATCTTCCACTTTCTGTTCCTTACCAATAAATATCCTTTCTGGGATCTTTTTAAGTACTAAAGATGGAAAGGGGGAGAGTCTACTTCCCCAGACTTTGAGCCTGGCCTGGCCGTGTGATTTGTTTTGACCAACAGGATGTGGCAGAAACAGTATGGCGCTCAGGCCTCGCCAGGCTCCGCGCTCCGCCCTGCTCTCCTGGAGCGTGTCTCGATATTGCCACATCGGGCAGCTGTTGCAGCTGCTCTGGCTTCTGGAGCACGGGGCAGACACAGGGAATCAGAGACGGCCTCGCTCACAGCCAGCGCCAACTCCCTCCCAGAGGCTTTAGCGAGGCCTCTTGGACTTTCCCACCCGGCGGATCTCCAGTTGACTTCAACTCCACGAGAGCCCAGGGGAAACTAAGTAGAGGAATCAGTCAGCCCATCTTGAACATTAGGAGAAATAACAAACTCTCGATTTTTAAGCCCATGGGTTTTGGGGTGGGTTTTACACAGCAATTGCCGACTGATTTAAATGCTCTGATGTGCTGCGGGATTTCAAGACTAAGATATGCCATTTGTGCTGCTTTATCACTATCCTGCCCCTGTCAAAACATAAGGAATTGTTCTCACTCTCAAGTTCTATGTTAGGCTCTGCTCATTCGCAATATCATACATTTTCATGATCTCCACTTAGTTTATAATTCGTCTCATCGTGCTGTCTCTGCTTTAGTTAACGATGTTTTCTTCTTTCTCTTATCAGACACTAATAAATCCACTTTGTTATTATTTACACTTAATACTAGTTTAGAAGCTGGTGTGAGGTCTACCTGCTCTCTCATTTTTCTTGGACTCATCAAAGTCAATGGCTTCTAAACTCCTTACATCTCTTCAAGTCAAACTTTTAAAAATTTTTTTATAAATATATCTTTATTGATTTCAGAGAGAGAAAGGGAGAGGGAGAGAGAGATAGAAACGTCAATGATGAGAGAGTCATTGATCGGCTGCCTCCTGCACGCCCCCGACTGGGGATCGAGCCCGCAACCTGGGCCTGTGCCCTGACCCGGAATTGAACCACGATCTCCTGGATCCTAGGTCGACGCTCAACTGCTGAGCCACGCCTGGCTGGGCAAGTCAAACTTTTTTTACTGTAATAATGCAGGAGATATTACTTCTGTATGTCTTCTTTTATAGTGGTTTTAAGCATTATAGATTACTTTTTTTGGTAAATTTCTTTTCTTTTGTTTCTCCTTTAAATTACATTTGTTGTATCATAGCAGTTATATTTAAATTTTGAGAAATTAGATTTATAGGTATATGATATCATTATTGACTCTTACTTTAGTGTAGTAAATGATGTTTGTTGTGAAATAGATACTTAGGATCTGGTAGGGTCTGAAACAATGTTATGAAGCTTTTTAGGTCATTGTAAGGATTGGCTTTTACTTTCTGTGATATGGGTCATTACCATGTTTGGGAAGAGGAGTGACACAATGTCATTTGTATTCTGAGTACTATACCACCAGGATATTGAAAATGATTCTAGGGTTTTGACTGCTGGAGCAGGGAGTCTAATTAGGAGTCTGTTGCTATAATCTAGGCTAGAGATGATGGTGTTATAGTGGCAACAGAGGAGGTGATGCAAGTAAGTGTGTTTTGAAAGTGGGGGTTAGGGATCAGGATTATTTTATGAACTGGATGTGGGCAGTGGGGGAAAGTGAGGATTAAAGGAGGCTCCATGTTATTTGAGCTTGAACCAACATGAAAAGTTGACTTGCTATTTCCTGAGATGGGAAAGAATGTGACTAGATCAGGTTTGGAGTTTTGAACATAGTGGAACATAATAATGGTAAATGTTACCTGTGCAGGCCAGAAGCATGCAACTTTTCTGTTGAACTTTCATTTTAGTTTTGACTGTGGTAATAGCTATAGATGCACCTAAGATGACCATCGAATGCACTGAATGAGTTAATAATTCTTTCAGATGTAAAATTATGCAGTTGGAATAGTCTTTCTTATTTCATGGATGAGAAACCAGAGGCTTAGATCAAAGAGTGAGATAGTGGCAAAGCTCAAACTAGAATTTAAGGAGTTTTATTTCTGATCCAGTTTTTTTTTCTTTTTCTTTTCACATATCTTTTTCTCCATACTGTTTTCTTAGCTTGACTTAAGATAGGAAAAGTACGAATCAGACAATAGAGGGTTTAGAATAGGAATCGTCCATGATACAGAATAAAGATTCTGGGAAAAAGAGGGACATGATTAGAGTTCCATTTAGGAGAAGTGATGCAGCCTTATGCATGGTTGACAGAATGGGTGGGAAGGACTGGAGTTCAGGAGATCACTTAGGGAGCTACTGCAGAACCTGGGAAAGATGAAATAAAGGCATGCAGTGAATTTTGGAACAGTGGGAACATAAAAGGAAATGATCAGTATATCCAGTAGGAAAACCCTGAGGAGGAAGCCAAAATACCTGGATTTTCCCCCCAAACAATCTATTTATCTTCCCTGACCACCAGGAGAAACTTAAGTAAGAACTGAGCTTAAAATATTTTTGACTTTAAACAATCCAGATTTTTGTCTTGTTCTGCCAGGTATATAGCATAAAATCACGTGATAAGTCCAAAGAACTAAAGTCAAAGGAATACCAAATAAATGAAACCTTCTCGGTAGCTCTGCGTGAAACATGCTGACTCTTTGCATGTTCTCTACTCTTTCCAGTACTTACAACTACGATTCAACAAACCAGTTCGCTACGCAGCAACGGTCATCTACATTGTGCAGACGGTAAGGATGGGGGCGACTGCAGAAGCGGAACTGAGGGGCGACGAGATACGGGTTGGTTTATTTCAGGGAGTAGTAAAATCAATTAAAAGAGTAACTCAATACTAAGAAGAAAGGACTTTCTTTGAAGGAAAGCACTTTCAAGCTATGTGATTACATCAAGAGTTGTCCATTGCATATACCCCACGTACAGGTACCAATAATAATAAACCAATGTATATCATAAACCATGAAGAAAAAGAAAGCATTTTCTTAAAATTTATTTCAACTCTTATTCAATCTGTACAGGTTGCTTTGGATATGAAGATATGAAAAGGTCTGTTAACTGATTTTTTGAAAAAAAATCTAATTAACTGAGTTGAACCAGAAATACTTGTTTTGTTGAAAATCATTTGAAGACAGTATTTCCAAACCATTACTCCGTCTTCCCCCTTTTGGACTCCTCTCCTACCTCCCAGGCCCTGGGATGCCTTCAGGCAGCCTCAGACTTGCCTGTGACACATCTTTGGTGTGTTTCCTACTACTCACCAAACACTTTCTGCGAAAACATAACCTTCTTCCTGTTTCTTAATCAAAACTCTTGCTCACACAGACTGAAGGATTTGAGAGAGATAAAAGGAGGGAAACTATGATCCTTGACCTGTTCATAGGTATTTGCCTTTTAAAACCCTCACATAAATCTCTAAATGGTGAAATTTCATTTAAAATAAAATGGGACCTCACCCACTGCCGTCAGGTTGCAGTTCTGGGAGTTAGAAGGTAACTCTTGTCGATGACCCATGTTGTTAATCTTCTCTGCACAGTACTCCCTCCTCACTGATGCTTCCACCTTCACTCTAAAATCCATATTTTACAAACTGCTAAAACATATTTGTGTCATTGTGATATGTGCATGGGGTGAGAGGGGAAGAGAGAGAGTGACTGAAAAGCTTAACCTAAAGCCATTTTTCTATTCTTCAGACCTACACCAAATCTAGCTAAAAAAAATCTCAAAATTTGCAGCAATCTTAAAATGCCCAACCCTAGTATTCCTCCATCTAACACTTACATCTCTTTTGAAAACTAGTTACAGTGGTCAACAACTTCCAAATTAGAGTGGATGGGAATGAAACATTTGGTGAACAAGTTGAAGGAAATACATCTCTCAGGTCAATAAAGAACTTTCTAGGCACCTCTCGCTCCCATGTCACTTTTCTCAGTGTTCATTCTTTTCTCTACCAGATTCTCTACACAGGGGTGGTGGTGTATGCTCCGGCTCTGGCGCTCAATCAAGGTGAGTTATCAACATTTCCTTGGTCCATTCCACTGTGCTTACGCCTGCATTCTCACCCTGACAAATACACATCAAACACCTCGGGGAGACATTCCTGTGTTTAGGGTGCTCTGAATTATTGTAGGAGTGACAAGATAAAGCTCTAAAAATTGAACATCAAAAGGATTGCACGCAGTGAGTTACCTGATGTTGCCCACATGGTTCCAAACACAGTTTAATTGTTGTTTGCTTGTCTATTTTGTTTTTTTAATCACAATAATGATGGGAGTTTGGGTATATTAGACTCACAACCACTAAGTAATATATGGTGATTTCTCAGTGATTTCTCAGTGATTTCATGAAGTAGATAATCTGAGTATAATAATAAAAGGTGCTTGTAGTAATTACTTCAAGATGTACACTTGACCCTTTGGAGAGAACAGAATCCTGGAAATGAAACAGGAAAAAAGTGAAATAAATTTTAGAATGATATACATAATATTGGAAGTTCTCAGTATTCAATTTAATCATGCTACCTACTTATATTCAGAAATATCAGTTCATGGCTCACGTTTAATTGGTTTCAAAGTCCTCAGACTAGCTTTGTTAAAAAGATCAACAAAACGCAAATAATTGGTGCAGATCGGAAGCTCCGGAATTTTAGGAGGAAAAAGTTGGCCTTTAACAAATTACATGAAATTTATGGTCTGGGTTGAGGTATAATAACGTAAGGAAATAACCTTTATCAGAGGTGAGAAAACCGAAGAGAAAACTCTAATTTGATTTCCATTTGCCCACAAGAACAATGACAAGAACACTGTGACTTTTCCCTGGTAAAGCTCTTTTTTTGCTTTTCTCAGAGGAACTTCTTTCGACACTTGTTCTCCCTTTGTAGTGACTGGGTTTGACCTCTGGGGCTCTGTGTTTGCCACAGGAATCGTGTGCACGTTCTACTGCACCCTGGTACGTATGTAGCTGTGGAGGGGGTTTCGCGCCATCTCAGCACAGGATAAGGGCAAAGCTCCAGCGGCAGGGCGTCTAAATATAGCAGAAGTTGCTATTCTAAAATTAAACAGAAGGACGCTGGCTTATCTGTTACAGTTTCCTGAGGAAAGTGCTGATGTTTTATTTAAAAATTATTTTTGGTATCCACCATTACTGGAATTTAAGCTCTGAGCTCATTCGAGGAGGCCACGGCTGAGAGAAGATTTAATGACTAAAGTACCTCCTTGATCAGAGGATTAGGTGGCCACATGCAATTTCTGAGGAAAAAGTAAGTTGCTCAGTTGTCGTGATTATAAACCATGAGTAGAGTTTAGAATTCACTATCTAATGGTTGAGAAACACAAAGTGCACATATGAGCAATCAGAGATGGCGGGTATTTTGTAAATCTGAGCATTCATTCCATAGCTTACTTTTGTATCTTTTTCATGGAAATGCTATGATTCCATTTAACACTTGGCTTTAGTCATGCTCAGTCTTTAACCAAGAAGCCTAGGTGGTATTGGCGACATATTTATGTATTTGCTACAATTCGTTTAGTTGGACAAACACTCATGAGCACCTATTATCTGCCATGCCCTGCCATGGGAACCTTTATTCTTCCGAGTCCTCGGCATCATACACAGAAGCTCTCTGTATCCCGATGAGAATGCGGCAGTGGCTCCTGGTAGCTGGATTCTCTCTCCTCCTTTACACAGAGAGAAATAAAGTACTTGGTATATTATCACATAGCAGACCTACACGTATTTTGGCCTTATGGGCATACCACATACTCTTTTAACATATATCATGAGAATATACAATGTAAAAATGCCCTTATCTCTCTTTGTCATACTTGCAAAGCCCACTATTAGTTTACACTACAGAGTTTTATCTTAGTTTGTTTCCATTCCATTCTTAGTACCCGACCCTTCCATTCCAGACACACATCTCCCCAGGTTAAGAATAGGCCCCTGCTCCTTCAGCGCTGGCCTTATCTGAGGTACCTGCCCCTGCAATGTTGAGATTCAGTGTTAGGAATGCTAAAGGCTGAATTCTTAGCAACAATAGTGGATCAGTGAAATAACATTTTCAAAGCACTGAAGTAAAGCAACTGTCAGCCTATTATTGTGTATTTAGCAAACGATATTTCAGGAGCTGACTATCAAAAACCAAGAGAATTTTCCACTAATACATCTTCCCCTGAGGAAAGCCTAGAGGAAGTGCTGTGGGAAAAGAAAAACTTACCCAGTGTTAGATAAAAGAAGTAATAAGATAATAAAATAGTAAACATTTAGGAAGTCTAGTCAAATAACTTTTGGTACTTAATGATGATAATAATTTTAGAGAATACTGTAATTTATATAATTTATAATTATAGATTACATATCACAATTTATTATATTATAAAATATAATAATTATTATATATAATTTGGGGATTAAGAAAAAGAATAATCCCTCATTGCACAATAATAGTATGTAAAATCAGGAAGAGAGTAATCCGACTTAAAGATTTTTATAATCTTTGAATTGACATTTCTTAAATTTAGACTCTAAATTAAAATTTTCATGGCAAAATTTCAAGGGGACTCATTCAAAAAAAAAAAGATCAAAGTGGAAAAATGGAATTAAAACAAAACAAAACCTCAACTGATTTAAGAAGGAGAAGAGAAGAGGGAAAAAAAGCATAGAAAGTATAGAACAAATAGAAACCAAAAGTAAGATGTCAGAAACAAGTCCGGATATTTTAATCATCACCATAAGCTAAAATGAACCAAATGTACTGTCTTAATTGGTTTCAGTGCTTCCCTCCGCCCTGCGTGCTTCTGTCAGATTAACCTTAAAACATCCAGGCCTTCATGCCACTTGACTGGCTTAACTCTCTCCTTGCTTCCCATTGTCTACAGGATAAAGCATAAGCTTCTTAGCCCAGAGTTGGACTCTTTCACTATGTGAATAAATCCGCCCATCTAATCTCTTCCCACCACACCTCTGTCCCTTCTCCACTCTCTAGCCAGGTTACGTGCTCCAATGCCTCACCAAAATCGTGCCTTACTTATTGAACACTTTTGCTCATACATATTACCGTCTCCTTACACTGATAATCCTGTGACTGTACAGCCTAAGACAGCCAGCAGAAAGAGGTTAAAAAAATAAGGGATTCCTGCCACCCAGGGGTATGCAGCCTGGTAAAGTAAGCACTGGTTGCAATCTAGTAAATGCCAAGTAGAAGAGTAAACGACACAGACTGGTTATATATTTAAGTGACACTCATGGCACAATCCTGATCAGGGGTTGTGTGTGTGTGTGTGTGTGTGCACGCGCCTATGAGCCACTTGGGCGTGTATCTTGCTGTATGAAGGAGTCATAGAGTCAGAGCAGTTTCCATAGTGGCTATAATTTGTCTTCTCATGGGAATTTGATAAAGTGGTTTGTCCTCTTGCCTCACGTCTAGCTGAAGTGCAGGTTTATGCATTTTTTTGCGTAACCAATGTGAAAGGGTCTCTGAAAACTGAGGTCTGTGACATTTGGTATTCGTATCACTAAATCTACAAATATGATGACTCTGGCAGGAACTTTAGGGTATGTTTTTTAAATTGCATTTTAATTTTAATTTCAAAAGAAATGATGGGAACACCCCAATATCATTTTTCTTCTCAAGATGAAGATGAAGCCTGTCATCTTTTCACAGAAGTTCTTGACACTCTGGAGGAGTAACAGGGGAAGATAATTCTATTTTTTATTGTTAAAAATACCGTGTCCTTTCATTCTTATAGTGCTGTTCCTTTTCAAAGCAATTTTAAACACATCACTTCATTCAATCTTTCCTAATTTTCTGGTTTTACCCTTGACCATGGTTCTGAGGAATTTTATACCTAGATTATTCCAGCCGCCTCTCTCCTTCCTCTTTTCCTCTTGTCCACATGCTCTCAACTAGAACTGTACATAGCATCATTTGGGGAACTTTCAAAAAACAGACCTCATTTTATTCAGAATACCTGGGGCTGGGACTCAGACATTTTGGGGGTTTGTTTCTAGTTTCTCCAAGTGACTCTAAAGAGGAGCCCGGTTTGATAACCACCTCCCTGACCTCTTGCCCGATCACACTATCCTGTGCTGTGCTGTTAGATCCATCCTGCTGAAACTCTGGTTTGCTCACCTCACTATTTGACAGCCCCCCAGCTCTTAAAACTCCTTTCTCCACGAATATCCAGATTCTATCATCCCTCCCTAGTTCCTCTCTTCTTTCTAAGTAGCCTACCATCTTAGCTTTCCATAAGTTATTCACTGTCACTAGTTTTACAAAAGGAAACCTCAGGTTGCACAAGCCAGACCTGGGTGACCATCCTCAATTGCCTCACTTGCTCCTCGCATGCATTCAATTAATCACAACTTTTGCTGGTTTTACCTCCCAAATATCTTTTTTTAAAATTTTCTTTATTGTTACAGATGTCCTCTTGTTTCCCCACTGAACCCTTCTAGCCTGCACCCGCCCCTCCGCCCCAGGCCTTCACCACACTATTGTCTGTGTCCATGGAGCCTGCATCAACTTCTGTCTCTCTCTGCCTCCCTCCTTTTGCACATGGACACTGAAATAAACTCTGAGTTGGTCTCTCAACTCCTTTTCTTCTGTGGTCCTTGCGATCTATTGTCCACACAGCCACCACTGAAACTACTGTGAAACCAACAAGAGCTTTCATTATATAAATCTGTTTCATGCTCTCTTACTGCTCTTGAGAAGTCCTTTAAGTGGCCTTGTCAAAATCTGTGTCCTGGCCCCCAGCAAATTCAGCAGCCTCCCTTCGGGCACGCTGTACAGTCCTCAGTCTGTGTAGTCCAGCTCTCCTTCGCTCCTCAGGCTCCACGCACGCCGCTCCCCAGTCCCTGTCCTCTGTACCTGGTAAATCCCTACTCACTCGTCGGGGCTTAGCTCCAATGACACTTTCTCAAGACAGGGTCAGGACTCCCTGCTCTGTGCTTCAATAGAAACCCGGCCTTTTAATTGCACTTTCCACAGTTGTAAGTAAAAAGCTCTATTACTGTCTAGTATCTGCTTTTCCCACTGGATGATAAACTCAGAAGTTAAGGAAGGAATCTGTCTCCTTTAGTCCCACGCTTAACATCATGCTTGGCACACAAAGGGCTCAGCAACTGTGCTGGAGGGGACGGGAGGGGAGGGGACGGGAGGGTAGGGTAGGGTAGGGTAGGGAGGGTAGGGGAGGGTAGGGGAGGGTAGGGGAGGGTAGGGGAGGGGAGGGGAGGGGAGGGAAGGGAAGGGAAGGGAAGGGAAGGGAAGGGAAGGGAAGGGAAGGGAAGGGAAGGGAAGGGAAGGGAAGGGAAGGGAAGGGAAGGGAAGGGAAGGGAAGGGAAGGGAAGGGAAGGGAAGGGAAGGGAAGGGAAGGGAAGGATCATATTTGCAGAGTTGGAAGATTGCAGCCTGATTTTAGAACTCACACCATTCTCTCCATTTCAGGGAGGCCTGAAAGCAGTGGTGTGGACAGATGCATTTCAGATGGTTGTCATGGTTGTGGGCTTCTTAACAGTTCTCATTCAAGGATCAGCTCAAGCTGGTGGATTTCACAAAATATTAGAGCAATCAACAAATGGATCTCGACTAAATATATTTGAGTACGTCCATTGCTACTTTTTCATGTCTTATAAATATTCAGTCGCATGACCTAATCCCCTAAAAAAAAAAATCTTTATTCACTCACTTCTCTCTGCCTCCAGCTTTGATGTAGATCCTCTCAGGCGGCACACTTTCTGGACAATCTCAGTGGGAGGAACTTTTACATGGCTCGGGATCTACGGAGTTAATCAGTCAACCATCCAGCGATGCATTTCTTGCAAAACAGAAAAGCATGCCAAGCTGTGAGTTATTAATAAAGAAACATTTCTATGGTTTATCTTATCCTTCTGGAAGAAAATCCGTTAAAATGTAACTTGGCTTTTTGACAGTTTCATGAATTGAGTCGGAAGAACATCACTTGAAATTATATAGGAGTGAGTTGTGTGAAACTTCATCTGAAAAAATAGGTCTCACACCACACATTGAGGCTTTGCAGAAAAACTCTCAATTTCAAAAGAAAATCCATCAAAAATCTATCCAATTCAACTTTCATAATCAGTCTAAAAATGTAATGTTCTAAAACAAAAAGCAAAAAAAAGCAAAAGGATAAAATGTAATGATTCTTGAAGGCTGAAGAATTTTATTTTAAAGCAAAACAGCCCCAAAACATTTTACCTCGAGTCTTTGGTGATGACCTTCCCAGATCTTAGCCTAGAGGTGGCCAATAGACCCTTGTGTTCTTTTCTAGAGCCTTGTACTTCAACTTGTTGGGTCTCTGGATCATTCTGGTGTGCGCTGTCTTCTCTGGCTTAATCATGTACTCCTACTTCAAAGACTGTGACCCTTGGACTTCTGGCATTATCTCAGCACCAGACCAGGTACGAGTTCCCCTGGGGCCTGTGGGAATGGCTGAAATGAGGGTGTTTCTAGCCATTGATGAGTAATGTGGGGTCTTTCTCTTTTTCATCTGGACCTATAGCCACTCTCCACACCCCAAAGACTAGATTGCTTTCCTCTCCTCTTGGGTGATATCACCACACAGTAGGCTCTAATATGAGGGAGAAAACATGTAAAAAGAAGTTGCCGCACCTTGCCATTGAAGACAAGGCCAGGAACTAGGGCAAGGCTGAGAGAGGAAGGTGGGGTTAACTAAAGGTTTGGTTGTCAGTGCTACCTTTCAACTCTTTTTCTATACATCTCAAGGTTGATTAATGATGCTTTCATCCCAAATTGAACAAAATGACCCTTATTTCTATAATGCTCATATCTTCTCATCATAGTTTAAACAACAACAACTTGATGTACTCCATTAACTATTCTCTTAAAAACTCCCTTTGTGGCCCTGGCTGGTGTGGCTCAGTTGGTTGGAGCACTGTCCCAGACACCAAAAAGTTCATGGGTTCGATTCCTGGACAGGGCACATGCCTGGGTGGTGGGTTTGGTCCCTAGTTGGGGTGTGGGAGGGAGACAACAAACGGATGTTTCTCTCTCTGACCCATTTTCCTCTCTCTAAAATCAACAAACATACCCTTAGGTGACAATTAATAAAATTATTAAAAAACAAAACAAAATGAGAAAACCAACTCCCTTTGTGGACAATATGATCAGGAGGAGCAGTCTTCCCTCTTTCCCCACATATTCAGCTGTCTTACTCTGTCTCATGGGAACTTCTCTCTCAAATCCAGCCACAGAGCAGAACCATAACATCTAGCTTCTCTAGGGGCCTGTTTTAAGCATTTGGTTTTAGGTTCCGACTGCTAACTTTAAGGGGAGACGAGCAAGAAAATAATATATTGCAAACAAAAGAAAAATTTTAAAACTTTCTGAACCTTCTAAAGTTCATCCAGCCCCTTTTCCATACTGACTGTCTCTTTTCTCCCCCTTCCCCTCCCCTAGAGCTGAACCTCAGGCCCATGGGATCGGATTGATCAGAGCCTCACTGGCTCGCATGTAACTACCTCAGTCCATGCAAACTCCTCTATTATTAATTTTGTCTTTTTTTTCACCTCCTTTTGCTAAAAAGCTACATTCCCACATTTCAGACAGTGCTGATGAGACCACTCATCCTATCTTGTCTCCTTTTCAGCTGATGCCGTACTTTGTCATGGAGATATTTGCCACCATGCCTGGACTACCGGGACTTTTTGTGGCTTGTGCCTTCAGTGGAACTCTGAGGTTAGTGTCCTGACAACACTCTGTTGCGATGATAATGATGGTGACAAGGGTGATAAGGTGATGGTGGCAGTAATCACGAGCATTTCCTGACTACTTGCTGTGTGCCAGCTGCCCTGCTAAATGTTATTCATATTTGTTCATTAGTTGCCACACTATATATGAACTGAAACTTTACTCATATTATTGTCACTTTATAGATAGGAAGACTGAAATTTAGCAAGGTAGATAAAACTTACCCATGGTGACATAAACTGCAGGGATAGGATGTAAGCCTAGTCTGAGCCTACACTAGACCTCTCTGTTTATTTTCTCAGCCTTGTCTGATGCCACCTGCCCCCACAATTTCACATCACTGTTACTCTGGTGGCATTTATCATCAGCCGCAATATATTTCTGTAGATCTATCTTTTGCAATCCATTCTCCCCATATTTAATAGCACACTCAGGCAGGTAATAACTTCCACCCTCCACAGGTAGACATTATTCTAAATACAAAATTATGCATACATTTATTCTGACAAATATTTTAGAAGGTTTATATTATGCCAGGTGCAGCTGGTGACAGTGGGGATGTAGGGGTGACATTGGTTTTCTTGCACAGAAACCAGACTGACATTGCTCTCATATAGAGTTTGCATTCTAATTGACATGAAACATGGACAATATATAAGTAAACAAAATAAATAAGAGATAGTTTGATAATGACAAACAATATAAAGAAAATAACAGAGTGATATCTGGAGAGGTGAGGCCTAGGGTTCTATTTTTAATGAGGTCTTTAGGGACCTCCTCTTTGAGTCTGTGACTTTTGTGTTGAGATCTAAAGCATCCAAAAAAGCCAGCTATCGAAAAGCACAGGAAGAAACCTTTATAGGCAGAGGGAAGAGCAAATCCCCAAGCCCCCAGAAGAGAAACTGTATGGAATATTTTCGGAACAAAGAGAAGAGTTAAAGCATAAGGAACTGGAAAGAGAGCAGATGGGGATGAGATTGAAGAGGGGAGCAGGCATCGGGTCATGGAAAGCCTTCGCGAAATGGTAAAGAGTGTGCATTTCAAATGAAATGGGGAGCATTAGAAGGTTTGCAGCAAGGGAGTGAGTGACCTCATACGATTAAGACTCAGTCTTCTGTGTGGGGAAGGGACTATAATAAAAGCATGAGTGGTGAAAGTGAGTGACCTGTTAGGAGGCATTTGTCATAATCCAGGCGAGAGATGAGAGTGACTTGGAGAAGGGTAGGGCCTACAGTGTAAGGAGGATGCACTGAAACAGGAAGATAGTGTCATTTCTTATTTGACTTCCATGGAGCTGCAGATGGCAGTCTTACAGGGAATATATGAGGCCTTGATTCTCAGGAAACTGAGAATGGTGTGTACTTACAGTTTCAATCCCCAGACGTGAGTCTTAGAAAGTTTGTACTTGCTATATCTGTCATTTAGGGATGGAGCTATTAAATTTTGCATGAGATGGACCTAAAACTATTCCAGCTGAAATGAATGGTACTATTTTTCTGCATTGTCAAGAAGAGAATGCACACCTTTGGCACAGCTATAGCAAGTGCTCAAGGGCGCATTGGAGGGTAACAAAATAGCTAATAATGAATATCAGTGGGGAACTTAAAATAGCTGACCAGGCTTTAGGCTTTGCCCATCAGCTTGTTTCTTTTCCAGAACTTTTGTTTGTGAATTTAAAATAGTTATCTATTCTACTAGCTGAAATATCCATGGTCTCTAGAAGGAATTCATTAAGATTTCATGTTAGTCTGCAAAGAAAACCACAACTGTCAGGTCCTCTGTCACCTAAGGGAATTTCAGGGCCATAGAACCGAACTCTGATGGGAAAGTCAGAGCTTTTATGAGTTTAGGTCTTTGCCCCCTTCCCAGTCTTATCTTTCGTATTTTACCCCTTTACTAATTGCATGGTAGCCACTCTGGTGGCTCCAGGCTGTTGTCAACAAGCTTTCAGGAATTTAAATGTAATTTTCCTTTTGTTCTAGAACATCTTTCCCCGACTTGCGTGGGTGTTTTCAGTGCCTACCTAACCGTCACTTCCAGAGGAGAGGCTCTCCTGACTTCACACTGGTTCAGGCCTCTGAGGGACGCGCTCTCGTAGCACTTTGTTATTTTCCTGCGTAACCGTTTTTACAGTTATTGCCCATCACATAATTGGCTGTTAAACGTCCCTGTCACCAAATGAAGCAGGAGGGTCTTTGTCTTTCTCGTTCAACACTGTATGCCTAGTACCCAGATGAGTAAACAGGTGCCTGAATGCTATTAATGAATTAGTGAATTATTAATGAACGGCAAAGTGAACTGGCGCCTGGGCTAGGACAGTCGCTACTTCATGCTTCAAGCCCAACCCAAGCCGTCCCCCCCACGCCACACCCAGGCACACGCGCACACAACCTCTCCGTTACTCTCTGCTAGCCCATTTAGCATCCTGTGAAGATAAATTAGTGGGAGTTAAAACGTGAAAACCCAGCTTCCTCGGTGGACTTTGTGGAAGCGCCGAAAGTGCATTGAACAGAAGCAGCTTTGAAGAACAGAAGAGCAGACGGGCGGCGTGCTTCCCGCAGCTGTTCTCCCAGTGCCCGGCCTTGTCCACTCTCCCAGGGAGCCGGGCAGCCGGCGGCGGGGCCTCGTCTAGCTCGGACTGTGTTCTCCCTTTTCTCTCCCTGTAGCACCGTGGCTGCCAGCATCAATGCCTTAGCAACGGTGACCTTTGAGGATTTTGTCAAGAGCTGTTTTCCCCATCTCTCCGACAAGCTGAGCACCTGGATCAGTAAAGGCTTATGTAGGTATAGCCAGTGGATCTCCATTCATGTCGTGAAATGCACATGTGGTACATGTCAAACCCCTGCACCTGCTCTTCAGGACACACAGGCACCAGGGCACGTGAGATGCCTGAGGAATCACGTACAGGTTCTTACACTTGCAAAGATGCCAGCAGGGCCCGGGAACGAATGACCAGCTAGCTTACCTTTCGCCTCCCCTACTTTTGACACTCTTTTTGTGCTCACCCTACATTCCGGATTCATCACATGAGCGTCTTTTGGTTATGCTATGTATTGCTCATGTTAGGTCCTCTACATGGGAAGATATTCTGCTCACAGGCACTTTATAAAGCCAAATACTTTATTACCAAACTTCCAGTAACCTCACCTCAAACACTAATTTCTCTTTGGTTGATCATACAATTGCCTATTACATGTTTAATCACTATAATGCTTATTATCTTGAATTACAGTTTTACACAGCTCACTCCTAAGTATACACAAATTATATGCTTATTTACTTATTATAGAAAATGTAATTTAGAAAAATATACAAACTTTTAAAATAAAATTATAGCTATCTAATCCTGTCACCTTTCTTTAGTTTAAAATTTAAAAATGTTTCTATTGTTACCTTTTTATTTTTAGCAAAAAACATTGGCTATTCGTGTGTAGTTTTTCTTTCAGATTGACTTCAAAATAATATATTGCGTGTCACCTAATTACCCTCACCTCCACGGGACTACATTAAACCTGAAAATTTATTTGGGAAGGATTGACATCTTCATAAGATTTACATCTTAAAAAAACACTATTTTAAAAAATTTAATGATGTAAAAATTTCGATTCTAGATATTAATTATACTCATGTCTCTCTTTTCCTCCCGTTTGCCCCCCCATGTTCTCCCTCCCCTCCCCTCCCCCTTTTTCTTTGATGTTGTGAAGGAGATGCTTTCCCCGTATCTCCAAAACAGTTTATGATCAATGTGGAAAAGCTATCTGTTTTTGTTATATAAAGCATATATATTGCCACTTCCCCAACTACTATTGATTTTCAAAATCCTAATTGGTTTTCTAGAAAGTGTGGCATTGCCTGCTCCTACTGGCAGTTTCATCAGCGGCTTCTCTCGGCTGTTCTCCGTGGGCTGCTCGTCCTCTGCTTCCTTCAGCTTTTTTCCGGTTCCCGACTCTGTTCTTTTCCTCTGCTTACTTGAAGAAATCAAGGTTTTTTTCTTCAGTTAATTGAGTTCTCCACAAAGTTTTAATAATAAGAATTTTAATTCTGCTATTGTGTCTTGTCCTTTACATTTTATTATAAAAATTAAATCATGCAAGCAAGGTTTAAGGACTTTTACCATGAATTCCCATGAATATGCCACCTGAATTCTCCATCTCGTTTGTTTCCTCGTGGCCTTTCTCTTGTGTGCTTCTTTGAATTTATATATTTTTACATCATATTGAGATTGCCAAACAGTTTTTGAGTATGTTTTTTTTCTGGTTCTTAAGGTAAATTATTTCCAAAAAGCATACTGTTTACTTGAGCTTTTAGGTGAATGTATTTATTCCCTTGTTTGATGACTTTTGCCATGAATTCCATGTAGTTTGTTTCCTTTTACTTATGCTTGAACAAGGAGAGATCAGTGCTGACCAGATGTTTGTTAACTGGTTAGTCAAATTGCCTGGATCTCTTTATTATCTTGCATAATGAGTTAGAGCTTATAGCAGGTGGGTGGGCATTACTCCCAGTACAATTCCCAATTTCTAGCAGATATTTATGAATATGCTACATTGAGATACAAGTTTCTTTCATGCCCATGGCCTAGTGTCTGGTCCTCTGGGCCGATGTAACATGGGCAAAATCCACAGCATTTGCTGCAACTGTGGAGCTTTCTTTCCCTCTCACATTTATTGCTCTGTCTGTGGGTCCTTAGACTCCAGGTCTCTATACAACCCCCACCGACTTCCCTAAACTTCTTGCCTTGCAGGTTGCTATTGATTGCAATCCGGTGGAAGTATAAAGATTTGGGGAGAGGGAGGCTGAATGAATTCTCTAGTCAGCACAAAATTGTAGAAGCCCTGGACCGGGGGATGGCTGCCTAGAATCTCACTTGAACACGTAACTGTTGGTCCAGCAAGAGGGCCATCAGCTCTAGAGAGGCAGCATGTCCTTTGTTAATTTCTCCAGGAAGGGGAGGTTGCCCTCCGCCGGAAAGCGACGCAGAACCAGGGCAAACACTGTTTTCTGCAATCTGGTCTATTATCTTTAAAGGTAATGGGAACAATTTTAGAATTCTGAATAGTGTTTATTGATCAAACTTGGCTTTTAGTGTCGTGAGTTTCTTTATTTTTTTGTGTGTTTTACTGAGAAGTTGGAAAATACAGCATAAAAGTTGCTAACCCGATTTAATTTTGAGTGAGTTCCTGGTTAGCCACAGTTTCATGTTGCTTTCACATGACAGCTTTCTTCCTGAGTCCTGGATAGGGAACTACTTGATGCTAGATTCCAGCTCACTCTGCCGGACCTAGGAGAGCGAGTTCTGGGGAGAAAATCCCCTAACTGCCCCTCTCCGGGCGTGCGATGCTCAGTAGGGAGGACAGTCCTCACTGACAGCCCTTCCGACGGGGCTTGCATCAGAGGCCTCCTGGGCAGGGGCTAACGGGACCCCTCAAAGCCAGCTTGGGTGATGTAATGAGGTGTTTCCCTTTCAGGTATCTTATTTGGCGTGATGTGCACCTCCATGGCTGTGGCTGCATCTCTCATGGGTAGCATTGTGCAGGTAATGAAAGAGGGAGAAGGCGCTTTTGATTTCACAGCAACGTTTTTTCCCTAACGTTTTGACTATTCTTCCAAGCCGCTCTTTAAGGCCAGGTCCAAAATAGACATCCACGTAAACTTTCACCAAAATCACTTTCAGGAGAAACTATATATAAAAAAAAGTAATAACGGGACTCAGTAGCAGGGTACACAGCTGTGCGTGGGCATGTGCTCACTTGCCTGCACGGCAGTGCCTGTGTATGTTCCAGAAGGACATGGAACAAGGCTATGGGTTGAAGCAAACTGGTTTAATGAAAACCCCTTGCAGTTCACCGGGCTTAATGGCTTAGAGGCTAAGAGGTTTGGAAATGCATTTGTCGAATCCCCTTAGTTTCCAAACGAGAGCCATAAAAGTGGGATATGGGATATGAATGTCCAGTGGCCTCCTGCCTGACCTCAACGCTTCAACACCCTTGTGTTTTGGATGAGATGTCAGCGGTGGGGTAACAGACAATTATTGTCAACATAATACAATTGCTCAAACAGCTGATCAACTATGTAAGATATGAAATATAAGTATAGATGGTACATTATATAAAAACTTTTTGATAAGATAGAAAATATAAACAAATCAATGAGTTCCAGCTTGAGGGAAAACTACTTCTACCAAATCAGTTACCTGTGTGTACACACACACAGAAGTCTGTTTGTATGTATTTTTATTTTTTTGCACACTGTTCATCATTGATCCCAGAGGGAGAAGTGGTTTCCAGAAAGCACGATTAATGGCACAGTCAGGACTAGGACTGAATTTTATCCCAAGTCCAAGAAAGAGGTGGTCCCCGTGGGTCACGAAGCCATGACTCTGATCTGCTTTCTCCGCAGGCTGCCCTCAGCATCCACGGCATGTGTGGGGGGCCGATGCTGGGCTTGTTCACGCTGGGAATCGTGTTTCCTTTCGTGAACTGGAAGGTAAGGATCCCGCACCTCTTTCCTCTCTCAGCTCTCATTCCTCCATGGAAAGGCCATGTGTCCTTGCCAGGCAAAAAGCAGTGGCCTCTTTGCATAGAACTAAACAAAACCCCAGCCCTCCTCTCTCTGACTTCAGTGAAGCTGTTTCAGAAGCAGAAGGCAGAGAAAGGGGTGCTCCTGAGACACCAAATGTCATGGCATCAAGGCTGATTCTTTAGGGCTTCAATTGTCTTCCCTAAAGTAAGGGCCCACAGGATGAAATTGAAAATGGATGGTGAATTCAGAAGTAGGTTTGTTAAAACACAGTTTTTAAAACTTAAAAAAATATATGTAAATTTCTTTTATATTTTTACCTAAATTATAACTAATTTAGTTAATGAACTAATTTAAGGAGGGAAGAGGAGACATGCCCTGTGTACTCTGAGAGCTGGATCCTCTTGGTTTGCTGGCTGACAAACTAATAGTTTGTTTTTAAGTACATGTTGATTGGATGACTGTAGTAAGTATAAATCGAAATGAACATTATTTGGAAAAAATAATATTTAAAAATTTAAAAAATACTTATATTTTAAATATCATAATGTTTTCAGCCTAGCATGTTGCTTTTTAAAATTATTTCAATTTATCCACTTATATGCATGAAGTTTTAGAAAGTCTTCGACTGCAGAAAACCTGACTCTGCATATTTTTAATATACTATGGGGTGCTCGAGAAAGCCTGAGGAAATGGTGTACCTAATGAGGTCCCTGCGGCTACCTGACCATTACTGGCCTCTATTCTCGATAAATCTTACAGGGCTAGGTAAAGAGAGCGGATAGACAGGGAACACTTAGGAATCCGCAGTGCTTCCCTGCAGTCCTATTAGAAGACATTTTGTTTTAATCAGCTCTTCTGATATTGAGGCTGACAAGGGTCATGTTGTCCTTGGAGAGGTAGTATGAGGGAAGGCAATTTCTTTGTCACAAAAGAACTAACAGCTAGCTACATGACATCTTAGTGTATTCTGAACATTAATTTATGTATGTGAGTGAATTACGGTCCTTCCATTTAGTCAGGGAAACCACCTCGTTCTGGATGAAAGATAGTAAGCATTGCAAATGTGTATCACCTCTCCCCTTGTCATCGGCCGTGGTGGCTGATCTTACCAATCAGTCCCGCTCTCCTTCCACAGAATGGGGGTGCAGCCTCATAATTCTCAGCAAGGCTCTCAAGGCTGCTCCTCTCAGTCAGCAGGGATTGAACCTATTGCGATCCGCTCGCCTTGCACGGGTGGGCTAGCGGTCAGCACACCGCCCCTTTCCCACCAAAGCCAGCCATCTTCCCGTTTCTGGTATGGCCTGCAAGCTAAAACCGATCTGACGTTCTTAAAAGTTGTTGGAGGGAAATCAGAATAATAAATAATGTCTCATGACACATGAATAGTATATAAATTCACGTTTCAGTGCCCATACACTTTACTGGGACACAGCTACTCTCCTTTGTTTATTGTCTATGGCTGTTTTTGTGCTGCGATGGCAGAACTGAGTAGCTGTGACAGCCCCGCAGGGCTACGAAGCCTAAAATGTTTATTAGCTGGCTGTTTATAATAGCAGTTTGCAGACCTCTAGTTTACATCAAGGTACAACTATTCAAATTATACGCATTGCTTTAGTTTTCTCAAATAACAATGAACAGAGCATGCCGGTGCTGTTATTGGAGAGTCTTTATGGTGATAGAGAAACCAACGGGTTGCTTTCTCTCGCAGAGAAGGCTCAGCTATCCAGGAGACACCAGGAGCATCCAGGTTTTATTTTCCAGTGGTGCTGGTCTTAGCTAGACTGGCTGCCTCCTTTACAGGGAAAGTGACTTTTCACTGTTTATCAGGAGATATAACCCTTAAGGAAAAGACTAGTAAATACATATGCTAGAATTTAGACTCAACACTCCGCACCTGGGAGTCAGAGACTCCGCCAGGATCGCTCAGAAAAGCATAGAGCGTCTGTATCCTAGCTTATCATAACCATCAATGAAAAGTGACTACGCTGTCCCCATTATCCGAGGTTTTCCAAAACATCTGAAACTCGGCTGCTGGGAACTGAGGTTTCAACAGCTTTCTAAGGGATAAGCGGGAGGAAGAAGCCAAATGGAGAGAAAAAAACTCCTGCTAGGAATCTAAATATGGTGATCACTGTAAAACTATCCCATGTTTCCATTTAAGGAACAAGTTATTTCTAAGGAAAGCAGCGTTGTGAGAGTCGGAAGGAAGGCAGTTTGAGTGCACTGTTTCCAGAATAGTGGCTAAAATTTGGGGTGGAAAGCCAGAATCTCCAAGGCACAGTACTCACCTCAATATGCTTTCAATGGCTTTGTCCAATCTCTCATTAACTCTTCCTTTCCTTCATCAAGGGTGCACTAGGAGGCCTTCTGACGGGAATCATCTTGGCATTTTGGGTGGCCATCGGGGGCTTCATTTATCCTGCACCAGCCTCCAAGACATGGCCCTTGCCTTTATCGACCAACCAGTGTGTCCCATTAAACGTGACGGAGTTAGTGCCCCCGGTGCTGTCCAGCAGGTATGGTGACTCCAGAGATGGTGGTAAGTCCCAGAGAGTGGGTCCCCAAGATAGAGGAAAGTGCGCTCTTCAGCGATCTGTCTGAAAAGACCGATGCTGCTTTCCTGGGAGACTCCCTCTGGGCGGCACCCAGCGTTGCCGGGTGCCCTGCAGGGCTCCTGCTTTCTGGGGACATCCGCTCCTCTGCAAGCCAGTGGGGGAGTAAACGCGGCAGAAAGGTTAGCTGGAGGTATGAGTGCAAAACAGAAAAAATAGTGAAAAGTGTGAAAACAGGATATGAAGATCATAGTGTTTTTAACAGATAAAGGCTCTGAGTAGAATAGGTTTGTGAGCAGTGTGGAGAGTGACTGTGGACACACTGAGGCAGGAGCACTGCTGTGAACTCAGTTTCTATCTCATCTGGACAGGGCTTAGCAAGGGTTTCCCTGTCTGTTTCTGGCTGGGATAAGTAATTTAAGATAGCAAAATACAGGAGGTAATGCGGTACAGGGGGAAGACCATCAACTGAGATCAGAAATACCTGGGTTTGGATTTTGGTTTTATGATTTATCCATGCTACATCTTTGCACAAGTTAGTACCTTGTCACTTTTTGATTTCTCACAGTCCTTGGGGAAGGTAATAATTCTTTACTGAGACTTTGAGAGGCATTAAATTATATTATTTATATCTCTATATTAAATTTTATCTATATATCTATATATTAAATTCTAACTATCTACCCATCCATCATCTATCTCTCTATATAAAGAGCCAGAGCCAGAGAGAGAAATGAGGGAGAGGGGGAGAGAGAGGGCGAGCCAGGTGCGCTATACCTGACGTGAGTGTGCATTTTCACATATAACTGCTCCTGAGTAGGTGGCCCTTTCTATATAATGTATGAGCGCTCCATTATCTTGCTTTGATTTGCCTTGAGTTTCATCTAATTTAGAGTCATTCCTCTCCAAAATCTTATGGACAAACAACATCAACCTGTTTATAGTCCCCGGGTCTATCATGCTGTTTCCCCCTTCTTGCTTTTGCTTATAGTACCCTTTTCTTTGCTTGGTTCACTCCTAACCATTGTTTTAAAATAAACTACGGTGTCATTTCACACATCAGCTTGGGTCTGATACCCTCGCTAATACCCTAGAATCCTCTGTTTCTGTGACACCGAGGTAGTGCCAGTCCGTTCTGTCAGCTCCTACATGCAGACTTTGTGGCCTGCTCATCTTTTACTCTTCAATGCATTGCCACAATTTCTGGCACTAAATCTGGGCTTAATAAACGTCTGAAGAATAAATAATGCAAGAGAAATGGAAGGCACGGTTCTCACTGCAATCATGATTCAGTAGCAATGTTTGTAATTCGGGAATGGATGGGACAGAGTGGCATACAAGACACAGTCTACCTTTGAGTCTTCAAAAACTAATCAAATGGCGAAAGTTACGCTTCGGGATTTTGAGCGATGCCAGGCCTTAAAGGGAACCCTCGGCAGGTCTCTAAATCCCTGTGAATGGTGACACCAGAACCCACAGAACTGGCGACGTGTGCTATCCTCCACAGACCTCCGATCGCCGACAGCTGGTACTCCATCTCCTACCTCTACTACAGTGCGGTGGGCTGCCTGGGATGCGTTGTCGCCGGGATAGTCATCAGCTTCATCACAGGTTGGCTACATGGACCTTCTCTTTGGGGCCAAGGAAGACAGGGCTAGTTTCATGCATTGGTGGACGAGGTGCCTATCTTACTGGGGTGATTTGGGTCCACCACAAAAATCCCCTCTTCCCAGAGAGATGTATCTACTCTCCAAACTGACATGCAAAAACACCCCTCGTTATCTATATTATTCATATATATATCTAATGCATATGAGCAATACATGATTAATATATATAACATATATGATTAATAACCCATAACATGTTTTTAAATATCTCCCATATATTATGGGGGTGGGGGATGTTTAGACAATGGCCTCCAGAGGCCTGAGTGTGAAAAACCCTTCACAATATAACAATTAGTAAGGAAGGTTAAGTATTAGGAGTGATTCTTTTTCCCTTCATCCCAGTAGGAGGCGGGGATTTTGTGCATGACCTCCTTACTAACTCCCTTGTAGACATTTAAAAACTAACTCCCACTCCTCCGAGAGGTTACTAATTTCTGTCTATTAACCCTTCAGGACTGTTTCTACCCTTATTCTAAGAAGCGACTGACTTCTCAAGTTGACGATGCCTCAGTCCTCAAAGGAAGTCCTGGGAGTGTGTGACCCCCTAACCCACCTGCTCTTTCATTAACAGGTCACCAAAGTGGCAAGGAGATCCAGCCGATGCTAATTAGACCAGTGTGCCATCTGTTTTGCTTTTGGTCTAAGAAATATAAAACCCTGTGCTGGTGTGGAGTTCAGCACGACCGTGGGACGGAGCAGGTGAGCTGATGCCCGAGCTTCTCAGAAGCAGGCACTGGCTCGGGGGGTTCCCCTTCACCCATGAAGCCATCTGTAAGGGTGGGCGTGGGGAGGGAAGGAGTGAATATTAGAACTGAAAGAATCCGGGTTGCAACTCCAGTTATCTCAGCTAATTAGCTTTTAAGCAAGTCATTATGTGGTAGCTAAACGTGCCTTTGGGCTAAGTTGTCTTTGCAAGTGATCAATTTCCAAAGTTCCTTTTAACCCCTCTGAGGGTGAATTCTAGAAAAAATAGGAACAGAAGCAGCAGGAAACCCGCCCCCCCTCCATAACCAGGAGAACTGCTCTGGCCGGGCGGGGCTAGGGACCTGTCCAGGAGCAAGTGGGGTCACTTCATCCAACGACCAGGCTGTGGGCAGGCCACATGGGCTCACTGCCCAGATGCAGCAGGGGCGGGGCACTGCGGGAACCGGGGACTGCCCCCCTCAGAGAGGATGGGCATGCATTGGGGCGCGTTCCCGCCGAAGCCTTCTGGGGGTGGGAGGGAAGCGGGTGGAAGCGGGCCGCTCCGTCCATCAGTGCGGGAAGGGCGCCGCGGGCTCAGCGCCGTCGGGTGCTCGGAGGCCGCAGGGCCTGGGGCGGCAGTGCTTCCTGTTGTCTGCAGCTGGCCTGTGTCTGTCTGTCCTCTCGGCTTGGCTGATGGCAGGCGTGTTTTGTTTTTTTGTTCTTTCTTTTTTTCTGTTTTAGATGGGACTTGCTATTCTTTCAGTACTCTAGGACAGGGACTTCTCGTCCTGAGTACGTTCTAGAAGAACCAAGTTCCTTACTAGTTGACATGTTGGGCTTCCTGGGCGGGAACTTCCCGAAGTAAAGGATGCACCCTGCCTGCGGCTGCGGCTGCGGGCAGCCCCTGCCCTCAGGGCTGAGCCGGGAGGTTGCAGGGGTCCCCGGGGCTCCGACTCACTGAGCAAGCCTCCACACAATAGGCGGCGCGCTGTGCATGCCCACTGGGCTGCTCTCCGGTCTTATCACATTAGAAATGGTACCTGCGCGGACTGAGGCACCCGGGTTACCAACTGGAAATATTTGTGTGTCGTTTCTTCGTCCCGGGGTTGGTTTCGGATTGCGTCACGGCCCTCTCTCTAACACGTGTCTTTCCATTTCCTCAGGAAAACCTTGAGAACGGCGGCGCCTGGAAGCAGGGGACCGAACCCGTCCTACAGAACGGGCTCAGGAGAGGAAGCCGGGCCCACGTTTCAGGCTGCGATCCCAAGGACAAAGGCCACGACAACATGGCATTTGAGAGGATCACGCGTTTCTAAGGCAGCACGCGTGCACACACGCACAGGCACACACGCACACACGCACGCACACACACACAGAGAGGCCACATACTTCTTGCCAATTGGTCAGTAGGCTTGTGTAGTTGCCGTTGTTAGAAGACAAGTGTCTAATGTCTATTTCTACTTATTTATAACTAGAAATAAAATGACTGCTCCCCAGGATATTCTTTGGAAGACCCAAACTTTCAGGTGAGAAAAAACAGCCGAGCCGTAAGTGCCCTGGCGACTTCCTTCTTGAATAAATTCCGACTGGGTTTCATCATAGTACGAGGAGCCAGTCTCTTTGCCTTGTGTCGTATTAAACTTCCTTTTACTGGTAGTTTCTTTCACCAGCAAATATCTTGGAGTTTACAGGCAGGAGGAGGCAGGGGATAAGCATGTTAAACGCTTCTCTGTCTCTGCTGATAAAACAAGGACGCGGCGCCCCCCCCCACCTCACACACATGCACACATTGCACATCCCGCATCGCGGCTCCAGGCAGCACACACGGCTGCTGCTCTCCCACCCCGGGCCCTCTGCCAGTCACCCCTGGCACCGCAGCTGTCCTGTCCAAGCCCTGAACAGAACTGCTCGGCACGGCAGGGAGGCCGGGAGGCCGGGCGCCCGGTTAGTGACAGCAATTATACCTAAATGGCTGTTCAGTGTAGTATTTCTTTTTTTCTTCAACCTTACAGTGAAAAATTGCCTGTGCTCAACAAGAAGCTGGGTAAAGAAGAAAGGAATGTCCCGGAGGAGGCTGCCAGGACGGCACTGTACAAAAAGACCTTGCAAACAGTTTACCGGCCCGCAGGGGCTTTCACGAGCCACAGGTTATTTCTTTGATGCAAAATCCCTTGTCCACAGGATTTACGTTCCGCTCATTCCGCTCACACATGCGAGCTGTGCTCCGCCAGGCGAAAGCAGTAGATGATTTTAAAAGCCGAACTCTAATAAATGATTTTTAAAGTTCTGGAGTAAGAGGGGACTACAAATCAAAAGATGAGCTAACACACGTGGAGATACAGTGAGAGCTTTTTAGAAGCAGGAAAATCCTTAAAAGGTGAAAAAAGAACCAGTGTCACAGGGGTTAGGCCAGAGGAAAGACAGCAGGAAACAAATCTGTGTGAGGTGAGGGCAGGTGCCGGGAATTTATTTTGGTGGCCAGGTGAGCACAAGAGGCTTAGAAACAGTATGTCAGCAAAGCAAGAAAAAATGGCCCAAATGGGCAATGATGAGACTCCCAAAGGCTTCGTGGCCTACATGTCTCCTAGGAGAGCCCCGGCCGGTGGCTCCGTGGTTAGAGCGCAGGCCCGCGGACGGAAGGGCCCCGGGTTCGATTCCGGCCAAGGGCACGCATCTCGGCTGCCCCGGTCAGGGTGCACGGGAGGCAATCGATGTTTCTCTCTCCCTCCCGCTCTCTCTGAAAAGCGATGGAAAAATATCCTCTGGTGAGAAAAAAAATTATAAAAATAAATGTTACCTAGGAGAGGAAAACCTTAAAAGCAGCATGAGATAGAGGAAATTATGTAACCAGTGTTTAGAAGACAGACAAGGGAAAAAATCGAGAGGAATTCAAAACAGCTGGCGTTCCTGAGCCCGGCCCTGCTTGCCTGCTCTGCCTCCACTCCCGCGGCAGAGAGCGCCGGCGTGGCTCCTGAGATGAGAAGCCGCACTTGGGAAGGGCGGCGGGGAGAAACGGGCGTGCGGGAAAACCCCGGCACTGAGGAGCAGAATTCCTAGCAGCATTCTGAGGTCCAGCAGGCTAACGACGGTGTTGATCTAAACACTTGCAAACTGAGAGTTGCAATTCTTTTCCAAAAGACTTCGTAGCTAGAACATTCCTATGAATTCTAACTTAAAAAGACGGAACCTGCTTATGGGGTCACGAGGAGAATTGAGAGGCAAATCATAGTAGCGAGGGCGGTGACGGCCCGCAGGGCGCGCTCATTCCGTGCCTGTTACTCTGCAGGATGCGGAGGAGGAAGGAAAACGGTGCCCGTTACTGTGCTCACTGTTTCTCTTTGGGGTTTATTTAAGACACTGGTTTAGTTCCTGTATTACTGAAGTAGTTTGAGAATTAGAAACAACAAGGGAAACATACGGTATAAATTAAAGTAACACCATCAATTTCCAAACAGTAGCCTTGTTAATGCCAAATTTAAATATGATTTTCCAGAGTCCTAAATTCTTTAAAAAAAGAAAAAAAATACTGTTATAAAGATAGACAAGGTTGTTACTGAAAAATGCAATATTCATGGCCAGGTGTTGTTAAGTATTACATTTTAAATGTGAACCTTCATAAGGAGACAGCATCTTAACCCAAGCTTATGACGCTGCACAGTGTGATTCTCTAAACTGTAGTGGAAGGGGCAGGTCTTTCCCCTTTGTTCAATTTAAATAATACTTCTTGAATATAAATTTTATTATTTTGCAACTTTATGGGGTTAGGTCATTCCATTATAAAGAGAGAGAGAAAAAAGACAGGCAAAGGAGCTAGCAAAACAGTATTTCAAAGAGAATATTACTAAAATATTTTATGGTTTTACAATCTTAATCAAACAGTGTTACAAAGACCAGATTGATAAATAGAAAAATTAGAGGAGTCTACCTTTGTTATCTTAGAAATCAATTGTTTTAAAACATTACAGAAATTTTAGCTTTCATATACATTTGTATACTCAGAAAGCACACGTGCTCCATCTCAACATTGCAAGGTAGTCGGGTTCACTGTAGCGTTAGCCTCTTTTGTCCGGCAGTACTAACCTTGAAGTGTAATCTATTTCCAAACAACTTAATTTGTAATTGAAATTACCAATGACAGATATTAAAGTGATAGGAAATTTCAAATTAATCAAGTGTAACCCATAATTGATAGAAAATCTCCTAATGGCTTTCATTATTTTAATTCTTGGAAAGCATCAAGGCCATTGTTCTCTCCACCACTCCAACCTCCCGACCAAATCTAGGTCTGCAAACACCTGTGTGAACAGCAAACCTAAGCCCGCTGTTCTACTTCACTTGCTGTGTTTGAAACATCAGCTGTCTTCAGAAGACATAGTCAAGCTTATAAACATTTGGCTACTTAATCATAACACGGTCCTTACTGGGGTGACAGTGAGTGTATCAGTGATTTTCTCATTGGACTCTTAGGACAAATTAGAAAAACAATCCTGCCCTATGGCAGAAAATATTGATAATGATATTTCTGGATATTAAGAGGAAATAAGATATTTTTATATTTCCAAAATTTTATGTAGCTTTTTCATAGAGCACTGGAATACTTCTAAATTTAATGCTATATTTATACAAGTAGTCAATTTTAGGAAAATTACCTGTAGAATGAGCATACATATATAATTAAGGTACAACATTATTTAAATGATTTCTTTTAAAAGTAAATTCAGATTGAAATGCAAATGATCAATGTGAATATTCTCTATAGCAGGGATGGGGAACCTTTTCTCTGACAAGGGCCACTTGGATGTTTATACCATCATTCGGGGGCCATACAAAATTATCAACTTAAAAATTAGGCTGCTATATTTGGTCAAATATTTCACTAGCTCACCCCTAATGAGCTGGCTGGAATTGCCTCTCTTTGGTGAGGCCTTGGCAGGGCCGGACCAAATGATTTCAACGGGAGTATATGGTCAGCGCGCCGGACATTCCCTACCCTTGATCTACAGGATTGGAAGTAGGATGCAAAATAGTTATCTACCCTAAAATATTTTATATTAACTTAACAGATTAAGGCAGGTCTACCAAGTGGCCAAGGAAACATGTCAAAATGAGGTTTGACGCATTTTATAACTTTTTTAGTGTTTTGAATAGTGCCGGCAATATGGGGGCTACCCAGGGTTTAGGACAAGTGTGTGCGCACACACACAGGCATGAAACAGAAGTTACCATCAAGAGAACTTTATGACTTAAGTTACCTTGACCTTTTGGTTCTCAGGAATTTCCAGAACAGCAAGCTGTATGTTTTTTGTTTTGTTTTGTTTTAATGTTAAAGCAAATGTGTACATAGCTGTTCAGAACATTCAGTTAATTCTCAATTACAGAATCTACTTTGACATGTTAAAAAGCTAAGAATACGCACAGTGTATTGATTTAATGTCCTAATGTAACTGCCATGTAAAAAAATACATGAGCAATTTCTAAACTGCTTACTTGTAACACTAAAATATAGTCAGGCAGAACGTGTAGAGAACTGAGCAATCAGGCGGTGGTACTGACTAAGCTGGAATCAGAATTATTGAGGTTTATGTACCCTTACTGTTTACTATTTTCAAGAACGCTGACCTGAAGACACAAGCTTAAAAACTGATTCAGTTTATTTCAACAGAGCAAAGATTCCTTAAATTGGCTTTCAAATTTCATATGAGAGTTTGGAAGGAATGTTTAATGATTAACAATATATACCTGTATCTATATATCAATATCTATATATCTATCTATAGATACATAGAAAGAAAAAAAAACCAATATTTATAACCATCTGACTAATATATGGCTGCAACATAATTTCTCCTTTTGAGAATAAAAATGGCTCCATCCACTACCTCCTCTGGCCTTCCCCATGTCCCCTCTTCAAATACAGGACTCTAACATCTCTTCTACTTGGAAAGTACAGTGTAGCGGCCAACAGCCACACATACTAGAAAGAAAACATTGCTTATATTTTTAAGTGCATTTTCATCTTTAATATTAAAAATGGACACATTCTTTAGCTGGAGTTTTTACTAAAATCTAAGCTTACTATATTTGGCTTGGCAAATCTTAAAATAGACAATGAATGAAGAAAAAAACTATTTCTTTTGAATGTTAAATGATAAAAATTGCCCCAAATTGACAGACTAATCAATTCAAACAGATCAGTCAAGTAACTCATCAGGCAACCTGATGCTTCAAGTTTGAACACTAAAGAAAACAACGATCAGTTTGTTAGCCTGTTGTTGACAGCTGGCTATGATGCCCTCAGATGCCTTCCTTCCTCCTTACGAACTATATCTGTGCTAAAATTCCTGTCCTAGAGAGATTCTGATGATAATCAGCAGAGCCAGCACAAGTGTGAAAAAGCAGCATTATCACCCTTTTAAGAACAAAGCAAGCTTCCTCTCCCATCTGCTTTTAAGCACAAAGCATTACTGGGATCGATATGATGCTCCACTGCACTTCATGTGCAAATGCTTTGATGATGACACTGAATTTATCAGAAGACAAAGAGTTGAAAGTTTTAAGAGTGGAATAAAGGGCTTGCAATAACAGGAAGCTACTGCCTTGCAGAGCTAAAGAATGAGCAATCCCCTCTCCCCAAGCACACTCAACAAATCCCAACCTCATATTTAAAAAATCAAGCAGGATTAAACTGAACATGCAAATTATAGGAAAAAATATCACATGATAATTTATTGAGTGAGAAAGGCTCCTTTTCATTCCATTCTACAACAGAGTGTTCTAAGAGTCGGGTTGGAAGAATGTGCAGCACTTGGCAGTTGTGCCTCATGCAGTCACTCAGCAGGGTTTTGTCTAAAAGTGCATGCACGGACTCAGACAGTTACAAACGATTTCTGTTACAGTCTCAAGCCATTTTCCACACACTACACTGTGAAAGCACTTCAGCTTTGAACAACTTGTCAGGGTTGATTACATGCACATATGTAACAATTTGCTGGAAAAGACAACAAGTTAGAATATGAAAATATATCAGCAGCATTCATGTAATACAGAATTCCTGAGAAGAGTGTGTGTATATAAATCTTTGAGAAATAATTTGTATTCATATGAAAACCATGATATAAAACATTCCTCTCAACTAAAGCAGAGTGATCTTATACTAACATACTGGAAAGGGCTGTCAATATCTGTTGTCAATCATGATGAAGGCATAGCTAGATTCTAACTGTGTTGTTTCACAGAAAGAAAATTTCAGATACTTTTTCATTGTTTCTCCAATTTTCCACCATTTTAAGAAATATCAGAGATGGGCCTGGCCAGTGTTGCCCAGTGGTTGAGCTTTGACCCATGAACCAAGAGGCCACTGTTTGTTTGTTTGTTTTTTAAATATATCTTTATTGATTTCAGAGAGAGGAAAGGAGAGGGGTAGAGAGAGAGAAACATCAATGATGAGAGAGTCATTGATCGAGCCCGCAACCTGGGCATGTGCCCTGACCAGGAATTGAACCCCGATCGCCTGGATCCTAGGTCGACGCTCAACCGCTGAGCCACGCCCGGCCGGGCAAGAGGCCACTGTTATGATTCCTGGTCAGGGCACATGCCTGGGTCGTAGGTTCAATCCCCAGTATGGGGCGTGTAGGAGGCAGTCGATAGATGTTTCTATCTCTCTAGCCCTCTCCCTTCCTCTCTCTCTAAAATCAATAAAAAAACATTTCAAAAAATCAAAGAAGGCATTTTCTAAATCAATGTACTATAGTTTATCAAATATATCTTTTTACTTTCATATTTCTCTCTCTAGGCAATCTCTGATTTTAAATCTTTATGGTGGATTTATAAAAATAACTCAGAAAGAGAAGAATTCTCAAGGGCACTGCTATCATTATTCTTTCCTCTACCGGAAGACAAATGTCTTGTGTCCCTAATTTGGAAAAGATACAAATGTCAGGCTATGAACACGACTCACATTTATGTCTTCAATAGGCAAGGAAAGTATTTATTCATAGGCATGTTCACACATTTAACTAAGAAAGAAGAGGAAATACAGGTGTTATGAAAATGAAGTAGTTTAAAACTCCTTTGTGTAGTTAGTGAAGTTAGTTGCTATGATAACCAGGCAGCAGAAACAGAACCTCTGTGGAATCTGAATCCAAGAGACCCAGTTGCAAGGGCATGTGAAGGACATTTGGAATCTGGGGTCATTCCTCTTGCTCCAAATCAGAAGACAAGGAAGGAAGTGAATGTTTTTGTCAAAACCAACCAACCAACCAACCAACCAACCAACCAACCAACCAACCAACCAGCAACTATTATCTATAAGCTTTTCCTTAGAAGGAAAGAAGGAAATGTCAAAACATTTTCAGTGTGAGAATTATAAAAGTAGTTTTCTAGTAAGAGAACTTTGTAATTTTCTTACTAGAGAAAACCTAGCATATATATGATGGAGCTTTATTTCCATTGTGTTTAATTTGGTCTTTATGAATTTTGGAAATAACTGTGCTTTGTTTAATTGGACAAAAATTAATTGGGCATATAATAATCAAAACTGTGTATAAAAGTGTGAGTATATGTTATTCCAGGGAAGGAAAACTGAGATTAGCTTTGACTGTTTTGCAAGAAGTGTCTTGAATTCTACCCCACATTTCTTTGATTCAACTCTTTCTTCCCTTTCTGCCCCCATAGCTTATGCCTTCACCAGCCGTTCTGCAGTTCAACATCCCATCCTTCCCACCCCAGCCATCTGTGAGCAGTCACACTCACAGATACAGAGTTGACACACAAACAGCAACTCCACAACAAAGCAGATCTTTCACAATTCATTTGCCTGTTTCTAGTTTTCAAAAATAAACCAAATCAATCTACCAAAGAAATAACAGAAAACTCCCTTCAGTAATGAAAAAAAGTAAAACTTGAAAATATGTGTGTCATTTTTACAAATAATATAAATTGATATTCATGCACTGTTCATTAGCTCATGAGCAAGAGTGCACATTGTGGGAAAAGCGTAAGAGTTGCAAAGCATCTGGCTTCTGTGTTCCTAAATAAACATGTCACAATGGTGTACGGTGTCACTGGTCTCAGAGTTGCATAAACTGTAACTTGCATTACATATTGTCAAGGTGCAAAGGTACAAGGAAAACCAAAATATTTACAGCTTTTCTAATGATTCTGTAAGAGGTGATGCAATAAATCAACAAAGGAAAAATTAAGTACACGATAAGACAACTTTCCATGGTTAAATATGAATCAGTAGTGTTCTAAAAGATATGAGAATAAACACATTTTATAAGTATGCGGCTCTAACTGGCATTTTATAAAAAAAAATCCAGTGCAACTGGTTCTGCCAGTGATATAACAAATTTGAACAGAATACAATAGAATGTTATTTCAATGAATGGTATTCTTTTTAGAATCTCAAGTTTTTGCTTTAACAACTAAAGCTGATGTGCAACTCTTCAACTGCATAGTCAATGTAGAGCAGCATAAATCCCATGGCACAGATCCATAACCTCAGCAAGTATCAAGGGACGTTATTATGAACCTGTAAGCTGAAGGGACATGGATTTCTCACAGCAAAGGCAATAACTGACTTCAGTCATTCCTTATGAGTATCTCAACTCAACCTAAGGTTCCAAAGTCAGATTAGTATGTGAGTAAAAACCACACAATACTTTAAGTCATGCCTGGATTGTGAACATAGAAATCTGTCTTTAGAAACCTCACTATCACCTTCCTATTATGCTACAGCTGGTGGAAGATGGAGGTCTCCAAACACACAACTCCTTAAGGCTTCCTCTGAGAATTAGATTCTGGCTTCCTGCAATGTCAACCTAATATTTTTTAACATCATGAGTCATCTTTTTCTTTTCCCTGGAAGCTTGGATGTTCTAAATCCAAGAGATGGCTGTGATACTTTTCCAAGTAGAATATTATACATACAGTTTGCCTAGATCCCACCTAGACTTTGAAGGTGCTATCATTCCCATTAACAGTATTGCCCCAACTGGGCAACAGGTATCTACTAAGGCCATTCATGGTGAACAGGATGACCACTTTTTCTCCGTTGTTGTTGCAAATGCTCTAGCTCAGCCTCATACATCATTTCTTGGACTAAGTACTTCTCCCGTCGTATTCGGTCATAAAGGTTCTTTGGTACATCTGGAATCAGGTATGCTATGAATGACTTGATCCCAAAGACAAGGTGCTGCAAATTTAAGAAGGGAAAGTACACTTTTAGAAGGTTTTGAAATGCCAGTTATAAACCGATCATGAACAATGTTGCATTTGCCTTACAAACAAGCATCAGAACTCAGTGTGTATCATCTAGAATATTAATATTTTCAAAAATTATATTTGGGAATACTATCGTTGCCTTATATCACATAAGTATTAGGAGGAAACTAAGAATTGTCATACGCTGATGAGAAAGATGACAGCCAGGGAAAACCCATGTCTGATGGATGGTAATCACACAGCCTACAGACTAGATAGGATACAGTCTGCTTGTGATGCTGGGATTAGACTCAACGTCCAGCAGGAGCATTTTTCAGAACTTCTGCTCTACTAAGCTCTGTATCATAACCATGTTGAAATTTTTATGTCTGGCCCTAACCGGTCTGGCTCAGTGGACAGAGCGTCATCCCGTGGACTGAAGGGTCCCAGGTTTGATTTGGCCATGGGCACGTACCTCGGTTGCAGGCCTGACCCCCTGCCCTGGCCGTGGTGAGTGTGGGAGGCAACCGACCTATGGGTCTTTCTCACATGGATGTTTCTCTCTCTCTCTCTCCCTTCCGCTCTCTTGGACACAATGGAAAAAATATCACCGGGTGAGGATTTAAAAAAAAAATTTTTTTTAAGTTTTATGTCTGTTACACAATTATTCTATTTTAAAAAAGAGACCGACAACCCAGCCAGCGTGGCTCAGCGGTTGAGCACTGACCTAGGATCCAGAAGATTGTGGTTCGATTCTTGGTCAGGGCACATGCCCGGGCTGTGGGCTCGATCCCCAGGGGGGGGTTCAGGAGGCAGCCGATCAATGACTCTCTCATCATTGATGTTTCTCTCTCTCTTTCCCTCTCCCTTCCTCTCTCTCTAAAATCAATTAAAAAATATATATATATATATAAAATTGACCGACAAAAGTATTATATATAAAAATCAGGAACAAAAATCAAAAGGCAGTATGTCTGAGGTTAAAGTACAGGTGCTGAACGAGACTGCCTGTGTCTGCGCCCTTCTCTGACACGGCCGTGTAACCTTATGCAAATCCCCCAGGTTCTCTGTGTGTCACCTTTAAAACAGGGGTAACAACAGTACCTCTTAGAGGCATGTATGAGGGTTACATGAGTGTCAGCACTACTTATTACCTACTATAATCATAAATGCAACCTATTTTTTTTCCCGTGAAGAAGTGTAGATCTTTCAGTTTCTCAGAAAAGAAAAAAGTCTGATACTGATAGAGTTATGATGATCTATGGAAAATAACCCTTTTACCTAGAGGGCTTTGTGACAACAGTCTCTCTATGTGGGAAGGAAGAATGCAAGGCACTTTAACTGAGCTTGCACTGTGTGCCCCAGGAAATGTCGCTGCCCAGTGGGTCACAGTAAGCAGGTCCGATTTTCCCACAGAAAAGCAGGTCAGGAGTTTATTTCCTCGCTATCTTTTTCTCTATATAATTTTGGCCATAGAAACAGATGCATGAAAAGTTTGTCGACAGCCCTCAGTGGTACCTCAGACAATAGATAATACATTCCAGTGCTAAGCTCTTCACTATATCAAGCTGGCTGCTGGTTTAAGGCAGTAATTCTGTAGCTTCTCCAAAATTTCTTCATGAGACTACAGTCTAACATTATTGCATGACTCTGATCATCAGAATCTATGCACTTGCTATAAAAGTGTTCTCAGGCATACTAAGTTATGCAGTGTCCCTTGTACAAATACGTATGATCAACTGTGATTAGAGGTGACTGTTCAGAAAGCAAGTTTCTCCACCCTGATGAATAGATATGAACTATTTTATCAGATGATGAAACCATCCTTCTCTTTTTAAATTGGTTGCTAGGAGGCACAAAACGAAGTTTTCAGTTTAACTGTGAGTAGCTTCCTTTATCCTAGTTTTCTGGTACAAATACCCATTAACCTACCTTCTTACACTATTCAGCTCTTGTTTTGTACTTGTTACAGTGGTTTCATTGTGTCTGAACCTTTTACTGGGACACACTCAAGTCCTTTCTTGGAAGTCAGTGGGGAACTTAACTTCAAAGAAGCAACTAATATTTCAATTAGAAAAGCGTTTACCTATAATTGTTTTATCAGTTTGTGACTAACCTCAAACACGATAATGAAGGCCAACCGAGCAGCGAGGATGTGCCAGTATTGTAAGGTGAACTCATAGGGTCTGGAACTCCAAGGGGGCCCTCTGTAGTCTCGGTATCTAAAATCCACAAAAAATAAAATAAAAATTGAAGAACAGAGATCAAATTGTGGAGGCCCCAAATGTTCCTGATTTGTCAAAACTCCAAAATGACAGTTTAAATGATCTCATGAACATGTAGAGGGAAGAGATGGAATGGTGAAAGCAAGAAGAAGAGGTAACTGTAATTTATAACTCAGTACCTGCAATAACCAGATTTTCCCATACCAAGCTCACTCAGGTCAAAGAAGGATAGGCTATTGTTGACATATCCCTTTAGACAACTGGGAGAAAAGAAAAGCATCATGTGATTCAGAGATTCATAAATTTCTAGTCCAATGTCTTCATTATAAATGACAGGATTTAATAAGTGCCAACCTTCTTTTCATTCTAATTACAAATTCCTAGCCTCTCAGCTCTCTGATTCTATTCCCTCACTCCCATTACATCTGTCATTAAACAAACAGGCTCTTGCATGACATTTTTCCCCAATATTTCTATCTTACACTTTCATTTGGCTTACATTTACTAACTGTTTACTATGCACTAGGCATTGGGGTAACTACTTCCTATGGAATAAAACTCTATAAATGTTTTATAAATATGGATATAATACTATTTAGTTAATTATAATTAAGTGGCCAATAAATAAACATGTTTATTTGTGATTTACTTATTAACTCATTCAATATATATTTATTAAAAACCTCATTTTGTTAGAAAAATTCTAGATGCTTGGTATTCAACAGTGAGCAAACAGGCAAAAATCCCTACCCCGGGGGTTTAGATATTAAATTGTGGTCAGGGTTTTTACAATAACCTTAGGCATATATATTCTTAATCTCCATCATGTAAATCAAAGAACTAAGGTTTATAGAGACTAAATAACTTTCTCTCGGCCTATAATTCTCAAAATCTTTGGTCTCAGGTACCCTTTATATTTTTAAACATGCAATCTCAAAGACCTTTATTCTTAGGGGTATATCTACTGATATTTAACACATTAGAAATTAAAAGTGAGAAATTTAGACAATATTTTTCTAATAATTAATTTTAAATAACTATCAAGTCCATTATAAATAGAAATAACACATTTTAAAAGAAAAAAATAGCTATATTTTCCAACAGAAAAAAATGTAGTGAAAAAAATGCCATTGTTTTACATGCTTGCAAATTCCTTTAATACCTATCTTAATAGAAGACAGCTAGATTGCCATATCTGTTTCTGCATTAAATCTGTTGCAACATGTTTGGATGGAGAGTAAGTAGAAAATCTGTCCTCAAAAATATAAATGGTTGGGGAAATGAGGACTATTTTAATACTATTTCAGATAATTGTTGACATTTTTCTTTGATAATACACCAAAGCTCTACATCTGGTTGTTTCTCAGTTTAACTGCAGTGTGGAATCTAAACGTATCAATCAAGTTTTCATATGTAATTTATATTAAAATCTATAGGTCTACTTTGAACTTTTAATGTACTTTTTGCCCGTAAGTGATTTCATAACATCAAATATGGGTCATTGGAAAATATCTGTTCCCTCAAAAATACAGATCTTCCAAATGTTGATATTTGGAATATTAACATCACCATTGATTTTTTTTTTATTGTTCAAAATATTACAGATGTCTCCTTTTCTCCCCATTGACCCCTTCCACCTCCTAGTCACCCCCCTCCCCAGTCCCTCACCACACTCCTGTCTGTGTCCTTGGTTTATGCATATAAATTCTTTGGTTAATATGGATGGACCTGGAGAATATTATGCTAAGCAAAATACGCCAGGCAGAGAAAGACAAACATCACATGATCACTTATATGTGGAATCTAAAGAACTTAATAAACTGATGAACAAAATAGGTTCAGTGACATGGAAGCTGGGATCAGACTGATGAATCTTAGAGGGAAGGTGGGGGGTTTGGGGGGTGGGGAGAGGTTCATCACTGATTTTTATTAGAAAAAATAATCTACAAGTTCTGGAAAGCTTTCAAGCTCACAGTGGTAGATAAAAGTTATTCAAAATTCTAATTTTCACTTCAAAACTTGAACTTCCTTAATGGTAACAAATACTGTCAATTATTTTCCTTAAAATGATGATAGTTTTGTGCATCTTATAAAAGAGTGTCTGCTAAATACCTGAAAGTACCAACTAAACTCATTTTCTTTTACCTCTAGGTGGCAGTAAAGATGCCAGCAAATAATGCTTCTAAGGAAGAGGGCTGTTAAATATGTCTACATATTTTAAAGCCTTAAAATCTGCTTCTAGAGCATTCTGAATTAAGAAAAATATTTTTTATTTTTCACTATTAATACAAGAGCCACTTTATATTTACATGGTGTTTTACAGTGCATAAAATGTTACCTCAGACATCATTTCTTAATCATAGGACCAGATTGATGATGTACCTTTGAGTAAGAGGCAAAGTCAGAACTTGAACCTAGTGTGTTTGACTTCAAGTTAAAATCCCTTGAAAATACTCTGAAATATTAAATAAAATCTCATGCCTTTATTACGTCTCTTTGAAAAATAGAAATGTTTATGTTCAGAAAGGCATTTTAGGGTTCTGAGAAATGTCAGTTCCTCAGCAGATCTAAGGTCTGGTTTCGTCCTAAACCAGGGCTCAGCCTGGTGGGGCACACGTCCTGCCTCTAGATTAGACATGTGCCCAAACTCCACCTGAAGGAAGAAGGAGAAACAGCTTCTCCTATCACTACTTTGTTTCCTATCACTACTTCCATACCTAAGGCTAATACCCTGCTAAAACTCCAATTTCTCTCTGTTCCCCAAGTCCAGTCTCTTGCCTTCTCCCCTAATACCTGCACTCAAGGAGGAAAGATCTGAACAACCCATAGCCCCAGAAGCACTGGAGCTAAACTGGGTGATTTTGTTCCCCAGGGGATATCTGACAATATCTGGAGACATTTTTGATTGTCACAACTTGGGGATTAGAGAGGTTGCTACTGGTATCTACTGAGTTAGGGCCAAGGCTGCTGCTAAACATCCTATTATGCACAGGACAGCTCCCTATAAATTCCTTTCAAAAAATCTCTAGTCAAATAGCTGACAGTTCCTTCAGATGGTCTATGTCCCCACCAACTAGCTTTATTCCCTTCAGCAATTTCATTACCCAGTGTGGGCCTCAATTTCCCAGTCTACAAAGTCAAAAGATTGTAATGATTTCTAAGGTCTCTTCCAGTTCTAAATTTGACTTCTAAATACATAACAACATTTTAAAAAACATTTTGAGGTCAGTGATGCATTTCCAAGTGAAAACATAGACTCTAAAATTATTTGCTGAAAAACAGTTGTTCTTTTTATCTTGCTTGATTTCATCCAATAAACACATTATAAGTGCAATGGTCAGAAACACTGCCTTTAATGGTCACAGAACAAAACTTCCCAATAAGTTCCCATTTTACTTGCAAACATAAAATATATCAGAAGAATGTGTAAATTTCAAACTTACTTTTCACCATATCTGAAATGACTTGCACAGGGGCCATATTTGTATTCATAGACAAAACGTGGGATGTAATCAGACGTGATAGCAATTACAAACGCATTGGTGATCACGGCCAGTATACCAATTCCTTCAAGAATTCCATACCAGATACCTAGTAGGAAAAATATTAAAGATAGTGAATAAAATAAACAAATAAAAATAAAAGAATGTTTAATTTATGTTGGAACCACAGCTCTCTTATTTAATTTCTGGGTCTAGTACTTCACTACAGATAAAATAGCTGTTGAATGCTTTCCACAGAGGGAAGGTAGGCCTCTATCTTGAAAGATTTGAAAATTAAAATATCATTAGGAATTAGATCATGTCTGTAATAATGAGACATGACACAGTTGCTTTAAAGCCTAATTAGAACTTACTGAAATAATAAAAATAACAAAATTATCTTCAAGTTCTACATCACTGGGTAAAGTCTGAAATACATGTATTTGCTCTGGGGTTTGCCTTTATCTTTGTCAAGTACCTTTTAAAAGTAAAAATACAAGAAAGTAAACCTAGTTTGGTATCAGTTTTGTTAGGGCTGGAAAGGATCCCAGCATTAGAAATCTTCCTGGTGCTAAGTAAGATCTAGCCACCTCTTGGCCTTAGCAATGCCAAGAACACTTAATTCCTGAATCTTACCTATGTCAGTTGCTCGGGCCGGCAGAGGCCTCCGCCACTGGGTGACAAATTTGTATGCATCCAGCCTGATTTCAATGATGTTGTTTAACAAAGCCAAAAGAGGCGCCAGAGGAAAAGCCGCAACAAATATGGTGGTAAAACCAAATTGCAAAACTGTAAAGGGAGAATATTAGAAAATTAGTAAAATAAACAGTATCATTTATTGAATGCCTTCATTGTGCAATATTAAGTGATTTATGTAAATTGCCCTTAATCTTTTCAACATCCTTACAAAAGTAAATATCCCACTTTAGAGTTGAGAAAATTCATACGTGTTAAGTAAACTTGCTAAAGGGTAGACAGCTAAAAAGTTAAACCCAACACTCAAACTCAGATCTCAGTAGATTGAAAGTCTACGTTCTTTTCACCTCTATATCATGCAGTATGAAAGAGTAAAGACAAAAAAAGAAATCAAAGAGGAGGCCTTGGAAAATGCTTAGCTCTAACAGGGACCCAAGAGACAGAATCTTGCCCTTTTAATAGATGAGAAAACTGAAGGTCAGAGAAAAAGCAAATGTCCAGATAACACACAGTAACAGTTAGAATGGGAACCTCTATTTTCTTAATATAAGTATGATTCTCGAAGAAGCAAAGACTCGGACTTGGTCTGTGCAAAAGTTTATTGTGAGAAAGGATTATTACTTTATTTGGTTGGGATAGTACATTTCTTAACATAAAAATTGCTTCTGTTCTATTTTATTCTTTAAAATATTTGCTCAAAAGCTAGGTGATTGGACCGACTGGGTGTGGCTCAGCAGTCGAGCATCGACCTAGGATCCAGGAGATCATGGTTTGATTCTCAGTCAGGGCACATGCCCCGGTTACAGGCTTGATCCTCAGTGGGGGGCATGCAGAAGGCAGCCGATAAATGATTCTCTCATCACTGATGTCTCTCTCTCTCCCTTCTCTCTGAAGTCAATAAAGATATTAAGAAAAAAAAGCTAGGTGATTTACGATGGATCTTCACTTTGGTTAAATATTATGGCTGACAAATATTATGAGGACAAAATGTGGTAGACATTCAAGGGCACTGTTCTCATATCTTATCTAGTTCCGTTGGGAGAAAAGTACAGATGTGTTTCAGATTGCATGGGTTAGAAAGGAGAGAGATGGCTTTCTCTCTTGAATAAAAGTATATGTGAAATAGAAAAATAGTATCAGGAAGCCAGAGAGCCCTGCAGAAGGTTCTCTCCTTACCCATTTCTAAGTATTCATCCATCAGTCCGTGAATATTCATGGGCTGCAGATTCCAGTCATTTTCCCACTGAGGTATAGAAGCATCTTGGATTCCCCTCCTGATTTTATGTCGTGACCACCAGTTCTGGATCAGCCTACACCACAGAACAGACAAAAGAGCTTCTGAGCTCTTATTTAAATATTTGGTGAGCAATTTATTGTGTATTAACATCAACTTAATGTAGGCCCTGGGATTACACTAAGCATTCATGGGAACTGAAGATACTTGTATGGTCTCATCGTTCAGATTTACAATGGGATAAGAGGCCTCAGCCTTCCAGAACTCTCCTGGACCCTATCAACATCTACATATTTATATTGATCCTCCCACACACTTAGATGCTTCCTGATATTGATTAGACAAACATCTGTTTTTACGATTGTTTCCCACATGCTATCTATATAAATACTTAAAACTCCTGTCCACCTGCTTTGATTGCATCTGAGCCCTTCATTTCTCATAACTCCAAATCTTCTGAGCTACGCTTTCTGAACATGAGTAAAAGCAAGTTCCACATTTAAAAAAATGAGACCTAGATAGGGTTTCAAGAATGTAGGTTCCAGTCCCCACCCTGGAATGCATCAGGTGTGTGAGTTTTGGCAAATCACTTCTTTGAGTTCATAAAGCAAAGGGTTTGGGCATCAGTGATTACATTCTGTTACCAGGGAACAATAATTTACAGGCAATGGATGTGTGTCTGAGTTTGATTTTTCAGATTCGAAAAGAAAGTAGAGACACTCTTTCCCAAGCCCAGAGGTGGTCTTGAAATTTTGTGACTCAGAAATATCCCAGTATGTATATATTTTGGACTTTTGGGTAATGCATTATTTTCAGTTAGATGAAAATTATCTCTAAGATGAGGTAAATTTCACAGGACTCAGTGAACAGTAGACAACTCTTAATTTTCATTAATTGTGGACCCAGCACTTCAGCGGGGGTTGGAAGAACTGGAGGCAGACCAGGACATCAGGCATGCTTCAATGCACACCCCATGGAGGTTGCCTCTGGGGCCCCAGGAGAATGAGAAAGGGGATGGAGGTTGGAATTGAGGCAGATCTGCCTGTTTCTTTGATGTATTTCAGTTCTGCTTAAGATTTTATTTGAAGAAAGAGAATTATGGTTCAAAAGTTTAAACCCAGCTGTTGGACAAATAGTAATAGGATGCTCCTTGCCATGGTACCATTGGTATTTGATATGCATAATCCAGGCTGACCACTGGACAAGGCCAAGGTAAAAATGTGCTGTCCAAAGTGCACAGTTTGTAAAGAAGTCCAGGATAATGATTACAATAGACTCATTCTTCACATGAGTTACTACACCATCTTGATAGTGCTTGTGAAGTGCTCACAGCATGTCAGAGCCTGTGCTAGGCACTTAATCCCTAATTTTCTCAGGTATTTTTTCAATGATATTTCCAAAACCCTATGTTTCAAAGAGATGAGCCAGGACAGAAAGGGATATGAAGAATAGAATAGGCTCCCCAACCCTCCATCCCCCATTCTCTCTTCATTTAGAAGAGATTCATTTTAATCTGTTATGAATATTGAGGATCTGTATAAAAATCTCTTCACAAAAGGGTTCTGTCATTTATTGGTTAATGAGCATTGGGTCATCTCAATTAATCTTTGTAAATCCCTTATTTTACAAATAAAAATAACATCTCAGTGACGTCAAGTAAATTATAAGCATCTTTAGCAAGGGGCAGAGAAGGAATTTGAACAGTCTCGATAATTTCATACTCTGTGCTCTAAGACTGCTTGTAATTTAATACAATACTTTATGGAAAATTTCAGGGTATCACCTTTCCAGCCCCAAGGACTTTGCTGAGAAATGTCCTGATATAATTTGTGGGCCAGTAGGGAGAAAGAATCATGGTACAATTTGATGACTAATACTAAACTATTTGTATCATTTATCAACTAACCAGTTATTCCCCCTTAGGAAATTCTGAGGAATAGTCATGTTTTTAACCTTGATTGGGCTCTAAACCTTCTATACCAAGATGTCTAAAATATATTGTATTTTACGGTATTCTGCAGGGTAACCTGGTTAACAGATATAAAAGTGGGGATAGAGCGTCCTTGTTGGTCAGCATTTCACACACAGTTAAAACGTATCTACAGGGACAAAAGACAGGCATTGATTTGGTGTTATCACAATTGATCTTTTTCTAATGATTGTGTGTGTGTGTGTGTTTGTGTGTGTGTAACAAAGAGTACAAACCTCATCCATCCATGAATTTGGCTTTGCTTTCTTCTTTTGTGTGGGGAAGGAGGTGTGGAAGTGGACTCTCTAACACACAACAATGCTCTTTGTCTTTTGATAGCCAAAATAAATCAGAGTTATTTTTATCCTCAAGAACGTGTACTATCAATAATGTTTTAAGAATAACAAGGATCTTAATGTGTTGAACAGAATACCAGTTACTCTACATCTATTATTTCCTTTAGTCCTTACAACTGTTCTTGAGGTAGATACAGCTGTTGATCCCCTTGTAGAAATGTAAAAATGGAGGCTTAGAAAATTTTACTAACATACACACAGTCACGCATTCAGTGAAGAGCAACAGTGAGAACTGTACCCTCATCTGTCTGACTACCAAGTCCAAATTCTTAAGAACTATTCACACTACCTCCATCTGTCTTCTTTGTGATTATATATAAGGCAATTTTAAAAATAAAGTGCTCACGGGTAACCCAGTTCCATGAAGTTGTTCCATATTTGCTTCAGAAACATGATCACTCCCATCTGGAGGCAGAGGTCTATCAAGCAGCCACTAGGATGACACTGAAACAGAACAAGGATAGTAATGACCTTGCTCTTCTCAGTTGGCTGGAACATCCCCACCTTCAAATTGTAAAGCAAATTCTAAAGCCAGGTCGTACTATCTCAGTGCATACAGAGAATAAAAACAAAGAAATAGCATCGATGAGGACACTTGATAGGGGAGTTTTCAGGATTTATATTGAATTTTAATCCAAATTATAACAGCAATGACAACAAATCTAGCTTTTAATGAGAGCTTACTATCTGTCAAGTTTGGTGTTAGGCATGATCACCTTTAATGAATGTCCTGGAATACTACATATCTATTAACAGGAGACAGACAAATACTTAATTCTGTGGCAAAAAGTTTATAACATAGTCTTTAAAAATAAGCTTTTTATGTTAGAAAATTTTAAATCTGTAGAACATTTGTAAAGATAATACGAAGAGTTGCCATATACCTCGTACCCAATTCCCTCCATTGCCCCTAACACTATCAAGGTATATTTGTCAAAGGTAAGACACCAACATTAGCGCATTGCTATTAAACTCTAGACTTTATTTAGATTTCAGTTTTTTTCATTTATATCCTCTCAACCCAGGATATCCCATTGCATTTATTTGTTATGTCTCCCCAGTCTCTTCTATCTAGACAGTCTCTGAGTTTTCCATATTCTTGATAGATTTAAGGTCTGCTAAACAAGTATCCTGTGAAAAAATCTCCAATCTGGGCTTTTCTAATGTTTTCACATGTTTAGACTGGTATTATGTGTTTTGGGGATGGAGGCAGAACACAGAAGTAAAGTGTCATTTTCATCCCATCCCATCAGGGGCTGCATGATGTTCATAAGACATCACTACTGATATGAGCTTTTATCACTTGTGGTTGACGTAGTGTTTTCCAGATGTTTCTAATGTAAAGTTACTCATGTTTCCTTTTCCCTAGACTTTTCTTTAGAAGTAAGTTGCTAAGTCTAGCCCATTCTCAAGATGGCAGCAGGTGTTAAGTTCTACCTCCTGGTGAGGGAGTACCTAAAGATATTACACCATCTTTTTAAGTGATGAAAATATGCCCTAAAAATAGTTTGTCATTATGATCTAAATTTGCCTTCTCTGTGATCCTTTGCATTTTTAGATGTTCAATAAAAGTTAGCATCAGATGACACTGAGGGCATTCAGGGTGGTATGACCGTTAACAAAACAGAAACAGACTCATAGATACAGAGAACAGACTGACAGCTGTCAGAGGGGAAAACGGTTGGGGGGCTGGGTGAAAAAGGTGAAGGGCTTAAGCAACAAAAACCCCCAAAACTCACAGACACAGACTACAGTATGATGATTACCAGAAGGAAAGCAGGTGAGGGTATGTCAAAGAAGGTAAAGGGGAAATAAATGGTGATGGAAGGAGACTTGACTCTGGGTGGTGAACACACAATATATGGATGAGGTATTACAGAATTGCACACTTGAAACCTCTATAATTTTATTAACCAATGTCACCCCAATAAATTCAATAAAAATTAAGAAAAAAAATCTATCTCTTAAAAAAAGTTAGCATTAGAAACACACACAAACAAAAATGTGATTACAATGAAAACTGCAATCAATGTGTTTTGCTTGAAAACTATGCACTATAGAAGACATTTTGGTAGAAAAACATGGGTCTGTTTCTTCGGAAATGGGTTCATGTCTTGCTCATAAAGATGACAGACTCTACAGCTTTGATCCACAGTTTCTATTTCTATCAAATCAGTACCAGTGGGACTTCAAAGAGAACAAATAATTAGGACACGAAGAGCCTGATTTTCCAGTTTCAGCCCAGTAATTTAAAACTCCCTAATCTGAGCCAGAGAGAGGGTTTGTCAGCGGTATTTTTTATTGTGTGGAGAAGTCTCAACACACCCATCCAAGCATGCCCCTTCTTTCCAGGATGAATTTAGGACCTTCTGAACTCTGCCACATATATGCGATAAGTGGGTGGGTAGAATGTCTGAGGCAGAATAATTACTAAGCTACAGAAGCAGATCACAGATCACAGCTGCAAGCTGAAACTCTTCATTTCTGCCTTGAAGAGGCAAATTAACTTGTATAAGGTCCTGCAATGTTGGCTAGTGGTGTGGGAATAAAAGCCTTAAGTCTCATTGCACCCTAATCCACTGCTTTTTCACATAATGCTAAAGATAAATTCTATTTACAAAATGTGTTTGCTATGATTGAATCAACAGTAAGCTAAGTAGGAAGGCTGGGTGACAGACCGTTTATAACTTTGTTGAAATTGAGCCTTGATGACTTTGTGATTTATAGGGCAGAGAAAGTTATCCAACAGTTTTTGTGGGTATGCTTCCCTCAAATAATGATTCCCTTGAGCTAAATCTAGCCCTCTATACACCAAAATTCATTTGGTTAAAAGGGCCTATACTCAGAATGAGTAAAAGGGCATGAATGAGCATGTAGGAGGCCCAGGCTTTCATCCCCACTGCATCACTCAAAATCCTATGACCATGGACCACCCAAAGCTGGGTGCCTCCATGTAAGTTTCTCATTTTCACCTCATGAAGACCTGGTGAGGTGGGTGTTGGCACCTTCATGGTGTAGATGATGAAGCTGAGTAGCGGACAGGACTATCAGACTCCAATACTCATGTTTCTTTCACTTTACCCACTTTAGTATGTTTATTCTAAATCCAATTTACATGTGTGAGCCAACAGTCATTCAGCAATCTCTCATGAAAATCAGTTTCCATTAAGTTCTCGATTGGGCCTGTACACTGTCCCAGTGGTGGCTGGAAAGCAAAGTGTGTTCAGAGCACAGACTCTGAAGTGAGGCTGTCTGGATCAAACTGGTATCAAATGGTTGACTTCATCAATGTATGTTTCTGTAATTGGAGGCAAATTATATAACTTCTTTAAGCTTCTGTTTCCTCATCTGTAAAATGAGTGTAATAGCAGAATTTTTGTGAGAATTAGATGCATTAATGTATGTAGAAGACTTAGAAACGACTGCTAGAATATGCTGGCATACAGTAAGTCCTCATTAAAAATTAGCTATGATTAACGTTGTATGTAGCTTTAGATAAAATCTTATGTGAGATATTATACAGCATGGAATGAGGAAAGTTCAGGATAGCTGTTTATAAATGTTCTAAATTTAAGTACAGTACTTTTTCCCTGTCTTTATAACGGCTACCATTATTTGTGCCAAGGGTTTTACATGCATGATCCAATTTAGTCCACTTATCACCAATATTACTGAAATAGCCATTCATATCACAATTTACAAAAGAAAAGAACCTGACACTTAGAGATAGTTAAGATCAGGTATTTGGGTAGGACAGAATTAGAATGTAGACTATCAGACGCAAAAGACAAAATATTTGTTACATATCCTGGTTATGTTCTTTTCTTCAAGACTATTAACATCAAAGAAAGGAAAGAGACTTCATTTGTATGCCCCACAATACCTAGCAGAGGCCTAGAATAGAAATGTGTTAATGCTTGTTGTATGACTGAATTCAGAGGGCAATTCTTATCTTCCATTATATATACTTTTTATATCTACACTTCTAGGATTTTAGGGCCTATCACAAATCTACATTTTTCATTTCACTGATTTTTCTCAAAATAAATAACCCTTTGTTGAAAATATGGCCTCTATCTGTGTCATGTGTATCGTGGGAAATGCCTAGGATGGTTATAAAACATTTTTCCTGACACCAGTATTATAATTATTTCCTTGGGACTTTCAAAGAAGAATCATGACATCCAATAATTTCCCAGGAATATCCAATTAAACAAAATTACTGGTGGCATCAAGATATAGATCTACCTGCTGTAGCAACTCCATTCCCCACACTGCCCTTGTTAACTCCAGCTGGACACTCCTGGAAAAAAGTAAGCATTGGTTCCCAAATAGGGTAGATGAAAAGCATTTTAGTAGATTTAGTCATTCTTTTGGGCTATGAGAGAAAACTGCAGGTTTGATCTGGAGACTTCCTGAAAACATGGGATTTTGAATGACCTGAGTGTGTCTACGGCCAACAGACCTGGGTAGCTGTGGAGACAAAGCATTAAGTATCAACTACAATTTATAGAGTACCTGCCACAGGCCAGGCGTTGTACTAAATCTGTTATGGAAATTATTTCTTATCTGTAAATAGCTTTGCAACCTAAGTATTACTACTGCCAGTTTACTGATGAGAAAGATATTCAGAGAGGTTAAATGAAGGGCAAATAATTAATAAGTAGCAAGGTTAGCATATGAGTCCAGTTTTCTATAATATAAAGCTTATGTTCTTAGAAAGTTTTAAGCTTTCTCAATGTAAGCTCTTCAGCAGGCCTGAAATTCCCTGTACCTAACTTCATTCTCCCTCTTCCCTCCCCCTTTCCTCCCATAGTCATTAGCCCACATCCTTGCATATCCCCAAATCCACCCTGACAAGGTTACTTACTTCCTCCAGTCTCCACCGGTTAAAAAGTTTATTGTAATTTCCTGGGTGGCCTACGAATCTGTAAAAAACCATTTTAATTCATTAGCATTTATGTGGGTTGACTGAAGAACATCTAACACATCACAAGTGCATGTGTGGGTAGACATGAATGTTCATTGGTGCAACTTGTTCCTAAATGGTTGACTTAGGCCAAGCTTACACATCAGAGCACCTGACGTAAAAGGGAAAAAGTAATGTGGGAATTCAATGCCAATGGGTTGAGAAAGTACAGACAAACCAACTGAATGGATTTTTCCACTTTTACCTGTAGAGTTTTAATGTCTGGTTAACCTAGTTAAAGAATATTAACATAATGGGCTAAGTAATTTAATTTAAAATGTTTCCATGGCACTGGCTGGAGTGTTAATCATATGGCAAACCAGAAGGAGTAATTTAATTTGATTTGTTTCCGTATTTTGCAGCCAAAATACGAAAAAAACATGAACATGATCGGTAGAAGCTTCATCACTAAAGAACTGTAACCTAGGGTTAGTCAGAAATTATTTTCTTATTAAAACCATTACTGATGACAGGACAGTCTTAATTCAACCCCCGTATGGAATATAGGTTTTATTCTTTTATGTCAACTTTAATTGGTAGTGGTAGCCTAAAGTACTATACTGAAATCTCTTGATTGAGATATGTGAAGACAGATTAGCCCAGTTTTCCAAGGTTGGGAATAAGAAAGTGCCACCTTTGTTCACAAATTGGAAATGGAACTGTTGACAATCTTTTCAGTATATAAACATGATGTGTACAAAGCTGACTTACCTCCCCAAAAAGAAAGCGATATAGAAGATAGAACTGTTCAAATTGACAAACTGGAAGAGGAACATCTTCAGGGCAAAGCTGTTTTCCCACTCAGACTCTGTTCGAGGATATTCTAAAAGGAACATAGGGTGTGTTTACATAGATGAGGTGGATGAGGAAAGATGTAGGTACAGAATCAGACACCCATGTTCAAGTTCTGGTTCAGTCGTTTACTAGTTCTGTGAGGCACTCAGTAAAATGCCTGTAAAATGTGAATGATACTATCTGCTGTATAGCACTGATGTAAAGATCCAATGGGTCAATCTGCAGATTTTCCCCACAGCTACGAAAATACGATGCCTGTTATTAATATATAAAGGTTTTCAGGATTCTTTCTATTACGGTCATTTAGAAATAACCATAAATATTAAATCAATCTTTCACCCGATCTGGCTATGTTCAATATAAGGGCTTGAATTATCCACAGAGTTCTTTGAAGGATGACTATTTTGCGTGCAGATCTAAGTGAACGGGTTTAGAGAAAAGAGGGCTGCATCACTCAGAAGGGCTAAGCTCTTATCTCAGCTTTACACCCAACTGCTGGTCATCTCAGGCAGGTCTCTTCACATTTTCTGCAATAAGTTTTATCATCTACGCAATGAGGAATTTAGATGAGACGATTTTAAGAACCCTGTCAACTCTCACATGGTGTGGTTCCAGGACTCTTAAAGCAAAACAAAGCAAAACAATACCAAACAAAAAATGATGAGAGAGGTGGAATAAAGATGGCAGCATGAACTGAAGCCTCTGCTCCTACCCAGTACCCAAATAAATGACAGAAACATATATATGTACATCTAACATATTGTAATATGATTGAAGAATTTAAGAAAGATAAAAAATGAAATGGGATCCAATTTAAGAAAAAATTAGGCCAAAATACAGGCAGAAACCAATCACAGAATAAAGAGGGCATAAGTCCTAGGGAACTTTAAGCCCAAAGAGGATAGGTTCCAGAAACAGGAGGGTCTGTGGGGCATCCGCAGAGTGACTTGTCGTGGGCACCAGTGAGAGCACTCAGGAGAGCAGACATTTCCTCACAGAAAAAACTGTTCTGCTTCCTACTATTAATTATCACTTTCTTAGATTTGCAGTCATCTGGTATAAATTACTTTAAAAGAAAATGAATATAGGTAATCAGAGCTAGAAGAATGCTTTGAGACAACCCAGTTCAAGTGCTCCATTACTCATCGAAGATGCTTTAGCTCAGGTCAGTGAAACATTATTCCCATTAATTGAGCACTTGTCATGTGTCAGGCAGCCAACCTACAACAATGATGAAATGGGAACTATTATCATTCTCAGCTTCCTGATAAGGAAACTGAGGCTTAAAAAGAGGAGGACGACCAGAGGAAAGAAGGAGGGCAGGAGGAGGAGAAAGAATGGGGACAGGCAAAAACTTGCCGTAGTCACACGATGTCCAAGAGATAGAACCATTTAGCTCCAGACCATGAAGTAGGGCCTGGGTGTCCCCTGTATACATTGTCCCTTCTATTATCACTTGTCCTTGTAACTACACTATAGGAGTAGTATGTTACAGTGGAGTAACAGAGTTACCCCACCAAAGTTAAGTGGTGTTTAAATTCTACTTATTTAACAATCTCATTTTCTAATCCATAAAATAAGGATCCTACTGTCACAGAATTGTGATCACAATAAAACAAAATGATGAATGAGAAGTGTTTAGTACAATGCCTAGGATCTGGTGAGTCTTCAAACAATAACAGAATGCTGCTCAAACAGTTCTGTAGTAAAAATTCTGTCCCCAAAACTGGGGGACCAAATATCAAGTTAAAATATAGGAAAAAAAAAACAAAACATTTTCTGACATACAAGGTCTCAAGAAATTCACTTTCCAGAGAGTAAGACAAGGAATTAAGCCAAGACAGATGGCGGCATAGGATCCCAAAAGCAGCATCCAACTGAGAAATAAAGGCAAAGGAATTCCCAGAGCCCTGGTGAAAGCAAGTGTGGATGTGGCTGACCCCAAGCCTAGAGGGCAACCCACTGAGATGAGTACACAGTGGGTTAAGGGAGGATGACTCTAAGAAGAAAATAAAATGAGTAGAATTCTTGATAGTTTTTAATGTATTTCGAGAGAATTCAGAGCTGAGACAGAAAGTTCGGAACAAATTAAGAAAAGTATGTAGAAAATTAGGTAAAATGTGCTTCATGAAAATATAAAGGTTGTATAAGAAAGGAAACAATGAGCCTGGCCAGGCGTGGCTCAGAGGTTGAGCGTGGACCTAGGATCCAGGAGATCACGGTTCAACTCCCGATCAGGGCACATGCCCGGGTTGCGGGCTCCGAGGCAACCGATCAATGACGACTCTTTCATTATTGATGTTTCTCTCTCTCTCTCCCCATCTCCTTTCCTCTGTAAAAAAAAGAGAAAGGAAACAATGATAGTGCAAGCTGTGCCTTAGGTAGGAAAACAGCTATATAGACACAATGATGTGAATACTAATTACTAATTTAGCTAAAAATGCTGATACACCTCCTTTGGAAAGGAGAAGAAATAACAACTGTGTATACAGGTGACAGATGGGGAAGTATGTGCAGGACAGGACACTGCAGGGAGCATTATGGCTTAAGTTGTCCTCTTGATGGGAAGGCAATAGCTTCCTAAAGCTGAAAGAATGGCAGTAGAACCATGTTATTTAGAAACAGAATATGAAATACAAAATAAATTGATAAAATTGGCAAAATGTAGTCTCTTGACGACATAAAAAATAAGAATGGGTAATGTGGTAAAGGACAGGTTTTCATTATAAGTCTCTTAATACTATTTTGCCTTTGAGTTGTATACATGAAAAATAAACAAACATAAATAAAAAAAACAAGCAAATAAATAGTATACATGCTGTAAAATACTTAGAAAAAAAAAAATATTGGAGGGAAAAAGCCAAAGAGCTGAAAAGGTAGGGGGGAAAGCACTCCAATGTAGGAAGAACCAGGTTTGCTGATTTCTAGTAAGTAGATTTTATAACTACATACATTGACTATAGCTATGTGATGTAGTCCAACATCCTATCCCACTTCTTTCATTTTTATCCACAAGTATATAACTGAAGTTGATACTAAAAATACTAAAGTACATAAATCAACTATAGACTGATAGGCCCTAATAAAATATTCTCTTACTAAGAAATAAAGAAAAATAGACTTACCTAAATTAGTGAGAAGGTAAGCAATTTTTTCATAAGCCTGTAGTGTAAGAGAACAAGTATTACTATTATTCTTTTCTTTAGAAAAGGCTGTTGTTTACAAATTCAAAGAAACATCTAAAGTGTATTCCACAAAGTAGCTACATTTTTAATTAAGTAGAAGCATGTACTTAACTATGTAGTGCTTTACATATATATACACAATGCAAGCAATATGAAAGTGTTGTAAATATGTGTATATATACAGTCACATTTGATTTCTGTAATAACAAAGTCTTTTTTGGTAGCTATCTTTATTTACATTTTATAAATAAAGGAAATGAGACTGAGAAAACTCCCAAAGTCATTTAACTAATCGATGGCTGACCTGGGATCTAATTACCAAAGTATACACTTTTTTTTTTTTTTTTTTTTTAACTATACTGGGGGGCTAAATGGAAGCTTGACTTTACTATTGATAAAACATTTTCCAAACTATGACAAAGACTGTGCAAATTTGCACTCCTAAAGAACAAAGCTGGTTTGGTAGTTATTTGAAACGACTCATAAGTCAAATCTGTTGAATCTATAAGCAAGCAAGGCACATGCACAATAGATTTTTATGACGTTTTTCATCTTCTGCCACCTTCTCCCTGCCCCAACATGCTCTGTCCATGACTCATGCAAACTCAAGGAAAGAAACATATCATATAATATTCCAAGTACATATAGTTGGGAAATTATATTTGCTACAGACAGAAGGGTGATATGTGTTTGTGGGTATATGTGTGTGCACGTAAATATTACTACATAACCCTATGATTCTACAAATTATTCTTTAGATTTTAATAATCTTGCTTCTTGGCATGCAAAATTAAAAGGTACGTAGCTGGACACTAAATGTTGTTTATCTCTCCTGCCTATCCTTTCAATAGGACTACTGTGATTATTTATCCTACCTATGATTCAAACCTATCTATTCCTAAGATCTACAGTATTATCTTGAGAAAGATTACATTGATTATAATAGTCTCATTCCATCTCCCGTGCAGGTTTTTTTTTTTTTTTTAACTATACTATACACAAGTAAATTTTAGGACAAGATTAGCTTGAATTCATGAGCACCAATATTATCCTGATTGTAAAATATTCTTTGCCCTGACCCATTTATCAAGTCAAATGATTACAGAAGGGTCTCCAAAAAGTATGATAGACTTGTCAATCAGTAAATGATACTTAAGTGGTGCTGTGCCTCTAGTACTGATATGATTGCCCTCCCTGGGTTTGAAAGAAAAAATTATTTAAATATGTGCCATTCATAGTATTTGGCCAGTACCAAGCAGTGTTTTATATATACTATTACTTAAGTTAGTCCATCAAACAGGTCTAATGATCCCCATTTTACAAGAGAGGAAACTACGGTTTAGACTGTCAGGTACCTTGCCTGAGATAACAATCCTCTGGTCAAAATAAAGAAGAGAAAGGATGGAATTAGCAAAGAGCAACTTGTGGTTTCAAATTCTGGCTTTGTGGGGTTTTAGCTATATGCGTAAAGGAATGTTAAAAATAATAGTGTTTTGGTTATGATTAAATTATTTTCAATTATCTTTGGAAATGTGGTATCTGTTCTTGGCTATGTATCAAAATTACCTTAGATCCCTTGAATCACTGATTTCCTAATGCTATTGTAGGGACTGAATGAGTCAGAATCACTTGTATTTTTTTAAATGTAGATTGCCTAAGTCCACAAAGAAGATCCTGAATGGAACTTGGGATCTGTAGTTTTGCAAGTGATTCAGGTGATTTCAAGCATACTAAGAACAGAAAACAATCATTAAGTTACTTTCATGATCTTTAAGATGAACTTGTAATCAAATTTTTATTATCTTAGCCCCTATTTTTCTCCCAATTTGAATATTAATTTAGGGATACCATGATGTATCTGTTTTTAAAGATTAAGAGAATATATAGTCTTTGGTTATTAGTTTGAATGAAAATAACAAGTGCTGCAAACTTGGAAGACACTGAAAATATAATTCCAATAACAAATAATTCTGAACACATGCACTATTCAAGATGCTAGGATATTTGGAGAATAACAGAATTAAAATTTATTTAAAGAATATATTTTAAATTTGAATTGCCTAGGCAGTAGGCAAAGACCTGGAGATACAAACATGAGGAAGCTACAGCTCCTGCTCATAAGGAGCTTACGCCTGGACAGTGGCAGAAGAGGCATGTCTGTAACAGAAAAGTATGCACAAGGGGGACTGCTTCATTCCACCAGGAGGATCTGATAAGGAGGGAGAACAGACAGGCCCACACACCTTGTGAGGAAAATGGACACAAAGAAGAGATTATTCAATTCTACCTACAGGATTGAAAGAAAACTTTATGGAGGAAGTGATCTTTAACTGGAATCTTCAAAGATGAAGAGATATTCTTCAAGGAGATAAAAGAAAAAAACAGAAGATAGAGGAAACACTGTGAACTCAGAGACAGTGTTGTGAAATAGCAGGATGCCAGGGAGCAAGCAGAGTGGTTTTGTGGCTGTCGTGCAGCCTGTGAAAAGGAGGGAGAGACAGCATTTTAGACAAGAAGATAAAGGGAGGCTGGCTTTCAGTAATGGAGGGCCTCGCGTTCCCTTATAATGAATCTACAATTTATATCAGAGGCAATGGGAACCCGTGGAGCAGTTTCAAGTACAAAATAAAATGATCAATTGCAATTTAGAAAGATCCTTCCAACAGTAGTGTGCTAAGAAGAAAGAAAGAGTTAAAAAATGGAGACAAGGCTGCTGCACCAGTCCAAGCTAGAAATGACTCAAGCAGCGGTCAGGACGGTGAGCAGGCAGTAGTGAAGAGAGATGCTACAGAAGCAGAACTGACGACAATCACTGATATGATGAAAGTGACAAGAGAAATGCATGAAGAATGACATAAGGTTCCTGGCTGTGTCTGTTAAACATTGAAAGTTCCTTATTTTGAAAAAATCACTTGACTGATTTAAACTATTTTGCCATGCCTACATGTCATAATTTCATGACTTATAGCTGGAAAGTGTATTAGATTAATAGAATATTTTTACTGAGGACAAGTCCCTTATTCAAGGAATACGGGAGCATAAGGATCACAAAGGGGATATTAAGAAACAAAAAGCTGTACATTTAGTGTTGATTTGAAACCGACAAGGACTATTTGGTTTTCCAGGTGAATCATTTTGGTGGTATAAGTTTTTTAAAGAGTCTGGCATTTTGATATTAATTATTTTAATCTATACACATTTAAGCCCTTAAATTAATCCTGCATGCTCAGGTGAATCAGAAGGGCTGTCTAGTAATCTGTGAAGTGTCTTAACATCCTGAGTAGGGAGGGAATGCATGAATTCAGATGGGCGTTATTGTTTGACACAGATGAGATAGATCTCAAGAATATAACATTCTTTTCATATTTTTGAGTTGGCTTTGTAGTTCACTTCCTTTATGTGAAATCCATTTTAAAACCTTCTTAGTTGTAAGAGTAAAGAGAAGTATTAATGGTCTATGCCACTTCCAATAATCCCTTAATCTTTGTGCCAAAATGCCCAACAAGTAGAAATAAACTTTTAGGGGGGAAAAAACCCTCATGACAACAGTACGGTGACTGCCAGAGGAAAGCGGGGTGGGAGGAGGTAGGAGAGCATAAAGGGGGGATAGTGATGGAAAGAGACTTGATTTGGGGTGGCAAACACACAAATACAACATACAGATGGTGTACTGTAGAACTGTGTACCTAAAACATATATAAATTTATTAACCAATGTCACTCCAATAAGTTCAATTAAAAAAGAAAAGTCAGTCCTGTATGCTCCCAGCAACGATGGATGATTGTTTTAGCACTAGGCAGTTACATGGGCCCTTGTCTTTAATTAAGTAGAACAAGTGGAATTTTGAGGGTCTCAAAAGATTTGTTTTTATGACAAAAATAATGCTATCATCACCTCTCTATGTAGGTCTTATTTCTGTAAGTAGAGATACACTCCATTCAGTTCAGTCTTCGTTATTTGTAAAGTGCATTACTTTGGAAGAAAGAATACATTAAGCCTCATCACACGTAGAGACTTAGTGAGAACAAGCAGTATGTGAACCCTATGCCAGGAGGACTACATATATGAGGGTCAACTGTGATTCAAGAGAAGGGGGTGCCTGAGGCTAGGGATTAGAAATGGAGAGAGTCGGCAATTAAGGGACTGGTGATTAAGAAGCAACTGGAATAATATAAAACTAGAGTCTGCTACAGCAATGGAAACTTCAGCCAAGTTTCAATTTTTGCAATATGAGTGCCTTTTATATGGAAACTGTTTGAGGATAAAAGCGCCCATATTTTTCAAATGCAGATCTGATCATGACAAGTTCTTCACTTTACTAAAAAGAACCTGGGTGGGATCTAAGGCTTGCGCCTGGACCTGGAGGTTCTGTTCCCGGAGTGGTCATGCTTGCTTGCCTGCCCAAGCAAAGGTTAATTAACCACATTTGGCTTCTTCGTCTTCCTTGTCTGTGAAATATTTTCCGTCTTCGAAAATATCAGGCCAGTTCATTAATTCACTCAAGATGTTTTTGAAGATCAGCAGGTCTTTGGAACAAACTGTCAAACCCAGGAACACAGGGTACTCTTTTGAAGGCAGGTGGGGAATAAGCAGACATGAAACCATTTACAGTGATTACCTTCAATGGGCACAATTAGTTTATGGTAGGAAGGGAGGTGAGTGACATTTTGGTTAAGTGACTTTCCTTAATATTTTTAATGTTTTTGTATGTCAATAACAATGTATAAGTCAAAGTTAGGAAAAGATAAAAAAACCACAGACTTTAAAAAGAAAAGAAAATTAAGATATTAAAGAGGAACAAATAAGAACAGTAAAAATTAGCATAGTGGTTATGATTTCTATATGAGCTGATTAAAATGTCAAAAATTTTTTTATATTTTAAACATTTATTTGATAAAAAGATATAATATGACAACTTATATGTGTGCTTCTCTTTTCACAGATAACTCTGAGTGCTTAAAAATTTATGAATGCATAATAAATAACATTTAAAGAAATAAGAGTGAGGACTTTATATAAATGCAGATGTGGTCTGAAGAATTTTAAAAGACCAAAGAAAAGATCATCAACATTTCTAACTGTAAATCAAAACCTACATATAGGGATAAATATTTGAATAAACAGAAAATGTTATGTTAAATCAAATATTATCCCACTACTGAGAGATGATAAACATTGTTAACATTTTATTGTCATTCTTTATAGTTTCAAAATGCAGGTGTGTTCCAATGGGAATCAAGTGAAACTGTATCTAATCTTATGTAATTGCATGTCCTTAAAAAATGTTAAAAGTGGCATTTTAGTTGGTTATATGATACTCCACAGAATTTGAATAAATAGTTCCTTATTTTCTGGTCATTTAAGGAGTCTCTTTCCTATTTTTGCTACTCTAAATAATAACATAAGAATCCTCTACATAAATCCTGGACTACCATTATTGATGATTTCTTTAAAATGGAATATTAGAAATTAATTTCAAATACTGTCCTTTCCTAGTTTTAAATGGAACATAAGCTTATTGTAGAAAATCTAGAAAATGCAAATACATTTAACATTAGACAAGATGTAAAGAAAATAAAATTCACCTGTAATTGTACTTTTCAGAGGTAACTCCTGGTAACACTTCCATATATACTTGCAATTTTTTATCTGTGTAGCTATAACTGCTCTTTACTTTGATTTCTGATACTATCTTTGCCACATATAACTTTAAAATCAGGTTTATGTTTGCTCAGAAAGCATTATATCCTTGTCTAAATTCTGAACTACTTTACACAACAGGAAATCATCTTTTATTTAAAAGGGAAAAGAAGGTCTTTTTAATACCGGCCTTAGATGAGATACTATCACTAGTTTGTAATGTTTATTTCTCAATTTCCTTCTTGGTTGATGATCTACTCAGGATATCTTCTTTTACTTTAGCAGTTTTGATCAGTCACATTTCTCCCCAGGGAGATTATTTTTTTTTCCCCTTGAGAGTTTGAAAATATATTAGTATAGCAATTACATTGTAATAAGTCTAATATTTTAATGCCTTTACATCTATAAGCGTATCTGATATGTTGACTGGTGGCTAATGGAGCACACACATGGATGGCTCCCACTGCCCACAGCGGGGAAAGACGATGTCTAAATTCATTACATGCCACTCGAGAGCTCCACAGCTAGGCACTCATCTACTCTTCTAACCGCATTTTCTTCAATCTTCCATAAATGTATGTTTCACAGACACTTCTTACAATTTCCTCAGGTGGAAATTGTGCTTCTGTACACGTGTGGGTTGAATTTCTTAAAATGACAACCCACTTTCTGCTCTTTCTTGGCTCATTAGAGTAAGCACCCCTCTCTTCTTCCCTTTGAGTCTCTGATCCACTATCACAGCCCCCGCCCCCCATTTCATTTCAGATGCAGTTGATGGCTTCTCTCAGGGCTTCTGTGCTTGAACCATGAGGCAGTCCTCACTGTGCCTGGGGTCCTATTCCTCCTCTAGGCAGTAGGATAACGGACAGCAGCACTATGACCAGTCATTTTTATGTCAACCAACTTACTAAGGATAAGAAATGGATTCTATCAGATCAGGCTGGCTGACTGCTAGTGTTAGCTAGAATTAAACACATCAGCTATTTAACCGCCTTTTCCTCAGATAATGGGGCTAACCACAATAACCTCAGTCAATGGGAAAACTCTTACGATATACTGATTTTGTTAGAAATGAGATCTTTCACTATCCACCGTAAGAGTATTATCATAAGTATAAAATCTACAATGTTATGCGATGAATGGTCCTCTTCAATGTGGTGGCTTTGAGCAATGAACAACCTATGCTAACATATAAGCCTCCCAGTACTAGCATTGCACTTCTTTTCAGTTTTTATTATTCACTTTAATCTCTAAACCAAGGGCATAAATTAAAATATTGTATGGTCTGTTTGAAGATACACTAAACAATATTCTCCTTCTACAAACTAAAATGAACCTGAAGAAAGCAGACTCCAGTGGAAGATATTAACTATCATCTTTGTATTAAAAGTTACTCATTGATTACAGTGACTGTTCACTTTTTTCTCAAGCCCTTCTCTGATTATTTTAAAGTTAAATACCAAATGGCCTTAAATTTCTTCAAGCAAGTATGTAACATCAGTGTCATTCCACACTTGGAACTAAGTGCTTATTACTTGTACATAACATTAACATCATCATTGGAGTATTGCTAATCTATCAACAGGTACTATCTCACGATGTCAATATACTAGCACTAACACTATCTTACTCTATGTATGATTTGGGGAAAGTTATTTAAGCTTTCCGAATCTCAGTTTCCTCATCTACCTAATGGAGAGAATATTGGCATTGTGTTTTTGGAAGAATTAAAGATATTATCTTAAATGTGTCAATCAGTGTCTTCTGTCTTCAGGCACAGAGAAAATAGAACCTCATTCACAGACCTTGCTGAAAAGGTAGGCCTAGGCCTAATGTTGCCCTAGACATTGGTTCACAAGTCAGTATATGTGATGTTAAACCAATCAGATGTTGTCTTTGAGAAATTTGCACATTGAAATAACTGGATGATCCATGTTAAATAAACTACAGAAAGCTGACCAACATGGTCATGTATATAGAGCCAAAGAAGATAGATAACACAAGTATAACAATGCCATAGCACACTGGACTTTGAGCGAAAGACAGGGCATGGTTAGGCAAAGGTAGTTATCTTCCTGACAGAACAGAGTAGACACACAAATAGAAGCACTGACAACAGAAGAAAGAAAGAGAGAGGGAAGGGAAAGGGAAAGGGAAAGGGAAAGGGAAAGGGAAAGGGAAAGGGAAAGGGAAAGGGAAAGGGAAAGGGAAAGGGAAAGGGAAAGGGAAAGGGAAAGGGAAAGGGAAAGGGAAAGGGAAAGGGAAAAGGGAAAAGGGAAAAGGGGAAAGGGAAAGGGAAAGGGAAAGGGAAATGCTTAGTCCCAGAGAAAGAAAAAAGGAGTAGCTGTCTGACTGTATTCTACTTCACATGAGGCCTTGGAGGTAATAAGCTTTTACTTTCAAACAGATTTTCCTTTGTCTTTCCAGCAAATTCTCCTCTGAGTCTGAGTTTGTTGGCATGGTTTTCTAATCCAAATAATCCCTTACTTGAATGAATGGAATATAGCACCTTTCTAGCACATGCTAGACACTTATGAGGGTATCACTAATCAAACTATAAATTCAAAGGGAAAGAAATTTTGACAGTACAACTATCATGTAGTTTAATTTAAGGGCATCTATCATCTGAACCACATAGATAAAATATTTTCTGCTAAACTGAACTGTCTTTGCCAGAGATGTGGCTTGGTCTTACTTTGGCTTCCTGTAAAGACAATCTAAGTGTAAAGGAAACATAAACCTCTATCCTCTACATATTGAAAAGTTGTAAACACTTACAAGATTCAGGGCCATGATGATTACAAAATTGATACAGACAGCAGCAGCAGATGTTGCAAACTGCCAGTGCTGTTTGATGAAATTCCACTTGAATGATGCAAACTGTTCCATAACCACTAGGCGATACACCACAACTGCAAACACTGCAGTGATCACCAAAGATATCTACAGCGTAGGAGACCAGGGGAGACAAGCAGGCTTTGCATCATTAACAAAACAAAAGCAAAAACACAGATTCAATATGCTGGCCCCAAGAGCTAAAGAAATTTATTTTTCTAAGAAAGTATATATTAATTTAATTTCTTCCTTTAAGGAACCAAGTTACATTAGTGTCAAAATAAATAGTATAGGATTTAAGTTGGTGTAGTATGATAAAGCTATCACACTAAAATTAAAATTTTGTTGAAATTTCCACTTTTAAATGGAATACCTGGTTTTAAAACAAGATAACTAATTCATCAGGGCAACTCACACAATTTCCATTTTACCTTAGATGATCTCTGTTTCTCCCATAGAGTGTACTCCAAGTAATCTTAAGGATATGTACATATTCCCCTTGTAACCACTCCATGGCCTGCTGTGATTTTTATTTTGTTTAATAGTATGCATTGCCAAAGTATTGAACAGGATGTGATTTCTTACATTATCAGGGTCACAAAATGAGTTGGTTTCTTAGAACTTCCTTCTAACCCTGGAACCCACAACATTCCGATATTAAGGGTTATACTTTACCATGAAGAATATTCCTGAGATAGAAACAAGGAGACGACTGACTTTGTCTGAAGAAGGCTGATGCGGCTCGGGTTTTCCACTGATGGGATTCACTCTCTCCATCTTATAATACTTTGCTTCAAACTGGGGACGAAGTGTTTCCTATGAGAGAAACTTAGTTAACTAAATATCAAAGTAAAACATTTTTTAAAAATTTATCTAAGAGTTGATACAAAATTCCTGCATTTTGGTCTACTTTTATATCAAGTCTTGGCAAAGAAGCAACCTTTTAAAAATAAGATGCAAATTACCTTCCAAATAAACCCTAACTATATTTTAATTAGCCCAATTTTCCACCAATGTAGTTTAAGAAAACTCATAGAAATGTTTTGAAAATAATTACATTACCTCATCATTGATCTTTTTTATTGTCATTAGATAAGAAATCTTATTAGTAAAACAAATCAAGGGAAAAATCTAATAGTGTTTAGCTGCTTCCGATTTAGATGTCAAGGGCAGTGAACACCTTTCTGCAACATCTGTCATCCAAATTTCCTTATCTCCTGTTTCCTAACATCTTACCTCCTCTTCTTCCCATTCAATAAGATCCCAAGTATAGGTCAGTGTACTTCTTCTCCTTTTCCAGAACTCCAGGAAGACTGTGGCTGTAAAAATATTATTATTATAATTATTATCCAACCACATTATGTTCTTTCATCATTGCATTTCTTCTTTGGATTGATGCATTTTTACCATATTACTGAATTATTAGAATTCATTAAGTTCATACAATTAAACTTTAGTTTTTTCTCACCCTGCTGCTCCTGTCTCTGTACAATGCATTCTTAGAGAAGAAGTAATTTTTCATTGGATTAACTAAGCAGAGACTTTTGTTAGCATGACCCAGCAAAATGATGCTACAAGAGGTCAATATTCCTGAGAGAAATATTTATTGTTCCTTTTGACTTGTACATGCTTATTCAAAATTATCTAAAAGACCTAATAAAGCCTTCTCCAGGAATGACATTAAAGGTCAGATGCTTCTTCTTCAGGATTCAGAGAAGGATAAGGTGGGAGAGAGAGAGGAAAAGAGCAGGGCTGTCATGCCTCAGGCAACTTTTGCTCAACAAGCAGGGTCCTATGCATTAAGCTGAGCTTGCAATTTGGCCAAAGGTATAATGGCTGACATTTATACTGACAGCAGGTACATCTTTGGTGTGACCATGACACTGGTATGCTCTGGAAACAGAGAAATTCTTGACTTCTTCCAGAAAAAAGATAAAAAACAGTTCTTATGTTTTAGAACTCTTAAAAGTCACCCAATTAACTACAAATTTATTAAACATAAAAATCCCTGGACATTCAAAGTAGAGATAATCACTTGGCTGACATTGCTGCTAAGTTAGCAGCATTAAAACAATCACAGCCCCTAATGGAGACATGTATGCTACCAGCTGAAGCAATCGGGGATATAAAAGATAATGTTATGGAAGCAGGGCATTTAGCTGTTCAACAAAATAGAAAGGGTGAGAAAAAGGCTGTAAATCTGGCCCTAAAAGAAACTTATGGTAGGTACACATGACTGACCATTCCTCCCTGATTGTATACAGTATCATATGTTACAATATGTACATGACTTAACTCACTGACAAAATGGTTTCAAAGGGAAACAATACTGCTGTAAGACATCTTCAAGATAGCTTCCCAGGTATACAAAAAAGCCAAATCTGGGCAGAGTACCACTCTGGAAAGCCCATTCATACCTATATGGGGCATTTCCCCTCGCATTTAGGCCACTTTGAGGACTGGTATGTGAACTTTAATCAAGCCACAGAGCCACAGCCTCTGTAGTAAGTAAAATAATTTCTAGAAAAGCTTTCCTAACTTGAATCCCATCAGAGCTCCACAGTGACTCGGGAACTCATACCACAGAACACATTATACAATCTGTTTGTAAGATCTGGCTGATTTTGCAACATTTCCATTGTGCATATCATCCCCAGTCCTCCAGTCTCATAGAACAGACTAAAAGGGCAATCAAAACTCAACTGGCAAAACTGGTGGAGTCTTAATCTGCCTTGGCCTAAGGCTTTTCCTTTGATATTGTTCAACCTATGATCTCTTTTCAGCAAACATAGACTGTCTCCTGTTGAAAGTATTACCAGCAGACCTATGAGATTAGATGAAGGAATGTATGAACTTGCACTGCTGAAAGGAGACCTCCTGATTTACTGTAAGGAACTCACTCACAGCTCCTACAGCAGTATTTCCATTTCACACTTCTGGGAGATGGAGATCTACATCATGATCTCCAACATGATCTACATCATGATCTTCAGCCCTGATGAAGAGGGCCATATCAGGTATTAATAACTAACCCTTGTGCTACTAAACTTAGGGGTACTGACTCAAGGATTCACGTTTCTTATTTAAAAAGGACCCCTATAGCTGAGTGGTCATCTCAGCCTAATGGAGATCTTAAACTGAGTATCTCTAAAAACCCAAGACCACCACTAGAATTCTTGATCCAGGATCAAAGCAGATGGCACCTGATATAGACGGTTCTCCTAAGACCCCAGGCCAGGCCAGTCATGCATCATTCCATCCAGCAACTCTTACCTTTGGTCCTCCTTTTGATCACCTTTGCTTCATTTACTAATTATATGGCCATCATATTTTTGCCTGAACAAAACTCCTGAGAAGACAGTCTTCCTTTTCATAGTTTTTTAGTCTGATTTCAAGATGAACATACTCAGATTCTTATGTCTGCTTACTGCAATGACTATCCTATTTGCCCTTCAACATCTTTTGGTCCCGTCCAATAATTGTCCAACAGTGCCAATTTAACTCACTGCTGGATATGCACCCAAGCTAACCATACTCATGATAAACCAGATTAATGGGTTGGCCCTTAAAGCCTTGAAAGCTTACAAAACCTAATTGGAAATAACACCAAATTTAAAATCCTTCTTTATTCTCAAACCTCTCTGGTAGGCAAATGCATATGGTCTACTATAAATACAGTAACAAAAGCTGGAGCCTACCCTCAACTAGAAAGTTATTGGCCCATCTAAATATACTCAAATTCCAATGATGCGTAATGAAATAAAGCACCACACTGCCCTAAGTCATCAGCAAGACCTGTCCCCTGGCTCACATTTTGCCCCCTGCATTGAAGAGATTCTAAAAAGTAAGTTACAGGTTCTCGATGTGTGACGGGGGGCTGAAATTTTAAGGCTTAACTCAGTCATTTCATCTTCCCAAATGAGCATTAGTGATTTAACCCCATTCTTGACAGAAGAGGGCATGAAAATGTGTTGAACTGGTCTCGAGTTGAAGATGACTAATGGTCTTGGAAATTTCAAGAAGAAACTGGAATCTGTCAAGGACTCCATGAGTCTGCGACTTAAAAAAAGTATCTATAAACCATGAAAGTGGCAAGCAAACTAGCCCTTTCTTATCATTGGTGGTGACAAGTTTTGTATGCACAGTTGGCTCTGGGATCCTGGCTGGACAAGGTGGTCTCTGAAGCAAGCAGCAAACTGAAAGAATATGGGAGCATTAATGACAGAGACCCAGATAGGTTTTAGCAAGGGTGAGAATGTGGGGAGAGTGGAAGAGCTGGAGAAGTGAAGCAAGATTTATATAGTTTAACATTTTAGAGCTTTAAAAATATCCCAATGCCCATGCTACACTTCAGAGCAATTAAATCAAAATCGCAGGACAAAACCCAGCATCAGTATATTTTTAAAGCTCCCAAAGACTTCTAATGTGCTGCCAACGTTGATCCCCACCTCTTAGAGGAAAGGCAGTTATGCTCATGAAAGAGGTGAAATGAGAATCAGTCATGGTTACTGAGGCAGTAGATCGTTAACACTAGAATTGTTTAAGGTCAAGCTGTCAGAAATACTGGCTGTTGCTTTGTTTTGATTTCCAACTATTTACAAAGCATTCTAACAATCATTTTAGATACGTTACTTCTAATCTCTATCACAAACATTCTCAATAGTTAAAAATAGGAATGGCAACTACATGTACCAGATATATATGGTATACGTCATAAAATGGCTATTGTTATTACTCTCATTTTTTTAAGATTAGAAATTTGGGATCTTGAGAGGTTAAGTGACTTGTTAAAGTCACACAGCTGATTGGAACCTAAGTCATTTTAACTCAAAAAATTCATATTCTTTCTACCATACCACAGTGCCTCCCTGGATATTAATGGATAGAGCTGATATTGGAGATGCTAACAGGTGGGAATGGGAATTTGAGAGCAAGCTGGGAAAGTCTTCAAGAAAGAAGTATCCTGGAAAAGGCAGATATGAAATGGAGAAAGATCAGTAGAAATTAAAGAGCATAGAGTCCAAAGGAAGGAACTACAATATGGCAGGGCAAAGAACAATGGCTCAGAATGAGCATGGTGGCAGAGACTGTGGGATGGTGAAGAAAAGAAGCATATTAAACTTACTTAATATTAAAATAAAAATGCTTTAAAAATAAAATATATAAAGTGAAAGACATTTCACTTACAAAGAATGAAGTGTCAGTACAGATATAGATGTAGATAAAGTAACAGAAATACATATATAATATATAGATATATATAACATATATAAAATATGTAGATAGATTAGATATATTGTTATAGATACATAATGCCCAAAATATATATACTAAAGGGTTCATAGTAATTATCTGTGGGAAGTGGATTACGGAGCACTCCATACAAAGAATACACTGTCTGTGCAGTACCTGCTGCCTAGTTTATCAACTCTTTCTGTTGGTCTCATGAAACTGGGTTGAGGGTGGAGTTGGAGGATAAGAGGCCTCCATTTTATTATTAGGGGAAAGCCAGGTTTCACATGAGTCATGGAGGTAGAAGGAATATTATGGAACGGCTGAAGATGATACTGCATAGTTATGTTCCTTAGCAACCATACATTGTATTTATTTTTTTATTCCTGCCTTTCTGACTAGAAATGACAAACTTTCCTCAACTTTAAAAAAACTTCAGAGATGCACATGCTGCATCCTGTCCTTGTACTTCCATGTCCATTTCCTTTGTGGCCCAAAGTCAGTGGCACAGAGCAACAGAATCATATGGTCATGCATGTAAAAGAGGTTAGATTCTATATGTAGTTTTTTCCAATTTGTTTAGTTTAAATCTACAGAAACCCAAGGCCGAGTGGTTGACATGTATCACTGACCTTGTCCAGAAACCTGCCGAAGCATCTGCAACACCTTACTACACTTGCTCCCACACCCACTCTTTCTTACACTGGAAGGAATGTCTCCAAAGTGCCTTTTCACCCCTTAGTATTTTAAGTGCTTGGCACTCTGAAAATGCTCAATAAATGTCTGCTAAATTGAACTGACTGAATGGAATCCAGTGATTGTAACTCTAACTCCTGGTCAAGTGTTCTTTCCATTTTCCAGAGCTTTTCAAATTACACTCCATGGAATTTCCCTGGAGATATACCAAGGTGCTCTCACCATAGAAGCCCCATTTTTAGCTGTTTTATACATTGATAAAGTTCAATTTTACTTGGAAAAATAATTATTTGATTTAAAAGTTTGAAAATGACTTCCCTATACTTCGGTAGGGGTTTGGGGGTGTCATGGAGGGTGGGAGGGTGCAGGGTAAAGAGGTCAATTCCAAACACAAGTGAATTTGAGTATGTTTGAATATGGAGAACAAAAAGGAATTGCAAGTATTGTTTTCATCAGATGAGATAAAGATTTAAGGACTTCCCAAAACAAGACCCAGCTGAAACAACAGTTTATCAGCGCAACACCTCGGAGACTGCCAATCTGGATAACACCTAGGTTCACCTCCGTTTCCCAGATTAATTTTCAGCAACATCCTCACGCATACTTGTGCTTTCCCCACGTGGTATTGCAACATCACCATACCCGAGGTAAAAATAGAACTCTCACTAAACAGGTTCTATCATCAGCAGAGAGGCTCTGAAACTGCAATATTTAAATCTTCATGCCTGGGGAATGTTACTGCAGTTTTTTCTGTTTTTTCTTTTGGTTAACACCTTACAAATATGAAATTAATGGAGTTCTGTACATGAATGTAGAGTAAGCTAGTCAATATAAGGAGCTTATAAATATTTGTGAGGTAGCAGATTTCGAATGCTGAGCTGAACTGTACTTGACACAGACACACCTAGAAGTCATTAGTAACCAAGTCCTTCATCTCTTAATTCCCTCTTTGTCTAAGAATATGGGATCTCTCTCTAACTTTACTTCCAATTCCCTTCCCCTCTTTCTTCCTCTCTAACATTAAATAAGAAACAACAAATAACTAGGTTCTAAGAACATGGTATGGGGCAGCATTTGAATCTAAAGCACTGAAAATCTTCACCAATTCCTAAAATCAGACTTGACATTTTCCCTCCTTAATAAAATTCATTTAGAAATAACAAGCTACATGCAAACAGCATCATGTTATATTAAAACAATGAGAATGCTCAGCACAATCTTGACCAGAGGAGACTCGACTTTTACATAAAGAATTTCTCTAGAGCTAACTCTTCGGTCTGTACTCATGCAGAAAACTTCATTTGCTCCTTTCTTTACTTTTGATTCAAACGGGCTTCATCTAGCACCCTAACTCACCTGCCTCCTTCTCCTTTGCATGCCCACTCCCTTAATCATGAAACCCTGAGGACAATGAGATTCTGATCAACATCAAATAATCTTAAGAATAAAGCATCATATCTAATGACCCTAGTGGCAGAGTTTCCGTCAAACTAGAGATAACATCTAGGCCTCAGCTGTGTTTCAGCTACACGTCCAGGAAATTGGCAAAACCAGACGAAGCTTTTGAGCCAAGACACAAATCCAGACTCTTCTTCAGAGTGCAGAGACCTACTGTAGGCGCGTCGTTCCCCCACTCTGCCCCTCTCCAGGTCATGGCTCAGTACTCAGAACACTTAGCAAATAAACGCCGTTGTTGCTGAGGTGGTGGTTTAATTATTATAACTTTTCCAACCAGAAAGAAACAAATTAAAGATGCTAGGATTTTCTAATTATCTGACTTGATATAAATTTTTAGAAAGCATTAATAAATCACTTGGATTTTTTCCTAAAGGTGGCAAAATAAGTTAATATTGTCAATCTGCTAATTTTGCCATTTTATTATATGTATGCCTAGTTTTATCTTTACTTAAGTCTATATAAAACGGATTACATAACTGATAAACTGGGCAAGCGTAATCTAAAGAGGTTAGACTCTATAATTAAATGAGAGTTCTAAAATAAGGAAATGCGTAACAGTATACTACATCATACAAGAATGAACCAGTCCTGTGGTATTCCCACACAACGAAATATCCTGTATTTACTAAAGAGAGTGATATTATTTCCCCCAGGCTACTACTTGCAGAGTTGAAAAGTTGTTTTAAGCGCGAGGAATAAGAGGCTTCACCTCGGACCTCGTCTATGCAGGAGCCCGGAGGAAGCCTGGGGCTCTCCACCTTGGCAAGGTGTCACCATACCCATATTCTACACACACACCTTCCTGTCCTGCCTCACTCACACTTGGGTCCGCCAGGATTAAGGCACTGTCTCTTTAGCTGTACTATCAGTTACCTCAAGAAGACATTTTCACAGCATCCGTGAACCCTCCGATTTTAACCCTCTAGCTCTGGGAAACGGGGACTGCCTCTGTGAACATCTCGCATTCCTTCCCAACTCCTTGAGATACTTTCACTATGCCCTCTTTTTCTCGGTCATCAACAGCGAAGTCCTGTATGGCCCCCTGCTTGCTCTGAGGCCGAGGGGGCCCAAACCCCAATTCCCGTGCGGCGCTCTTAGCGGGCAGTGACTCGTCTCCCACACTAACAGGCACTGAAGCTGAGGGAGTGAATTTACTCATCGTTGGTCCCCTCAAGACCATTTTTCTCTCTCCTCCTTAAAGATCCACAGATTCGAGTCTCACATTTTCAGTCCACACTTCCTATCTCTTTTTGTGGAAGTCATCTAACACTTTCTGGGGACACTTCCCCAAACTTCTCTGAAGATTTTTAAACTCCTGGCTTACTGTAACTCTTACCAGCATGACCCCCAAAGTCATTCTTGGAAATTACAATATACACAGATAATTTTTCAAGGACCTTGGCTTCTCAGTTCTTTGATTTCTACCCTCAAAGTTAGTTTCTCTTACTCTACATGGCTCATGTACTTCCACGGCATACTTCTGATCAATAACTGCAAACCTCCCACAATCTCCAATTATCTTATCACCTCTATCCTTCTAGCTCACTTCCTCTAAACTCCAATTTCAATACTCCCCTGACCTAGATTTTCAGTCCATTGACCCATCATTTTTTCCCTGTCCTTTCCTCTCCTCAAAGCCTCACTTCCTTCTTTATGTATCTTAATGCTCAATCTTATATTCACTCACTTGCATATTCCCTCAACTCTGTAGCTTGTCTCAGTTTGTCATGAACCCACAGTTTGGACATGACGCTAGTTAAAAACAACACTCTAACTACAATGAACATGAACACTGCTGGAGAAAATCACAGCTATGATGTGTGACTTGTCTTATTTTAAATTGATTTGAGTGAATCTTTGAGTCTGTCATGCTGTCATCTTTTCTCTTCTCTCTCAACATCAAGCACCTACAATCTTATCACTTTCAGTTGCAATTCTGCTGTCCATCTCATCATTAAAAATAAAGTATTTAAAGAATTATCCACCCAAATTATATCTACCCACTTATCTACACTTGTCCCCACTGCCTCTCTATTCTCACCTACTATAACAGAAGATTTATGCATCCCTAGCTAAAATCAGGTCTTCTTAACAAACTAGAGTCCCTCTCTTATCACCTGCTCAAGGAAACTGGTCAAGGACCTATATGTACAATCATATAAATATGTCTAAGGAATAGCTTTAAGTGAAAAAAAAAAAAGCAGATTTCAGATCTGCATGAGCCAACAATTAGAAGAATATTCTAGGTAGAAGAAAAGTGAGCTAGCAGATAATCACTTTTTTGGTATTATTGTTAAACGTATTTATTTGTTCATATACATTCACTCATTTATTCATTAATTTATACATTTATTGAACGTTTATTCTTTGCCAGGAATTATTCTAGCTCTGTGGATAAAGTAATGAAGAGAGCAGACAAAAATGCTTGCTTTCATGAGCTTTCTAGGACAGGAACAATAAACAACAAAAATAGAGAGTATGCTAGCTGGCAGTTAAGTGCTGTAAGGAAATTAATGCAGGGAAAAGAGATAAGACAAAGTCTTTAAATTTATTTCCATTCTATTTCTACCTCAGAATTCCATCCCTTTATTTATGACTGAAAGTGTTTATTGATCATCTTGTCATACTTCTCTGAAACAGCAAAGAATATAGATATAAATTAAAATTTTTATTTTTTTATAAAATTATTTTAAAAAATCTCTCGTGAAATATGAGGTTCCTTAAAAAACAATTTGGATTGACTTATCATTACAATTAATAATAAAACAATAGAATTTATTTGAAAATTTAATGAATATTAAACATAAGATCTAAGATTTTATCATAAAAACATCCCTTAAGGACATCATGTTCATTTTGCAGCTGATTCAGAAATCCTTGGATACCTACTAGTTCTTGCTGAAACGAGGTAGGTTTGAGCATCAACTCTATTTCAATTTCTTGTCTTTATGAAGACATTTACTGAGAAAACATGTTGATATAAATGTGTTAATAGGAATGCAACAGGTTTTGTTATAATTATGTCATTCTCTTCCTTGAACCATGGCTGAATTAAAGTTTGTATGTGATTTATCAGCTTTACAAGCTCCATTAGCTCCCCCTTTGCACCCATGCATGTATCTATATACTATGGAACAACTTCTATCTAACAAAGGGCATAGTTCTAGAAAGCCCTTAGCACCAAAATGGGGTTTTTAACCTTTCCATAAAGTTATAGTTAAATGAAGACCATATTATAACACCATGTGACTTAATAGGAAAAAATAAGCTTGTATGTTAAACAACTGTTATCATAAGAATGACCCCTCTATTTCTCTTCTAACCGAAGACCGAAACAATTATCATCATCCCTAGAGAAACTTTCCAGTCCTCATTTTCCATTGTATTTATAATGAATATCATTGAACTAGCCTTAAAAAAATATAACCATCACGTTATTTTATTATTGATCAAATATTTTTGTTGCTTAAAGTGCTCATGCTTCTATATGAAAAAAAATATGAGTTCAGTTTATATTCTATTTCAAAATCATAACCTGCTATTAATAATCTAACCTATGGGAACAAATTCCCTTTGTGTGATAGATATCAGCATCAGGCAGGCTATCCTATAGGACATGTAAAAAATACCAGCTTGAATCTAGAACAATGTTTTGATTTTGAGACATAGTCCTAAGCTACTCTGGTTCTATTTTCAGGTCCAGCAGTGACAATATGTGATTTCAGGTTATAGAAAATCCACTTGTGAGTAGTTCCACCATCTCAGACAAAGAGGTGTTTCTTCTTTCAATATGTACTGAGACTTAATTAGTGGGTGTAAAGCAGCTGAGTGCCAGATGAAAAGCACCACAGTAGGTAAGGACAAAAATATGTATATATAAGAATTGCACCACAAGTCATTGTCATTTCAGCTGGCTTGACTTATTGTTCAGTTACTCTGGTGAAACAAGTCCAACATGGGATTGGTTTTTCCTAGAAGATGGCATATACCTGGAAATGTATCTCAGTGAGACTTGTTTGCCAAGAAACTACTTTTTAACTCCAACTCAGGTGATTTCACACAGGTTTCTGATCACAGCTAAGTGAGTAAAGTAATAACTAAGGCATTAAATGTGTGCATAGTTTTCATTTATAACTTACTTCCGGTGAGCTCATGACAGGGAAGGTAAATGTGGTCTATCTCTAGGGTCAGTTCTAATCATTTGGTTATGATTGTCAGGAGGGCAATGATGAGAAGGATTCTGAGGCCATCGGGTCTTCAGAAAAGGAGGTCACGGAAGATAAGCTTTGGCTCTTGTGGCAGTGAAGGCAGAAAACTGCAGCAAAAGTGCTTGTAATTTTCATGCTTAGTATAGATCATAATTAATGGTCAGAAAAGAGTAACAATATTCATACATGTATCCAGAAAAATTCCTAAGGGTGCAGTACACCCAATCCTGCCAAGTCATGTTCAGTTCTCTAAGTACGGACATAAAATATTTTTTCAACTGGATTTTTTTTCCCCCTAGGTACTGACTAATCTGAAAATAACCAATTAAATTCTATTAAGCCATTGCTTAGTAACCAGATGTTTGATTAAACTTAACTTGCTTTTCTTCATACCAGTGCAGCTACAGCTTAAATATCCTTTGAGTGAACTTTTTTAAGGGGTTGGCTTAATTTATAATCAAACTCTAAAGGGGCCTTTGGGCTTCAGAAAATTGAAAACTATAGAATTACCTTGTTCTTTCCTGGGGCCAATTAACTGGGCAGATTCTTTGCATTCAATTTGAAGCTCCTGAACCTTAGCTAAAGTTTCATTTTCTCTCTCAGCAATTGGAAACCTGTCTCCTTGCACAACAGAAAGCAAGCATGAACCTCGGGCATACGGAGCTGAGCAGACTGTGGCGCCAGCCCCCAAATATTGATGTGCAGAATATCCCAGAAAGTGCAGTTTCACTCTTCTCCCTTTCATAAGCCGTGAAAGGAAGTGAAGGAAGTGTGCCAGGTTGTTATTCAACTCTCCCATTTAATCAGGCATTACCTGGGCGCTTCTGAAACTCTCCAGCTTCTCAATTGAGAGTAAAAGCAAAGAGAACAGGATGGAAACTACTTAATCGAGAAAGCTCCCAGGATTACTCAGGATCGTGTGGCTGTTTTAAAACAGGCCCCATTCACTCCCCTAACTTCTGAAAGTCATCAACAAGCCCCATCTCAGTCCTGGTGATTATTTCTAACTTAAAGCTTACCGTTTTCTCAAGGATCCCAACACACATCGATTCACTGTGTGAAGTGTAACTTTCTATGAAACTGATTTCAGTGCACTTACTACTGACTACACTACATTTTCTCTGTTCAGGTTTCAAGTACACAAATAGAACATCCTACTATGGGAAAGAATGATTTGTTTCTGAGTCAAGAGAACAACATTCGGCCAGCACACAGCCACAGGTGCAGGGTGTGACTCGTTCTGGTTTCCTCACCTGAGAAGTGGGAACCCAGCATGTGTCAGAAACTCCTGATACGCCAGGGATGTTACCAAAGTCTTTGCCCTTTTTTCACTTAGGGCAGGAAATAAATGCCCCTTGTTCTGCCACCGCTTAAGACAACTAGCCTGCCCTGAAGTCAAAACAAGCGACCTATGAAAGCTGGAGGGTTGGACTTATTTTTTTTAAAGGCCTGAATGAGGTGGTATCTTCATGCTGACAGCTGAGAAGCAGGTCAGTCAGGTTCTGGGTGCTGCATTACACAAGCAAGGTACAGCCAGCTCCACCTAATTTTGTTTCTCTGGCACCCTCCTGCTTAGTGGGACGTCGTCACGCTTAACCCATCTGCTTTCTCTAATGCACAGCAGAAGCATTTTAGCTGGGACAGCTGTGATATTTGAATTCCTGTTTGTAAATATCTCCTGGACTTGAAGGTAAGCGTGTGCTGGGTGCTGGGTTACACAGGATCCCTCTTCCCCCAACCCTGTGTCTGTCTGCCTCTCTCTCTTTCATTGATTTTCCAAAGAGAATCAAAGTGTGCTCGACCTCTGTCAGAACAGTCTGGGAAGTAGCTACGAAGACCCTTGTAAGGACAGGTAGTTATTTCATTAAGTAATTATCTTCCAAATGAGCATTTGTACTGTTAAGTGAGTTAACTATAAGAATTACAGCCAAATTTGCCAGATGATGAAACCAGCTGAAAAGCTAATATAAAAACCTTACTTAAAACACACATGACTAGGAGAGAGAGTTTTTAGGTCATATCTTAGTAAAAGTTTTAAAACATTTAAAGTGGAGATTGTAGCATGAATATAAATTGAATATTTAGATTTAAATTATGCATTTGGGCTTCAAGGTTGTTGCTAAAGTATTAGAATATGATAGTTTCTAAAAAAACAAAACAAAACAATCTTCTAATACAATGAATTATGTTCCCAAAGACTTTTAAAAAACGGCAAAATCTTGTGTATATAATTTTACTTAGCATGGTGTATACACATGTCCACTACTCATTTGAAATCTAAAGGCTAAGTCAGTTGCCTCAGAAGGCATCCCATGAAACAAAGATGTAAATATAGTTTCTTAAAATTATTTTCAGTTTTTGGCTGTGTAAGGCTCCTATACAAGGATGTTGGCTTACCATTCACCCACCTTCTATTTGATCCATAGAGGCTGTTTCTACAGGGAGTGAAACGACAGAAGGCTGAAAAGCCCATGCCATTTCTTTTGGAGACACAGTCTTTCTTTCTTCCTAGGCATGACACTCTTTCACCTATTTGAGTACTGAAGTTTATGACAGAACGCCCAACTTAGCAGGGGCTATGATGTTCTATGTATTTTTCCTGGATTTATGCATACCTAGTCTTTTAATTAGATGATGTTCATAAACTTTTGAAACTTGTTCTTTTTCTAAAGGGAAGTCATGGTTTTCTTTTTCTTTTTTCTTTCTTTTGAAGCAAATAAAAGTAAAATGATATGCCTATGGTTCTCAGGTACAGTCCTACTTTATGATTAGAGTTCAGTCTTCTCACCCTTTCAAAACCCTCATAAAAGAGGCATTTACAGAGGCATAATTCCTTATGTCCTCATTTATTGTGGCTCTTTCATTTAGGGACAGCGAAATACAGCCCAAGGCTGGAAAAGCCACTCATAGTAACACTCAAGGTCTACCTGGGACACTGGCTACGTGTCAGACTGAGTTTCCCATAACAAAGACAAACAAAACCCATCTGTCTTATTTTGTAGCCTGAAAGCTATAACAAGAATTGATCAAAAGCAACTGAGAGAGAAGTAGCACAGTATATGCTCTTTAGTTATTTCACTATAGAAACATGTTTTCATATTATCCCCAGTGTACCTGAATTAATGATTTTATTTAAAATTTCTAGTTTTGATGCAGAAATTTTAGGATGACTAGCATTTCTCTTCCCTTGCCAGGGTTGATTACCTGACACACAGCAGGATGCTTCCTTATTTTCAAAGCTTGGTATAAAATGAGCATGATTCAGAACAGGGAAGCCAGGCAGAATAACAACTTTATGCATTTAAGGAGAAGCAAAATTATGTGCAAAGAGTGTAGATTTGCTTCCCATAATGGCTACAGTTTCTCTCCCCATCTCTCTTTCTCACCACCTCCCAAAGCCCTCCATACAAAAGTAGTAATGTGAAACCACTTTTTAGTGCCAACAAGAAAGAAAGGGAGAAAATAGTGTTCATTTTCTCCATGTGAAGGAATTATTTTAAGAACAGGAAAACTCATACTCTCTGGAAGTATATTTTACAAGTATTAGAAACAATACAAACATTTCAATATATGTAGAAAGTTTTAGAATCCGTGTTCAAGCTATCACAAAACAAATGGAAATTCTCTTCCCTTTTTCTGTTCCCTTATGACTGATCATTCTCATCTTAGAATTTTTCATGTTTGTAATGATCTCAACTTTGTTCCTATGTTACACCCTCAAAATTCCTCTTGGGAGTTTCCACCTAGGGGCAAGAACGGGCAAAGAACAGGAGGGGAAATGGTGCTATCTGGTGGTTATCCTAAATTTCTCTCCCACGACAACTTCACTTTCTTTCATCCCACCTTCTGTCTCCCTCTATGCTGCACCTGGCTGACAGATAAACATGAGCACACACAGCACGCCATCCATCATCCAGCATAACTTAGTTTTTTGCATAACAAGTACACATCATCTTAGTATCTGAACTTGAGAGATGGGGATAAGCCGAGAGAAAAGTGCAAAGAGGAAAGAGTACACTTCTATGTCATTGCCCTCTGGAGCTCTTGTACCACCTCCATTAGCCTGTGCTGCTTACAACACGCTTTATTCATTCAGAATGGATTGAGCTTAACTAAAACTGCTTAGTCTTTGCTCCAGCAAAAGTCCAGGGCTGGGATTCTGAATAGCTGATGGTTTCCATTCAGGAAGCCAGGGGACAGAATCAAAGTTGTCCCCCACGGTGATGCCCGGACAACAGGAATAAGTCGATATTCACTAGAGCCTTCCCTATAATTCTGCTAATTAGGAATGAACTGCAAACAGTATTCACAGATTTCCATCTTCTCCCTCTCTGCCCTTCTTTTCCCCGGAGATAAATTATAGGTAGTAACAAAATGCTTGGCTCCTTTGGGGTGTTCATACTTAAGGTTTTCACGCTGCCATCAAAAGCTGGGTGAAGGGTAGAGGGAGCCCCTAGGTGGTTCACTGTTACAGGCAAAGGGAAACAGGAACAACAACACTCACTTTGTTCGGTCTTGATACATGGATTCTCATTACGGGGAGGGAACGAGAAAGCTCAATGCCACGCTCCTCGGGCAGCATTATGAGAAGTCAGAGGAACAGCTGAGAGACAGTTCCCCCTCTGGTGCCCACTTCAACAGGAAGAGAACCGACCAGAGAGCGTAGGCAGGGGGAAGGCTGGTCAATGTGCGTAAGAACCATGACTGGCAGCCAAGTACAGTACATAAGCTAATCAGATCACGGCAGCAGATAAGGAAAAGGCTGTAATGTGTGCCCGAACCTGACAGAAGTCACAGGACAAAGGTGGTTCTGAAAAGGTACCTGTGAGTACTTTTAAACTAAATGGAATCGTATTTTAAATGTGCTCGGTGAGGCCTCAGCTTAATGAAATGTTGGTGAGCTAATACAGGTCCTGGGGAAACCACATGTGTTTGTTAATGTTAATCTGTCAGCTACATGGGAAAGGTGTCCATTTAGAAACCATAGAGACAACTGTTAGGATTTTCTTCACTTAGGATAAAAGTGTCTTTAGGGTTTTTGAGAGGTACTTAGGGTAGAAGGCCGACTTTTTCCAGTGTTTAAAAAATGGGATTATGACTTGCTCTGATTAAAATAAAATTTGCAGAGGCTGTGCTAAGACAATGTTGATGGGCAAAGTTCTAAAAGGCAGCTGTCTACCAAACTGTATATTCCTTTGTAACTTTTGTTACATAGATGAGCGATTACTAGCTTTAATGCCAAGGTCTGAATCCTAATCCTGTCTCTGTAGTGTGTGTCTCTAGTTGTGTGTCCTTGGACACATTATTTACATTTTTATGCCCCATTTAATAATCTGTTAAGTAGGATTAATAATCCCTTTCTCATTGTTTGTTTTTAGTTAAGAATTAAATAAGAAAACATGCAAAACATCTGTTATAATAAATGCTAAATAGTAATGTGTTTTCCAGTTATGTTAACAGTTTTTAGGGAGCCAATTTTCTTGACTATAACAATAAAATAAATGAAACATAAACAAAATCATCACAGATACAGACACCTATTTCACCCCTAACAGGTCAAGAAACAGAGTATCGTAAGCAAAGAGAAGCCCTTCCCATGCCCACCCAATCAATACTGTTTCCTTCCTCCCCACAAGTGACCACTTTCCTGACTTCTAACATTCTAGTTTTTCGCCTGTTTTTGAACTTTGTATACATGGAATCACCAGTACAACTGGTATTTTAAGCTCTATTATATTTGTGATAATCACCCTTATTTCTGTATATAGCTCCAGTGTGTTAATTTCCACACATGAATCTACATAATGTATTAACCAGTCTGTTACTGATGGATGTTCAGATTGGAGAACTTATAAATAATGCCAGTGTGAATGTTCTCGTATGTCTGCCTGCCTTGCTTTTTAAGGAGGTTTTTATGAAGTGCTAAGTATAGAGCATGAGAGATATTATGTCCTAAAACCTAAGGAATCCAAAAGTATAGACTGCTTGCTAAGAACTTTTGGGAAAGAAAAGCATATCAGGATGTATTATAGATATATTTGAGTTGTACCACTATGTAAGAAATCATTAAGCAAAGCGGGTGACAACTGAAACCAAAAGATAATCAGAGGGGTTGCTTAGAAGCTCCTCAGACCCTAATGAAAAATCATTAAAGTTGAAAATATTTCTAAATATTTCTGGGAAATCTTTTTAAAAATTTCTGGTAATACTGGACTCAAATAATAGCAGTAGCACCTCCTCTCTTCTATTATCTCAGTCATCCTGGAGGCTTTTAGTGAAAAATAAGCTCTAAGGTTCAATTCAAAGAATATAAAGTCAGTTTTCAGACTTCATTGTTTGAGAAGAAATAGTCAAATATATATATTTTTAAGAATAATTGTTTCAGTGAAAAACTCTTTAAATTCTAACATCTAATTAGGTTGGAGCCAGTAGACTTGCCTTTCAGTGTTACCTCTTCCATGTACAGTACTAGCTTCCATTACTAGCCACTCTGAACTTTACTTCTTCATTTGCAAAATGGGGATAATATAAGCCATTCTTTCTGTCTTAAGTGGTCATTGTGATGATCAAGGAAGATATTACTGTAAACTTTGTAAAGTGCAAGACACTTACAGAAATATTTTATTTTAGTAATGAGAAATGGAAGTTAATGTCTATTAACTGCTTACTTTAGGCCAGAAATTGTTCAGAGTACTTCTACTGAAATCATTTCGTTTAGTCTTCAGAACAATGTGAAGTCAGTGTAGTTATGATGATGATGATAAAGCAACTGCTTATTATGATTGTTTTTCAAAGATTATTTGTAACAGAAGCCAGAATTTTAATATAAATCTAATTTCAAAAACTTCTCCCCCATATCACGCTTATCTGTGAATTTGTAGCATTTTCACACTTACAAGCAAAATGATGTGCCTGGACGGGAAGTCAGGACCATGGTTTCAAATCCCAATTCGGCCACTAACTCTAGCTAAGTAATTTATTTCATACACACTCCCAACCAGACTCTTCATTAATACCATAAGGAAAAATAATTAAAGAATATCCTAAAATCTAAAAGTCTTTCTGATTTCCCCTAATTTGAAATTAATAGAATGGAGGGCATCATGAAAAGTATTTTGAAAAAATGGATGTTCATTTCAAATTCAAATAACTCAAATTAGGTGTAATAAAATCTTTCAAGTGGGGCCCCTGACTGACCCAGTTTAAACTGGTACATTGAGTAGACATTCAGTAACATCATTTTCATAATATTCCAAATGACATCTTTATAAAGAACATGTTTTCCTAAATAGGTTGAAGAAATCAGCCAGGTCTACATACACTATATTTACAATATTTTAAAAAATTTTACTTAGCAGTACATATAGTGTGTGTGTATGTGCATGTGTGTGTGCGTGTGTGTGTGTGTGTGTTTTTAACTTGTCCCAAGCTAAATAATCCTTTAAATAGTGGTGATAACGTTTCTGCATGGCATTTCCCTAGAGGAAGGAAAAAAGTGTTACACGGAATATAGAACTCAGTTATTTTAGTTTTAGTACATAGTTCAAAGGAAACAAACTTTTGGAATTAAGACTATCATATTATCATCTCAGCATTATGTTTCTAGATTTTACCACTTAAAAATGTAGATCTTCATTTAATAATTTAAAAGGTTGTTATTTTCTTTCAGATTTCCTGAGTAACACCAATACCAAAGAAGGCTACAATGTTGACCTCAGCCCAAATTCTGTTGATTTCAACCTTGTTTAGTTTACTACTGTTTGTGAGCCATGGGAAAGAAAGTCTGAAAGTAAACACAACACAAAACATTGCAGAAGATTTAAAAAATATGGCAAAAGAATATGTTCCTTGGAAAAGTGCAGCAGATTTCAACTTAGGTAGAGAAAATACAGAAACCTCCAATCCCAAAGCAAGTAATTCCTCTCTCTGGGATCCATCAAATAAAAGTGACGGAACAACAGATTTGGTGGATAATTTGATCACGAACTTTCCCAGGAATCCAAGACCCACGCTCGCATTTTCCAAAAGCCCTCCCTTGATCCACAGCCATACTTCTAAACTGCCTCAGAACTCATCTGCAGCAGGTGAAAATTCTCTGTCCGTCTCAGCACCTCCCAATGCTACATCTGCTGTATCTTCAGAAAAGTTCACTTGGTCTTTGGCCAATGATACCATGAAAACTGACAACAGTTCCATTACATTTAGCACCCTCCCTTCGGCACCAACCACCATATCTATGAGCCCCATGACAACGGAACCAGATGGATGGCTTATCCCTACCAATGACAGCTTTGTGGGGTTTACCCCCTATCAGGAAGCGACTCTACAGCCCACCTTAAAATTCACCAATAATTCAAAAATCTTTCCAAATACATCAGACCCCCAAGAAGGTAAATATAAACAAATTAAACTTTCCTTTGGTGTGAAATGACCTCCAAGTCAGTCATGTAGATTATATCTATAGAATGTGTCATACGAGAGAAAAGGAGGAGACTGCAGTAGCACAGGTGGTTCTCACTTTTAGGGGTAACCATGATATTCCCTGGAAATAGTGAAGGGATTTTAGAACTTAAGTCAGCATATACTAGTCATTACTATATAGAAACATGATGAGGCAGTGGGACAAAATGAGAAGTAGGTTAGGCTGAAGAGAAACAGAGACTGAGGTAGTGGTACAGTTTTGAAATACTGTGTAACAATTTTCACTGAATTTTAGAAAGACTACTTGACATTTCATATGCTTTTAGGAATGCTGTACAACTGAACTTTAAGAATATATGAATGTGGGTTTTAAAGTTGAAGTAAATGAATTTATAAGTTATCTAATACCACACAGCAATCACAGGAAAATAGAACACTGATATTTTTTAAAAAGTAAATAGCTCAACAAAAGGAAAGCCTCCTTAATTTTTAGTTTAGTACCTAATGAACACCATAAAAATGGAATTTAGCTGTATCACAAGAAAATTTTAATATGAGACACTTTTATGTTTCATTTTTAGGGATTATATCTTGCTTTAAAGCATGAAGTGAAAAAAAATCTCTAATATTTAATGAAAATTCATTATGTTTTATTTTTTCAGGTCTAACCATGTTTCTGTTTCCCTGAAACTTAAAAAAATGCTATTTTCCCCTTAAGAACTCACAGATTTCCACATAACTTATTTACAGATTATATTAATGATGTAAACGTCAAATCATATATATGAATTCTTATTTTAAAGTTGTTCCTAGTGTACAAGAAAGGTTTTAAATTCTGAAATCTGGGTTTCACCATAGCTCTGCAACCAATGTATTATATGTACATATATTTTCACTTTAGCATTAATTTTAACACATCCACTCCATTCATACATACTCTAATATTCCATCAGAAATATATTTTTTAAAAATACTATCTCTTTTGTCTCTCTAAACTCAAAATGCATATTGAGAACACTGAATACTTACTCCTACCATTGCTCTTTTAATAAAAGTTAACTTTGCTTCACTTTTATTTTTGTAATAATTTTCTGTTAATTTTCCACTGTGAAGGTTTATTTTTTAAATAAATAGGGTTTCATATAAAATCAGGGACTCTGTAAGACCACCTTACCTACCTAATTAATAAGCTTCTCAAGAAATAAAAAACAGACACCATTAAAAAATACACTAAATTTGAGTTCATGGAGCAGTAAGTAGTTTATTGATGATAGTCTTCAAATAAGGTACTTGGTAAAAGGGGTGATAGAGTGAAATTTTGGGTTCTCTTAAACTCAGACCTACACATCTGTTCCCTACAGGAAGGCATTGACAGCATCTTGCTTTTGTCATTTGTTCTACTTGGAAATATCCTTATCAGGATATTCTGCTTTTTCCTTACAGTGCCTTTTCATTTGGAGCTTTGTGGATTCATTTTCTACTACCCACTTACTCCTATTAGCTTTTTACTTTAGAATTATTATTATAGAGGCAAGCTCAAAGTTCATTTCATCATTAAAATTCATCAGAGATTCAGAGTTGACTAGAAACAATATAGCAGTCAACATAGAAATTATGTCCTAATGGAGCACACACACGATATTTTAGTACTACTGGTGTTGAGTAATGAGGCAGTTATAAAAGTAGGACTTAGAATTCAAGGTAATTCAAAATGTAAAGTTTGGTTTTATCAGAAAGCATATTTTGCCAATATATCCCAAACACTCAGTACTTTATAACACACAATCACCATTATCTAAATTTTAAAAAACTGTTAAATATTCTTTGTGGTACATAGGAAGTCCACGTGTACATATAACTGTACTTTCAACAATTATTTTTATTTCTTGTTTGTAAATTATTTCTTCTTTTTTTCTCTAGAGAATAGAAACACAGGAGTAGTATTTGGGGCCATTTTAGGCGCTATTCTGGGTGCTTTCCTGCTTAGTCTGGTTGGCTACCTGTTGTGTGGAAAAAGGAAAACGAATTCATTTTCCCATCGGCGACTTTATGATGATAGAAACGAACCAGGTAAAAACAATTTTCAGAACTTCACCCGCACACAGTGGTTTTAATTCAGTGAGGATTGCTAATGGTCACTACGTTATCTACAAGGGGTTCAGAGATTCACATGACATAAACAGAACCAAAAATTTACTCTGATCTACTCTCTGTTTCTCAAATCACATGACCAAAATAATGGATCTGTGAAAAAAATTTTAAATATTTGAAACTGTTGCTCATTGCATTACAATTGGTTTTAAATAATAACCCTAGAACCTAGAATACATCTATAAAATGAGAAGATAATGGCATGATATTAAGAAAAATATGAGCAATTTAGTTAGCAAGTGATTGCAAAGCCATACCTTGCAATTGTTGGATTTTTTTTTAAAGTAGCAGTAATTTGAGCAAAGACATATTCTAATTAGCTCTTCAAAAGTTTTACAGATATAGTAGTCCTATATTAATTATTTTAATTAGTCTCTAAAAAGCTACATAAAGTCACAATTTTCTCACTCATGTGATGAAAGAGAATCATAATGTCTATGAATAAAAAATGTAACTGCTAAGAATGAAGCACTGAGTTTGCTCTTAATATAATGTTTAGAACACAAATGAAGTCACTTCAACTGCTTGACTCACCTTTTTTTTAAACTTCAAGAAAAAAATCACAACTGTTTTCTGGTTTACACAAGGGACACTTGCTACCATAAAAAAAATAGTTAAATACCCTGGTAGGTCCCATTGATAAAGTCTTGTTGATTTTTGAGAACTTCAGGTCATGAGTGACATATGCTCCTTTTCAGAAGCAAATCCACTACTTAAAAATTTAACTGAATTCTGTCTATGAGTTCCTAGTAACCCATATAAAATAAAAAGTGGCATTTTTCAAAATAAAGGATAAGATTTTGAACAACAGGGGTTTCTAAACTTTTTAAACCTCAGAACTTTTTCTTTATCTGTAATCACATACAAAAGTTCAGTCTATTGAACTGATATAATTTAAGGACACCTCTCCCAAATCCCTAAGTTTCTTGGGAGTCTAGTTTGTGAAGAGATGGCTAATGAAATTGACAGGATATCAAAATACCTCACTGAATAATTAGATTACTAATCTAATTAGTAATTAGCTACTGCTTCAGTATTTAAAAGCATTTCCTGCATGCCAGGTTTTCTTTGAAAATAAGTTCAAGCTCATTAAAGAAATAATAATTGACTGTTTGTTGACAATGAACAAACACTTCATCATCAGTCATAAAACCTCAAGTACATGATAAGTGGAATCTAATGGCAGGAAACACAAACTTTTACAAATAGTTTTCTCCAGTCTCCATGTTCAGTGCCTCAACCATAAAGATATGGAAACACTTGGTAGAATAACTATTATTGATTTTAAAATTAATGTTCTTCCTTTATTAAAAAGTTTTGTGTTTTTCTGCCAGAAGTAAAAATTCTGAACTTATTGACAAGACTCTGAAATCAAGATATTCAGGTCAATGAGATACCTGTCTACACTCCTTTATACAAAGTATTACTACACTTTTGTTGTGATCTCTTCCTTAGCTCCTTTAGCTTTGGTCCACCAGCAGGGAAAATTTGGAAGTTAAACTGCTCTCTTAGTTTTAGAAAGAAATGTGGCTTGAAAAATATCTACTAATTTAAAATTTCAAAACTAATGTCTGAAAAGCCCATATAAAGGATAGATGTACATCTAGAACAATCCCTACAGTCTGGCAGATGCCTGAGCAGGTACGCATCTTTCAGACTGTCACTATAAAACACCTTTTTTTGGTTGCTTTTTTAGTTCTGCGATTAGACAATGCACCGGAACCTTATGATGTGAGTTTTGGGAATGCTAGTTACTTCAACAACTCAACTGTGAATGATTCATCCATGCCAGCAGGTCGAGAAAATGCACGTGATGGCATTCCTATGGATGACATACCTCCACTTCGTACCTCAGTATAAAACTAAGGGAAAAAAGGCTCCCGATGGCAAGTTTTTACCTACATCCTGGCCTTTTCACCAACCCATCCTCCAAATGCTGAAGCAAGATCACAGTCATGTGGCTTGTGCCAAGAAGAACTGTAAAAGCCTGAGCCTAGTAGCAAAAACAAAGGATAAATCATCCAAAAGGTTTCCTTTTTTGCCATTTTTGGCTGTGTTGAAGCATCTATGGGGTAACCTTCATTTGTATTTTGGTCCATTTTTTTTTTTTTTTAGTAAGAATTGTTTGTGGACTCACATAAGACTAAAAGATTTCATCTTGATTGCCCTGCTTGGTAATTTAATTTAAAAAATCCTTCAATGAAAACAGGGAGCCAAAACTACATTTTTACTTTTTTTGGACAAAAATCAGTGGATTGACTCTTTACTGCTCCCCCTATGATCCTAATGCTATGCATCACAGTTGGATTTCTGTTGAAGGAACACTGGAAGTAATTTTTTTCAATTTTTTTTTTTACTTAAAGCTACAGAGTATGGCACAAAACTTCTGTTTCTGAGAAATGTAGGGAATGGGAGTTAGAGGCCTGTCTTCTAGTACAGTTTACTTTTCTGCATTAGCACTTACATGGTCAGTCCCTTCAACTGCCAAGTTAACAATGACTTTGCATTCAACAGGGCTGCTAGGAAAGCTGACCCTAACCAGGAACGCAATTGTTTTTCTTCAAAGGATAGAGGATTCCAACCTGTCTGATTTACTTTAAGCCTCAATTAATTGGGTACTTTAAAAACTCAATGAGAAACATGGTGAAAAAAGTCAGCCAAAGTTGTGTACCTGCACATAATTTTTCCAGTTTTAAGATGTTAGACAGGAACAGAATTTATTATGTATTAGACATTACTGATCAATCATATATGGAATAGATTCTGCATCTCTAAATATATTAAAAATACAAAATGGAAATGTTAAGCAAACAAAAAATTTTCTGAGCATCAGTTTCAAGAGAGAAAATACCAGAAGCTTAACTTGAGTTATAGCATGTTTCAGTTTGCTTTTAATCATCATCTGCTTCTGGCAGAAAAAAATGTTCTTTAGCTCAGGAAGGTCAAGGCTTTAGGGATTAGAGAATTAGGTCAAGAGGTGCATTCCCAGAGGAGCAGTGAATGTGTGAAGAGGACAAAGAGACTATGTTGAACTGATACATGGTGCGCATGTGTGAGCGTGGGTGTGTGTGTGCGCACGTGTGTGTTTATGAAGAGAGAGAGCAATAGCCTCAGAGAGTGAGGGCTAGGAAGTAATAGAAAAACATACTTACCCCATATTGCCATAAAAATAGCAAAGAAGACTGTCCCTCCATTATCAAACAAGTATGTCACCTTAATGGAAAACAAACAAAACTATTAGTCACACTGTTGGTTATAATAATCCAGTGACTGCGGTTTGCATTTAGGTCTTACAGTTTTTTCCCCCAATGGAGTCACATTATTTTGTAGTTTGTAAATGTAAGACAGGAAATCATCTCATGGTTCCTACAACTGTTTCCTGTGACTTTCTCATGGGGAGATGTAAAGGATCAGCATTTCCCCCCCTTTTCTTCGCTATTCTCTTTTATTCCTTTTGAACTCCATCTTCATTTCTGCTTAGAAATGGTTCTAGCACCTCGAAGAAGTATTTGTGGGCCACAGAGAGTCAAACTGCAGTGTGAGCTGGAAGAAGTCAGCTTTGCAGTTGAGGCACACATAGTTGGACTTCCCGTCAGCAAAACATCCAGGACTGGGGAAGTTGTTGCAAAACACAGAATTTCACTAGTGAGGCCAAACTCCAATCACAGTGCCATCCCTACTCTCTGACGTCTTTCAGAATTGACCATGGCCCACTAGTGGCTATAACAGGCAATGAATTTCACCTTAAGTCATTTTTCAGAAATTTCATAAATCACTGACATGTAGCATCTAGTCCAAGTGTTTCTGAATCAGACATTACCCGAAGTTCTATAAAGAACAATGTACAGTGAGATAATGTTATTGAGTACAATTTTCAGGGTTGCAAGAATTGTTTGATTTTAATAAAGTGTAAATTCAATTTACTTTTCCTTGTTTTCATTTGCATAATGCCCCCACTATATAAGTTTGTGAAAAAGATTAAATGGATACAGTCAAAACAATACATGTCTGGCAGTCAAATACATACCATAGAAACTATAGAGAAAATAGGGACACTAACTTCACGGGAGAGAGAGACCAGTTAGGGACTAAATAACATTATTATAAGGGAAGTGGGAGTAAAATGTTGTCTTCTTTGCTCAGTCTACAGCTCAGAGGCTGTTCAATGGGGGCATTAAATGTGTATTTTATTTGTAACACCTGGAACACACTGCAAACAACAAGTAAAATAGATAAAGGTAGGATGTATTTTCCTGCAATGTAGCATCATTGAAAATATCATTATACAAAAGATGTGCTCACTTTGATGGTTTGTGGATAGGTGCAAGATGTCTTAATAGCTCTAAATGTCTTTGATTTTTAAGGCTTGAAATTTCTAAAAATGTTACTAAAATCGGTTTTCGTAACAATCATCAGTACATATTATGTACAGGAGAGAAAAGGACCATAAGTAAATTCTCCTGCAGAGCTCATAAAATTACACCCAGTGGGGGAATCCAGCTTTTTTGTTTCCAGAGGCATCCCACAGAGACACCTGCTGCTGCCCTGCAGCTCAACAGCTGTCCGCTTTCCTTTATAAACGGACCTACTGAAGGGACTGGCCTCTTAAAGAGTGTTAGAACAGAGGCTTTACAAATGGGGGCTTACAAGGCACTAAGAAATACTGGCTCTCCCCTCCTCCAGAAGCAGCCATACTTTCAGAGAATTCGCAAATAAAAAGCCATACATACTTGGCAACAAATGGGTTGCATGGACATGACGTGTTATAGTTTATGCAATATTTTCTTGAAAAAGCTTTTCAATTTTTTTCTTGATAAGTCTGTTTACACATCCCAGGTATTTTTAACTCAATAAATTAAAATATTAACTATTTACAAATACATCCATGAGACAAAGCATGGTATACATGCAATATTCGTAGAATGCCAGAGTGCATACATGTAATGGGAGGTAAAGTTAGAATGGAAGTTAAGAAAGACTTCAGAACTTGCTCCAAAGAGGACTGTAAAAGTGTAAAATCACTGTGTTAGAGCCACTAAGCTATTACATGCAAGATGTATTATGATATGGGAGACACTGGAGACAAGAAGCAATTTGAAGCCTGAGGTTATAGCTTGAGGCGCTAATGGCTTTATTTAGGATACTCACATAAGAGCTGATGAATGAAAATGAGGGAGGGGGGAAGGAAGAGTGAAGTCTAGTGTGGATGGCTCAAGGTTAGATCATGGGTGTTTGGTAGGAGAATAAGGGGGAAGAGGCATTCTGCCTAATAGAACAGGAATACTTTCTCCATAAAATAACATTCTAGAGGAAATCAAAAGAAAATTCCCAAAGCAACACAACACGCTTTTCTAAAAGCAAAAATAAGCTTGTCCTATCTACAAATGTATATTTGCAATGGATTATTTTATTAGAAAAATAGCTTGCCTTTATGCACAGAGGGACTATGGACAAACGTTTTACTCAACAGTGTTGTGAGTGGACATAATACATGAGGACCCAAGCAAACAGAGCCTCAAACAAAGCTGTGTTGAAGCACAAATCCTCCATCATCCTTGACATCTTACTTCTCTTGGAGAGCTGAGTGTGGCTAGAAATCAATAAATGTAGGTATTGTTTAAGGAGATAAATTTCTTATTAGGTTGGAAGCTTAAAGTCTGTGCCTCCTCTACTGTAATTGCTAGATTTCTCTCTAAAAATTGTTTGATGGGTTCAGAATAACATAAGGCTCTGGAAACTGCCACTTACTCTCCATTAAAGGTCTTCTGGGCTAAAGAGAACAGGGTGCCTCCTGGGCAGATTCCACCCTGTGGGCCAGGTTATTGCAGGAGAGGGGGCTGGGGGCAGGGAGTCAGAATTTAGGCTGGAGTTCAGGCTTCTCTTACTTCCTCAGCCCTTAATTCCTAGGGCAAAACCTGTGTAACCACCCACAAACCACATCATACATGTCAGCTCCCCCGGTTCCCCCTCCCCCAACCCATTAGTTATGTAGGGCAGTATCTTTTTAAAATGTGCTCCCAGGAATCAGAATCACCTGGATTGCTTGTTAACATGCGTATTTCTAAGCCTTACCCTTGAAGCTCGGAAATGTGCTTTTTAACAAATGTTCTAGGTGATTCTGATGTAGAGTCTTATACCGACTCTTCCATAAAGGTTCTTGAAGAAGAAACACCCCTGTGCTATTTCTGTTGTAGCTTCACTGTCCATATATGGTCTGAGGCTCATACGAGGTATCGAATCAATGTTTGTGGCACAAGTTAAAAAAACAAGCAGAAACTAAGAGCTATTATGAATAAAGCTAGTTTCAAAGATTGGGTCATGTCTAGGATTATATGAAAAAACAATGCAGAACCTTTCTATCTAATGATTTCACTTTAACATCCTAGCACAACGGGAATTGACAGTGTGGTGTCGGGTGGGTGCTTTTAAATAAGTGTGCAAATATCACTTAACTGCCAAAATTTCTCAATTCCCGTACTTTTAAGTGTTAAAAATGAAAAGTCATCAAAAAAACGTTAATGTATTTCACTTCCATCACATGAAGGGACCAGTTTTCCATGAAGCACATCCTTGAAATAACGGAGGGAATAATTACATGTATATACACTCTCTCCGACACATAAATATGGCAGGTTTAATTTCCTATTACTCACCACAGGTGGCGACTGATGCCATGAGGAATTAAGTTCCTAGATGACACGGCTAGGTCATGCAGCCACATGACCCCACATTGGTTGGCTTCTTTCTTTGGTAAAAATGTTTCCTTATATCTGACGCTGCCTATCAAGTAACTTCTGGAAGTTTAAGTATATAAACTGACCTAAAAAGAGCTCGTTTAGGGCGGTGTTGTCCAGGGAAGTCTAACATGGCGGCGCAGCGCTGATGCTGCAGCCGGTGCCGGAGTTGCCATGGAGAACCGGAAGTGCCGGAAGTGCCGCGGGCGACCGGAAGTGGCACGGTCTCCTGCCGGACGTTGTTGTCAGGGCAACGAACGAGCCACCGGCAACGGGATTTCGGGGCCTGCGGAGAGAACGGCGCAACCGCGCTTACAGAGCCCGTTGGTCTTGGGGACCTCTCTCCCGCGGAGGACATGGATCTGAAGGTTTTGCGGTTCAAGAATAAGAAACTAGCAGAGCGGCTGGAACAGCGCCAGGCATGTGAAGATGAACTCCGAGAACGAATTGAGAAGCTGGAAAAGCGGCAGGCCACAGACGACGCCACGCTCCTCATTGTCAATCGCTACTGGGCGCTGCTGGGCGTCACTGTGGAAGCCCTTCTCCGACAGCGTGAGAACCAGGGGGAACTGCCTTCAGGGACAGAGGCGCCGGGCACCCCGGAGGGGCCGACCCGCGATGAGAGCCTCCTCATGGAGCCGAGGGCGTGGGAACCGAGGGAGACCCTGCCAGGGCAGCTGCGGCCCCGACTCGCCGAGCCGGCCGTGGCGCTCGGGGTGAAACCGGGCACCAGCAGCAGTGAGGAGGAGGAGCTGCAGCTGCAGGGCCGGATGGAGTTCTCCAAGGCAGCCGTGTCCCGTGTCATGGAGGCCTCAGACCGCCTACAGCGCCAGCTGGAGGAACTCTGCCAGCGAGCATACAGCCGAGGGGACTGCGAGCCCCGCACTGAGGCGGCTCGGGCACGCACCCGGGAGCTGGGCCGTGAGAACCGGCGACTTCACAACTTGGCCACCCAGCTACAGGAGAAGCACCACTGCATCTCGTTGCAGTACTCTGAGCTCCAGGATAAAGTGACATCATCAGAGACCAAAGTGCTGGAGATGGAGACGACAGTAGAGGACCTGCAGTGGGACATTGAGAAGCTGCACAAGCGTGAGCAAAAGCTCAATAAGCACCTGGCAGAGGCCTTGGAGCAGCTCAACTCTGGCTACTATGTGTCTGGTATCTCCTCAGGCTTCCAGGGGGGCCAGATCACACTCAGCCTGCAGAAGTTTGAGATGCTGAATGCGGAGTTAGAGGAAAACCAGTTACTGGCCAGCAGCCGCATGGCAGAGCTGGAGAAGCTACAGGCTGACCTTCAGGAGTCTGTGCGGACCAATGAGCGCCTCAAGGTGGCCGTCCGGAGCCTCCCTGAGGAAGTGGTACAGGAGACAGAGGAGTACCGAATGTTGCAGGCCCAGTTCTCACTGCTCTACAGTGAGTCTCTGCAAGTGAAGACCCAGCTGGAGGAGGCCCGGGGGCTGCTGCTGGCCACCAAGAACTCACACCTGAGACAGATTGAGCACATGGAGAGTGATGAATTGGGGCTGCAGAAGCAGCTGCGGGCAGAGGTTATCCAGCTGGAGGACACACTGGCCCAGGTACGCAAGGAGTACGAGATGCTGCGCATTGAGTTTGAACAGAACCTGGCAGCCAACGAGCAGGCAGGGCCCATCAACCATGAGATGCGCCACCTGATCAGCAGCCTTCAGAGTCACAACCACCAGCTAAAGGGGGATGCCCAGCGATACAAGCGGAAGCTGCGGGAAGTGCAGGCTGAAATTGGCAAGTTCCGGGCCCAGGCCAGTGGCTCTATGCACTCTATTCCCAACCTGGGTCATTCGGAAGACTCTGGCCTCAGTGCCCCAGACCCAGGGCAAGATGAGGGTGGGCCAGGTGCTCTTGGTGACCATGAAGGCAGAAAGGAGATGGCTTCAGTGCCTGGTGCCCCCATGACTACCTCCTCAGCAAAGGAGGAGCTGGTCCCCTCTGAGGAAGATGCCCAGGCCCTAACTCCTGGGTCCCAGGGCACCTCCTCCTGGGGCCAGGAACCTGAGGCTAGGCCCAAACCAGAGCTTTGGGAGTGGGAAGAGCCTGGCCTGGGACCCCAGTGTATGGCCTCGGCACTTTCAAGAGCTTATCGGGAGAAGGCCATGGTGGAGGAGGCCAAGAGGAAGGAATCGGAATTCCTCAGAGGTCTGCGAGCGGAGCTCAAAAAGGCCCAGGAGAGCCAGAAGGAGATGAAGCTGCTACTGGACATGTACAAATCAGCACCCAAGGAGCAGCGGGATAAGGTGCAGCTCATGGCAGCTGAACGCAAGACTAAGACCGAGGTGAGTGAGCTCCGGAGTCGTATGCGGGAACTGGAGGAGAGGGATCAGAGGGAGAGGAAGAAGATTGCAGGTGAGGATGCCTTGCGGCGCGCTCAGCAGGCAGAGGAGCAGATAGAGCACCTGCAGCGCAAGCTGGGTGCCACCAAGCAGGAGGAGGAGGCTCTGCTGTCGGAGATGGATGTGACAGGCCAGGCTTTTGAGGACATGCAGGAGCAAAACGGGCGGCTGCTACAGCAGCTGCGGGAGAAGGACGACGCCAACTTTAAGCTGATGTCGGAGCGGATCAAGGCCAACCAGATTCACAAGCTGCTGCGGGAGGAGAAGGAGGAGCTGGGCGAGCAGGTTCTTGGCCTCAAGTCTCAGGTGGATGCCCAGCTGCTGACCGTGCAGAAGCTGGAGGAGAGAGAGCAGGTCTTGCAGGGCAGCCTTGGAGGTGTGGAGAAGGAGCTGATGTTGTGCAGCCAGGCCCTGGAGCTCAATAAGAGGAAGGCTGTGGAAGCAGCCCAGCTGGCTGAGGACCTGAAGGTGCAGCTGGAGCACGTGCAGACGCGGCTGCGAGAAATCCAGCCTTGCCTGGCAGAGAGCCGTGCTGCTCGAGAGAAAGAGAGCTTCAACCTCAAGAGGGCTCAGGAGGACATCTCACGGCTGCGGCGCAAGCTGGAGAAGCAGAGGAAGGTGGAGGTTTATGCAGATGCTGACGAAATCCTCCAGGAGGAGATCAAGGAGTACAAGGCGCGGTTGACCTGCCCCTGCTGTAACACCCGCAAGAAGGATGCAGTCCTTACCAAGTGCTTCCATGTTTTCTGCTTTGAGTGTGTGCGGGGCCGATACGAGGCCCGCCAGAGGAAGTGCCCCAAGTGCAATGTGGCCTTTGGTGCCCATGACTTCCACCGTGTCTATATAAGCTGAACCTGTAACTCAGGACTTTGGAACACCCATGGACCCTGGGTGCTATGTCCCCAGTCCCTCCCCACCTTCTGTTCTGGACCCTGTAGGCCCAGCTCCTCCCCATTTACTGTTAGAGGTCCCCAGTGCATGCTAGTGAGAGTGGGATCAGCCAAGCTCAGTTCTGCCTTTTCCCTAGTGAGAGATGAGACACCTGCCCTGCAGGAAAGATCTGCTATGATATACCTAAAGGACCCAGAGCATCCAACTGAACTTCCTGGAAGCTGGCCCCAACCCTTCTCTGTCTCCACAGGGTCACCCCAGTCCTAGGGGGGAAATTCCCTAGGCTGTGACTTCCCATGAAAGAGGAGGCTCACTACCTGCTTATACACCCACAAATGAGGACCAGGGATGGGCCAGGTCCCCAGTCCTTTGCTCTGAGACTGGGTCTTGGAGCCCAGGGAGAATCTTCACCCACTGCCCTCCAAGCCTGGGCAGGGTTTCCCCTCCTGTGGAGTTCCCCGGGCTCTTTGGTCTGGCTCTTGTGCTAAGGGCTTGTATCCTCTTATTGGGGGATAGGGCGTCAGGAGTCCCAGTCCTCCTCTTCTGGGAAGTTCTACGGTTGATGCAGTCACCTTGCCCTTATTTTGGGAGTGCTGAACCAAGATCATCAGTTTCTAATCAGCCCCCCCAATGTCTATCCTTCCAGGCCCTCTTACCCTCCCCCCCTCATGCTTCTCAAGGCTCCAACAGGTCTGCAGCCCTGACCCTGCTTTCATCTTGGTGTTCTTAACTGTAGTGGAGGCAGAACTTCCCAGGAAGTTGAGGGATAGACTAACCACTAGGCCAACTTTTGATCATTCCAGGTAGAAGAGCTTCATCCAACCCTGAGATGGAGCCTGTACCCACGTTCGCTATGCTGCCTGCCGAAGCAAACTCTGGGCTGTGGAGGCAGCAGGCGGGGCCTGGAAGGTAGAGCTGCTGACAGGTTCAGGGGTTCATTCGGACCCACAGCCCCAGCTCTAGAGATTTCTTGTATAGGCTGTATGTTATAAATAAACGTTCAACTCTCAAAAAAAAATGTTTATTTGCATCCAGTGAAGGAAGTGTAATTCCGATTTTTAAGGTATGAAACAAATCGTTATATTTTATCTTAGCCAGAGAAACAAATACAAGACAAATGTTTCATCCTAATGGATTTTATTTCTTGTATGGTTCCATGAGGCAATATTCTCCTCTGTAAGCTACCTTTTCCACCTTTCTTACAATAGTTATTAAGCGAATGCCTTATGAGTCACACTTGTCCCCAAATACACTCTTTTCCACCAGGGAAAGGCGGGCTGTAGACACTGCGTGATGACAAAAGCCCCCAGTCTTTGGAAAGTTTCTTCACTTTATCACTTTGCCATATTTTTTGTATTTAGTACTCAGGTAAAGCTGGTGTGTTTCATTAGTTCTGTTCAAGTAAAAGTATAAGTAATATATGTATGAATTTGCTGGTGTCCCTAAAGCTGTCATATGTCTTTGGAACTCATGGGCTAGGAGAGGGGCACGTGTGTATACATCTAATAACTCTAATACACTTGGTTTTTGAAAACAATGTTCAGAAAATGCTTCCCAAAATGAGACATCTTTGTGGAACGTTCAAAATAATTAAAACTAAGTATTTTAGAAAATAAATTATAAAAATTATAAATAAAACAGACTTCCCATGCCGTGCATTCAAGATAAGTAATTCAGAAGCGAATTTTACTGCTTGGTCTTGTAGTAGGATATTGAGTGGCTTTGATTTTATACCCAGCCTTGTCAAAATTAATTGTATAGAGACTTCTATTTCTGAACAAGATGGAATGACTAATTAATTTTACCCTCATTCTAGAAACAACCAAAGAATGCACATAATATACAAACAACAGATTTTGAGATAGTGAATGTTAGGCAATGAATGGTGATGATCCCTGAGAGGTAGGAAACAAATGAAGTGAGCACTATGACTACCTCCGGTTACTGCACTGAAAGCTTTACCGAGGTGCAGAGAGGGGCAACCCAGACAATGTCCAGAGAGCATATACATGAGGAAACGACATGAGGAAAGAAACATCTGAAAAGATTTGAGGTAACAGTGCCAGGAGCTCAAACAGATGGATTGGTGCCTACTTCCACTGCCAGACTGGAAGTCATCATTACAGTACACTGAGTAGAGTCCACAGAAAGAGTTTGGTTTTCTGGTGGGAATTATGCTAGATAGAGCACTGCTGTGTGCCCATGTCACAAATCTTAAAATCAAGACCCAAAAAGCTCAAATTATTTTCAAGTGACTAAACTACAATAAGATATCTCTACATATCTATTAGAATAGTTAAAAAGACTGACCATCCTAAGGGTTAGTGACCACATAGAAAATTGGAACTCTCATACACTGTTGGCAAAAATGTGAAATGGTATGAACACTTTGGAAAATAGTTTGGCAGTTTTTAGAGAGTTAAATATCCACCTATCATATAATCCAGCTATTTTACTCTGAAGTATTTACCCAAGAGAAATAATAGTACTTATCTATAGGAAGATTTGTAGATGAATGTTTATAGCAACTTTATTTAAAATGGCAATAACTTAAAACAATTCCACAGTCCGTTAATAGATGAATGGATAAACCAACTCTGGTATGGCCAAATAATGCAATACTACTCAGGAGTAAAGAGGAATAACCTACTGATAAATGTTACGACATGGATAAACCTCAAAATGACTGTGCTGTGTGAAAGAAGGCAGAAAAAAGTCACACACCGTATGATTCCATCTACATAAAAGTCTAAAGAATACAAACATCTATAATGACAGAAAACAGTTGGCCGCCTGAGTACAGGGGTGGAGTTGGGAGGCAGGGATTATGAGAGTGCCTGAAGAAACTTTTGGAAGTGATGGATATGTTCATTATTCTGGCTGTGGTGGTGATTTCACAGGTGCATATGTATAAGGTGTCCCCCCAAAATGTATACACACGCTTTGAATAATTATAAAGGCAGTGTTTCTTAAAATACATTTCATTTTCAAAACTGTGTTATTAACTGCTAAAGTGCGTACATATTTTTTGGGGAAACCCTATATAATCAAAATGTTATCAATTTATACACTACAAATATGTACATTTTATTTTATGTTAATTATAATTTAATAAAACTGTTTTATAAATAATAACTGTGAAGTTCAGTTTCTCAAACTTGTATGCACAGTAGAATCACCTGGGAAGTTTCAAAATATGCTGATGTCCAGGTTCCAAACAAAGATTCTGATTTAATTGCTCTGGGTGTTCTTTGGCCTTCAGAAGTTTTAAAGCACCTTCAGGTGACTCTAAGAGGCAGCAATTTGAGAACTCTGGGTATGTTATTTTTTTCCTCTGTAAGATTAGAAGTATTTTAATTTCATGAGTCTTCATGGAAGATTCAAATGTAATCATTAACAATAAAAAGAATCATCTTTTCCTAAAAAGAACCTAGACATCATTCCAAGAGAAATTTTGTGTTTCTGATGGCAAAAAATCAATTATAAAAACAAAGAAAGACAATATTTAAATAAATATATTCTCTTTTTATAATTGCCACAGGTGACATTATTCCATTTTCAATGATATGGACTGTTGAAACTCCTGGGAACATTTAACTTTGGTAAAAAATAATTTACTGGAGGACTTTCTACTACCTAGAGTTCAGGAGGGAGAACTGAGGGTCCACACTCACCTTGGCATAGATACAGCTTTCGTTGAGTCTCTGCAGTGAGCAGTTCTTTTCACAGAGAGGGCACATAAAGACTTCAGTGGCCTTGCAAATTTCTTGGCTTGAGAAATCAAAGAAGAAATAAGAAAGCATAAAGCTTATGTTTAGGAAGGTGCTTAGCTCCTATGGTCAATCCTGTGGGAAACAGCAACACAGAGGCAAAGGGGAAATGGAAAGAGTGGGGTGTGGTAGACAGGTGAGGAAGAACTTAAAACTGCACTCCAACGTGAATTTTTAGGATATTTGTGATACAGAGGTTCCTGTTTGCTTCTTTGTTTTTAGAAATATCCATCCAGATAATGTCATGGTCATAGGCCATAGGCCATATTTTTATACTTGGGAGACACTTGTGGGGCTTGGTTACAGACAGTTTTACACATGATTTCATGGCACATGGGATCCTTTTGTGAGGAACACCCAAGGGAATTTCAACCAAGCTCACAGGCTTGGAAGTGCTGAGCTGGAATCCAATCTGTTCTCATTTCTCAAGTCCATCGATCTTTTCCCTGGATCTCACTGCCTTAGAATCACCAAAATGAACAGCATCCATAATTCACACAACTTCATCACCCCCAGGGCAGTAAATCAGTACATCATGTCCATTGGAAATTTGAGGGAGCTGATCCTCCCTCCCTCCCTCCCTCCCTCCCTCCCTCCCTCCCTCCCTCCCTCCCTCCCTCCCTCCCTCCCTCTTTTCTCTCTCTCTTTGCTGTACCTTGACACATACTGTCATGCTGACATGACGTAGTTTTAAATTACTGAAATATGTTATATTCTCTGTTAGAATGCACCTAATATCTTTCTCTCCAGTTCTATGCCACTACTTTTTAAAACACCTCAGCATACCTAATAGATGACTTTGTGACAGGAGTACAGCATCAAGAATAACTTCTCAAAGGCCTCACAGCCTGAGAGTTTACAGCAGCTTATTTTTAAGATGCTTTGTGCCTTTATCTGTCATACAGGGTTCTTTCTCACTGAGTATCCCAGGAATAAATTGTCTAAGGAAATCTGCTCTGGAAATGATGAAAGTAATTTCAAGGCTTTGAATAAATGTCTGAACATAAAAGTTTAATTAGTGGTGTTTGCAGCAAGAATTGCAGTTTTCTAAAATGTCTACACTCAAATGAAGCAAAACAGAATTCATGTGCATTTCAAGGGCTGGATATGTATAATCTCAAGCCATACTCAGAATAAATAGCAAGTAAAAATGTAGTAATACAGTGCTTTGCAGTGAGCAGAGATGAGTTCATGCCCATTAAACTTGGTCCCCACTGCAGTCTCCTGCAATGGTAATTATCTCCACAACTGAGAGGAAACTGATGCTTAATCTAAATGAGCTGCTCAAGGCCAGACAGCTAATAATGGGTACTTCAGGGAACTGAATGTAGGTTTTTCTGATTCTGGGTCCAATTCTCCATCAACTACAATATATCTAAAAGAAGGGTATGTTTGTTTCATATTAAAAGAAACTTTCCGACCAAAAACTAATTTACTAGTGATGATGATGATGCAATGGGTCTTATATATACTATAACCCTCCTGCTTTCACTCACATCATATTTCTAGTAATCAGAACATCTATATGGAGTAGGAGGAAATAGGCAAAACATACATTTTCAAAGTCCCAAAGAACCAGAGGGTTATATCTTCTCTTAGTAATACTACTCATTTGTACAAACAAGAAGAATTGACACACATCTTGAAGGAAATTTCGATTAAAATGGGCTTGCTACCATAAATCATTGTTTCAAAAATGACACGATGTGTCCTGCATTGAAATCTTGTACTAACATGGTATTATAAAGTCGGTTTATACTATATCATCTTCATCATTTTCCAAATGGTCGTACAAAAGCCCCTAGTCTAGAATCCCAGCCATCACATTGAATCCTATTTTGAATTCCAGAATCATTAACCTCATTTTCTATAATGTGATCAAAGTTTAACTTGATATGCAATAAAAAAATTAAACAATTTCTGACTCTTTTTTAGCCTGAAATAAGCAATTTGAGACTATCAGAAATTTCTTTTATTTTACTTCACCACTAGAGGGAGGGAGGGTGCCCAACATGAGCGTTTCTGAATTTCTTTTGCTGAGCAGGATAATATAAACCGCCCCTTGAAATGTGGCTTTCTTTTGTGTTATATTTATTGTCAGATATACACATTACGGGGCTGATTTAAAGGAAATACTATTTACCACCACTTAAGGGGAGGAGGGAGCAAATTGTCCATTTGTGGGTGGATGTCCGGACCCACTGCAGGGTCTTGCTTTCTGCCACAAAGTGCAGAGTAAGATGCTTGGTAATGTCCATTTTGGGGAATTGTGAAAATGTTTAAGTAGGTTTAAAAGAAGGCAGTACAACAGAAACATGAGCAAAGCACGAATTTTAGAATCAGATATAATCACCAGGGAAAAGGAAACCAAAGCTTGAGATATTAACTCATCCCTGTTAGGATTTCTATTATCAAACAGACAAACAAAAAATCATAAATGTTGGCAAGGATATGGAGAATTTGGAACACCTATACATTTTCTGTAAAATGGTATAACCATTATGGAAAACAATATGGAGTTTCCTCAAAAAATAAAATAGAACAATCAAATAATTCAATAATCACATATAGCTAATGGAACTGAAATCAGGATCTTGGAGTGATATCTAACACTCCCATATTTACTGCAGCATTATTCACAACAGCCAAGATATGGAAATAACCTAAAATATCCATCCATAGATGAGGGGATAAAAAAATGTGGTGTAAACATACAACGAATTATCAGCCATAAAAAAGGAGGAAATCCTGCCATATGCAACAACCTAGATGAACCTGAAGGATATCGCACGAAGGGAATAAACCAGTAACAGAAGGACAAATGCTGCATGATTCCACTTACATTAGGGCCTAAAGCAGCCAGACGCCTAGGAACAGAGCAGAAGGCTGCCTGCCGGGGTCAGGGGGGAGGGAAACGGGAGTTGCTGTTCAAGAGGTATAAAGTTTCAGTTAAGCAAGATAGTAAGTTCTAGAAATCTGCTCTACAATGCTCTGCCCATAGTTAACAATACTGTAGTGTGCACTTAAACATTTTTTTTAATTGACTTCGGGGGGGGGGGGGGGTGGATGGGAACATTGATCGGTTGCCTCCCCTATGAACTCTGACCTGGGATCAACCTGCAACCTAGGTATGTGCCCTGACTAGGGATCAGACCTTTTGGTGTATGGGGCGATGCTCCATCCAACTGAGCCACCCGGCCAGGGCTGCAGTTAAACATTTTTGAACAGGGTAGATCTCATGTTAAGTGTTCTTACCACAATTTAAAAAATGTATTAAGATACAGGTTTGAAAATTAGCTGACCTTTTGAAATAGAACATGCTGTTAAGAGCCTTTAGTGCCAGGGTGACTGCTGTCCCCTCTGACCAAGTGATTTACCTCTCTGAGGATTAATTTCTTTATGTCTAGATAGAGACAATATCTAGTTGGGATATTACATAAGGGGTGCTGATAATGCACCTGACACATCACAGGCAGTTAATAAATGAAAGAAACCCTTGTTACTAAGGGTGTTGTCAGGGGGCAATATGCGAGGTCCTTGAGGACTCAACTGCTTTTGAAAAGCTGGTCAATACTGAGGACCACATACATTTCTTGATGAATTCTAATGCCAAAGAGAAAGAATGGACTAGAAAGTTGGGGTGTCTGTTCTTTCCTCTGGACCTGAAACCCAGGGCCTGAGAAGCAGGTCATATCTACCTGCTTGTTCATTTTCATATTCTTATGATATATCCTTTCTCATGCACAAATCCTACCACATTTGATTATGTAAGACCAATGAATGCATGTAAATATACGTGTACATATACATACAATAAATAATCTACAACTTCATTGTTACATAATTCTACTGCAGGACAATTAAGAAATACGACTTTAACTTATGTGAACATAGCTAGTAGAAACATAGTAAGTTCAGCCCAATACTCAGCTTTGGAACATTTGGTTTCTTTGCAATAAACATAAAGAGCTTAATAAAATTATACTAAAACAAAGCAACACAAAATAAAAGCCCTGTGTCCTTCCCCACCAGCAGTGATAACACCTACAACTTAACTACGTCTGACACCTTGAATGGAAAATTTCAGCTCCATGAAATTTTGAAAATCAAGATATTCAGTGAAGCTTATCTTGATTTAGAATAGAAAGTCTGACTGACAAGCTCTTAATTATAGTGACAGAAGTAGCAGTAATATAATACCATAAAGCACTGAAGAATAGAGTTTGCTAACGCCTTTTAACACTCCTTGTACTAAAGGTTCAAGAATACTTATCTCATACAAAAGAGGCCTAATTTACCCCATCGGAACATAAATCAATAGGAATAGCAAATCTATTCCTTTCATTGCCTTTTGTTCATTTTCAGCTTTGTAGGGCTGAAGGGGGAGTCTACACAACATAATAAAACCTTGTGAATATGTACCCATGAAACCAACTTGAACTGTAGGTAACTGTCCAAGAATCATTTTCTGTCTGTGTTAATTCATTTTAAAGAGTGTTTTTCTAACACCCTCAAGACTCCTCCAGAGAACCGTTAGAACTAATAAACATGTTCAGTAAAGTTGCAGGATACAAAATCAATATACAAATATCGCTTGTGCTTCTATACACTAACAACAAACTGTCAAAAAAAGAAACTGAGTAAACAATCCCATTTACAATTGCATCAAAAATAATAAAATACTTAGGAATAAGCTTTACCTAGGAGATGAAAGATCTATACACTGAAAACTATAAGACAGTGATTAAATAAACTGAAGGACAGGAAGAGGCTGCCTTCCAGAGTGGTAGTGACTTTGCCAAACTCGGAAATAAGCCTGTGACTAGATGAAATGTTTTTGAACAGTAGGTGATTTTTATGTTTTCATGCAATTATCACTTGGACTTCATGCTGAGATACCAAATCAAGGAAGTTGGTTGTGGAGCAGGATTCATCTCTGGGACAATGAAAGTAGTTTGTTTTTAGGGAAAACTGTTGCACATATACATACATATGCATATGAATATTATATACATATTTTTAAAAATTCAAGAAAAATTTTCACAGTTCCTTTAACTGTCATGATTACTACACCCAGTGGCAACGCCAAGATTAAAAGTTAGAATGAAAGAGAAAAAAATGCTGAGCTTTGAAGGAGGGGAGAGGTGTTTTCATATTTTGAATTTTATCAGGCAAGGCTGAACCTAATGACATCCTTGTGATATATCAAGTAGAACATGCTGTTAAAAGTCTTTAGTGCCACGGTGAGTGTTGGCTCTGCTGAATGATAATGTATTGTTCCCATATCCTGATCTTGAGTCACTCAACTTTAACAGAAGACTCACTATTCTGATAAATGTGTGATTTTTGTTGAACCTTATTTCACTACCATCTTGGTTTCTTAAGTTGATGCAAAAAATTATTACAGTATCTGTTCCTATAGTGTAAGCAGATAGTAGAAAGTGATTTTCTATTCTCAGGAGAGCAGGCTGCTTAGAGCAAGGTCTACGCGGGATGAGTATTTGGGTTAGATACCTTTAACCATGTAAGTTTCCCTCATCAGCAAAGAGGAATACTCGCCCCAAAGGTGGTAGCAAAGGGTATATTAAATGAAACAACATATGTGGAAGGTCTTTGTATGCTGGAAGTATTAAAAGAATTGTAAACTATATAGTTATTTGAACTAATGTATTGAGAGGGCATTCTAGACTTCCAAATGCTATGCAGATGTAAATTATATAAAACTATCGCATTATTGAATTATTATGTGGCATATACTAGAAAGAGAAATTTGGCAAATATAGAAACAATTTTAGGACTTATGCAAGAGAATTTGCATATAATAGTGTTATTGTTGTAATTAGCTAGCTAACATTAGTAATAGGAAGAGAGCAAAGGGGAGGCCAGACATTATAAGCATGGTCATCTGGGCAGCTTCACCAAGAAGCTGCAACTTCATGCTCCCCAGGGAACCACCTGTCCATTCCCTGCAGATCACCGAGGGAAGGAATCAAACAAAGGGGGGAAATGGGCACAGGCAATAAGTTGGGGTGATGTAGGGAAGGTGCTTGTCTGTCAGTCTAACCTGGGAAAAAAGATAACTGGCTAGGGGGTAGAGCCACTGCAAGCATGAAAAATCTTAGAAGGCTCAAATCCCCAGAAAAGAATTCTGTTTCTTGTTCTGCTCTTGCTTTCTTGTGCCCTTGCTCCCTTGCTCCGTGACCTGCACTGGCCCATGCGCAAACCCTTAGCAGCTGCATGGCCCATGGCCATGGGGACCCCATACACAATGGACTGAAGCTGGGAACACAAGCTAACTTAGCCTGATGCTGGACTGGATTGTGCTTTAATATGGAGCCAAGACCCTGGGCAGTGGCTTTAATCCTAGCTCTGCTGAAGACAAGGCTGGCCTTTTTCGATGGTGAGATCGAGGGAGATAGCACCTTGGAAGGGAATCCCATTAATTTTACATCACCAATAGTGCTTTCCACAATACTTCCTCCTCCCATGGGGGCCTCAGGAAATTCTTTTCCCTGTGGCACCCCAAGAACTCCACTTCCACCAACCACAGGTGGGGACACAGAGGCCACCCTGCCGATAACAATAATAGAGAAATTACCTTTTTTTTTTTTTTTTATGTGATGCTCCCCTACAAAAAACCAAGTAAATTCTAGTACCATCACTTGTTTTTACAGTCAGCATTATCACAAAGCTCTTGTCCAATCAGAAGAAAAGCCAACAATTTTTCATAGGTCTGTTAGCAGCTTACCTTACTTGGCTTGTATTCATTGTAAATATTCCATAGAAGAAAACACACAAGCCAACCAGTGCTGCCGGAATCAGCATTCCAGTGTACCACCCCAGCCACGCGAAGTATAGCCCGATCTTCTCACCAAAATAGAGCCTGCATGAGAAAGCAAACTGTTAGCTAAGGCAACATGAGTGACCCTGCAAGTACTGATTCCACACTTAGGCAGAATTTCAGATGCACACTTGTGGCTACCAGCTCAGTCCCTTGGCAGCTCCATCTGGCTTATCTTAATATTCATGGTTGTTAATGATTCTAATAGTGGTGGCATTATTTGTCTTTAAACATTGTCTTCATAGGAACAATTTTATAAAACGTGTTTATTTCTGTGACAAACTTCTTAGTATGGTTCATAAAGCTATTCACAAGCTAATTCTTGCTTTTTTCCACCCTCCTGGCAGAATCCCCTTTTGTTTTCTACAGACCACATCACTTTTGCGTAAGTTAGAACAAAGTCTCCTCTCCAGGCAGATGGGCAGAGCAGATTCAGGTCGGTGTCCGTGGGCTCCCTTGGCCCAGTCCCCTCGTGCTGGACACAGTCTGCACAGCTGCCGCATCTTCCTCAACCAAGTTCAACTGCAGCTCCCCGGAGCGCAGGGTTCTTTCCTCGGCTCATGCTTTGGAGCATCACACTTCACCATCTTCCCACGCCTGGCTTCCATTTACCCTTCACTTTATGCCACTTCTTCCAGGAAGCCTTTCCTGCTTCACTCCAGCCCTGGGCTGGCAGTCCCGCCCTCGCCCGCGCTTCGGAGCCCAGGCGCCGGCACCCGCGTTCCCCTCCCCCGCCCGCCGGCTGCTGGGGCGCAGCGGGCCGCACCCTGGTTACCGGCTCCCGCCACGGGCGGTAGCGAATGGAGCTCAGGGACGAGTGCATGTCATTGCCCTTCAGCTGAGGGGACAGTTGACATGGGCCTGGCAGGAGAATAAAGTCGCCTAAAGACCACTCAGCCGCTCCTTCTGCACCAAGTCACGCACAGTATTAGCTGTCACACTGTTTAAAGACCTGGCGAGACATCATAATTTCTTGAATTCTCTCCCGCTGTTAGGTCTCCATTTTCTAAAAATGGTTACTTAACACACAGTGTTGCCCAGCACTAGTTTTAAAGGCCGGCGTTTCAGAGTTTATTTGGGAATATTGTACCAGGCGGTGATTCTTGCTGGCAAGAAAATTCTCGGTATTTTTTTCCTTAACGAGACTTGTCTTTCTGAAAATTATTCCTTTTCTACTTTACTTTCTGTATTGTGCCAACTAAAATTTGTTATATTTTACCAGGTTGTAGACATAAAGGCAGCCTCCATTAAGCATCATTTATCTAATATTTTGGTTTTTTCCTCATTTATTTCTCCTAGGAGATGTGGATCACTAGTCTATTCCTTTTTATACAGTATTATGTTCTACTTTGAAACAGAAGATTATTTTAATAACAGGTATTGCAGCAAAGTCTTTGTGCCTTTAAACAAGTGTTCCTCTGAAGGTTGGAGTATTACCTAATATATTACTAATATGTCAGGATGTCTTTAGGATATTTATAGAAGACTACACAGATAGACAGATCCCTTATACAGACAGTGTTATAGTGCAATTTCTAATTACACATTGTTAAAGGTTAAATAAGAGAAGTAATACTATTATTTGACAGGAGTTACATCAAAATAAAATAAATCATGAATGTAGCAGTATGTCAAGGCTAATTAAAGCTGAGGGTAGTTACTCAGTGGAATGTACTTCCTGGGATAGCACAGACACTCACTGAATCTTTGCTGAAAGATAAATACATGCTTGGATGCTTTGTCGGTCGTTTTCCTTTTTGCTCTCAGATCCATTTTCTGCTTGCTTTGTTCGGATTTGTTTTCACAGGGAAGTAGGTTACACAGGTTCCCTTGTAAATTGCTCCTGGTCAGGTTGGGTGAGGAGACACTAGGACACTCAAAGGCGGGAGAAGGAACTTCTCTCCTCTCTTGGTTGTCCTCGGGGCCATCTCCAGAGCAGCCACGGCTTCCCCCCAGCTCTGCTCCCTGCACTTTCACTGCTCGGCATGTAGTCTAGTCATGGACTGAATGGGCCAGGTATGGGCACGGAAATACACGTCATTCCACTTTCCCTTCAGCCTTAGGATATTCAGCAATTTTCGGCTGTTGCTAATCGCTGGCTGTCTCACTATCCCCGTGTGATTGCTCAGCTTTCCCATCCCTTGTGTACCCAGTTTCCCAAATTAAATCCCTTTTATGAAAAAGACCCGTAGTGGCTTATTTTTTTCCTGATTGCATCCCGATTCAGATAATTTGATGAATAAGTGAAAAAATCCCAAATCTAAGGAAATGACAATGAAACGGCCTGGGCCTTCCGTTACCCGTCCCCCGCGGCACCTGATTAAGTCCAGGGGCTGGTGCTTGTACCACATGCCCCAGCGTGCCCAGCGCTCATACAGCAGGCGCCTGTTATTCTGAGGCCCGTGCGTTCTGCTGGGCTGGCTGCTCTTGTAGGCTCCCTGGAAGAGACACAACAACACACATCGATAGCCATTCTCTTACTGGAACTTGAACTACACAGGAATTGCTTTTGCTTTTTTTTTCCCCTTACAGAATAATTTAACAATTTACTGAGAGCTTCATTAATTATAAACTGAAGCTCATCTCTGGAGTGACAATGTCTTTACGTATCTCTCATTCATTGAAAATATTCTGATAGTTCCTTAAAAATACTTGCTTAAATTCTTATTTTTAAAAACGATGTGATTCCTTTCACTTAAAGTAAACTAGGCTTTACTGTTTGGAACCTAAGGTCTACTAATAAACGCAATAACTTTACCATCATTGAGAGGAGCTGGTGTCTGGCTTCCTGGGCTCAGAATGGTACCTTTGACACTTAACAGTTCTGTGCCTCAATGGCTTACTTATAAAATGAAGTTAATACCATTGTCTACTTCAAAGAGTTTCTGCACGGAGTGAATGTGATGATCCATTAAAACATTTAGCTCAGTGCCAAGTAGTAAGTGCTCAACACATTTTATCTGTTGTGAGTCCTGGGGTCCTGTGAATTCAAGTACAGGGATTATGTCCTGTGAGCACTCAGCCTTTATACATAGAAGAATGAACATTTTGGGGGCTGTAGGTTTTATGTGGGTTTGTGTTTGATTTTCAGGTATTCCAAAGCAGTATGCACAAACCAGGAACCTGCCCTGTTTGGGAATGGTGCTGGAGTAGAGGGCAGCGGCCAGAGTGACTGAGCAAGGTCCATGCGTTCCCTCCAAAGCTGGGATCTCTGTTGGGCAAATTGCAGGAGGGTCTGGGAGCAGGGGAGCCAGTGTACAGTGACAGAAAATAATGGGGGTCTCAGGAAAGCCCAGGGCCAGCTGCTGATTGAACCCTTCTGGGAGAGAAAAGCCAAAGAAAACGGGGGGGGGGGGGGGGGGTATCTATAATACTTTCAATAACAAAGATAAATTTTTTAAAAATTTAAAAAATGAGATCAAGTATTGAGCATGATAACCGTATTTTTAATAGAAATTTTATTTCAAAATTACCTCATGTGGGGGAAAAGCTGCTATATACGAGCCATTGTTTATCAGTTTACAGATACCTAAAATGAGAAGAAAAGAACAGTTCTTGAATTAGTTTAAATGAGGACTTCCTTCTGAAGCAACATATATACACTCTGAACAATAAATTAATTTAAAAACTTGAAATAACCAAAATAACTTCCATAACCATATCACCTGGGGGACAGTGAGGCTGTGAAAGAGACTGATGCTGAGAGTCTAATTCTGTCCTTACAACTTTAATAAATGGAGATTTGCAAGGTGCCGGCATGATTATACTTTGCCACACCATGAAATGGGGGACATGTTAATGAACACTCATTTAGGATCATATGAACCTAGAGCAACTTTTCTTTTTATTAAGAAAAAAAAATTAGTTAAGGAAGCAAAGGAAGTCCCCACCCCTCAAAATATCTCAGAAGGATTTGTTGTTGAGAAATCTTTGAATTATTTCATTTTTAATAAATGTATTATGTGGATGTAGTCTAAGTTATATGTTATTTCCTAAGGATGGACAGTTAAAATAATTTCGTTTTATTCTATTACAAAGCCACAATGAACAAATGTCTACGTATATCGTTATTCAAAGTCTGATTATTTCTTTGTGATCAATTTCAAGAATAAAATTTCTGTTCTAAAGTGTTTGCACATTTTGCATTCTGATGCATATGGCCAAGTGTTCTTAAAAGAGTTTGTTTTATTGACAGGCTGTGAAACAGAATGTTTCGAGTTTGTGCTCAGGGTGTTATATGTTCATATTGATGTGTGAAGGCAAAGCTTCAGTTGTTAAAATATTTCTGGGTAACATCAGGAACCGCACATCTACTTTCTCTGCATTTTTAATTTGCGTTCTTACCCACTTTTGATATCCCATTTTCATATTTGGTGTGCTGCAGCATGTGGTAGACTATCCTGCTCCGAGTAGCGTTGCTGAAGAAGGTGTCCTTGTTGTTTATTATGAAACTGTGAAGATAAGGGGGGGAGTCTTACTATTCAGAGCAGAGCACAGGCTCCGGCAACAGTAACAACTTCCAGGGAAGTCATCCATCTGTTTTCTCCTTTAAATGGACACATGTGAAGTACAGTAAATCAGCAGAGAAACCATCCTTTTTTTAAAAAAAAAAATCAATTGGTGGAGAAATAATAAACATAAATCATACAGGGCATTATCAAATATTCATTTTAATGCCTTTCGGTTTCTAAGAAAGCCTGGGTGTCCTCTATTTTTTGTTTGGCATTGAACGAGGAGAGAAGAGTTTCCATGGGCTCCCACACATTTTAATTATGCAATGTAGCTCCAAAGAGAACACATCAAAAATTGATGTAATCCCCCAGGCCACACTTTCCGAGCTAGCTTGTCTTGCTTGCAGAACTTCAGCAACAAGCAATAGCTCTCCCCTTCCCCTCCACGCCCTTTTCTGTCCGTACAGAGGAGGAGTTGCAAGGAGAAGCCACATGACAGACAGTGATGTAAAGAGCAGAAGGGTGATCCCAAGAGGAAAGGAAGGGTCTGTTTTCGCATTTACTTTCTGACATGCTGGGAGTCTCAAAAAAATGGAAGCGTCCTGGCCCTCACTCAACTGCTGACAATTCCTGTTGCCAGTTGCTTTATGCTTGTGAACGATAAACCAGATAAACCACCATGTCTCAGACCCTTAGTCCTGAAGTACTGGGTCTTCTGTGATCCTTACTTTTTTCTTCATTATCCATATTCAAACAGTTGCTAAACAAAGTAACTTGTATAACTAAACTGCCTCTCTCTGGCTTTCTTGTATCCATCTTGTTCTGGGTCTCAGTGCCTCTTGTCTAGGTTGTGCAAAGAAATGTCCTCCCAACTGGCCCTGCAATTTCCCACTGACCGTTAGTGCACACCTCTGACCCCTAGGGGGCTCCTACTATTAACCGGCCAGCAGCTCTCCAACCTGCGCAAATAAATTTCTTATTTTCCTCTAAGGCTCTCGATTCTTGCATTTCAACCTCCCCGTTGGTCTTACTTCTTATAGCTCTGGCTTCATGTATCTGTTAGTCTGTCAAATTGTAGAACTTATGATCACCTTGGAATCCCATCCTTTGTTACTTGGAGATTTTGCTGTTTCTGGTATCTGATCCCCTACCTCTCACCACCTCCCTCCACATTTTTACCAGCTGAAAACAACTAGCTTTTGCCATAAAAGTTTCCGGGATCTTCTCCTCTGGATGTAGCTTCTCCTTTTCTTATAAAAATGTGCATTTTATCTGTGCCTTTCCTAACACATTAATTTTACTCTGCCTTGTGTTATGGTAATCTGTATACTGTCCATTTTATTAGACTCAGAGCCCATCCAATATGCTGCTATTGTGCTTTTCATTTTTGTGCTTAGATGCACCGAGTTAACAGTTCTGTGTCCTGTTAATTATAAGAATCAGATCGAATCTCCGCCAATTATCTTACCATCAGACTGATTCAGAATTCTCTGGACAAACATTTCTTTAGCAGATAAATTCCTTTTCTATGGTGTTACATTACAAAGAAAGAAAACAGATAATATATAAGTAAAGAAATCAGTTACATAATTTCAGAAACTGCTATAAAGAAAAATGAAACTGCATAATGTCATAGAGAGTAACTGGGGCAAAGGGACTAGAGGTAAGATTTCCAGAGGTCTCTCTGAGCTGGTGGGTTTTGAGCGGGCGCTGAATGGCAAGAAGGGATATTCCACGTGAGGATCTGGGGACGAGCACGTTAGCAAAGAGAACAGCAAGAACAGACTCAGATGGAATTAAGCTTGAGATTTCGATGTGTGGAACTGAAGCCGTGTTCCTGAAGTAAGTACATCGTGTGTAAATGGGAGGCCATTGGGGTGATTTAAGCAATACAGTTTCATGATCCGATTGAGAGTTTTCAAAGATCACCCTAGTTTCTAGGATTCAAAGAGAAGCAGCAGCTTTTTTTTTTTAAATTTGGTATATCACATAGCCTGAAAAAGTATAACAAAAAGCTTTTGAAGCTTCCATGAAACTGCAGCCTCTCTCTAAATCTGGAAGTCATTTGGATTTCCACTCTTCCCTCCACTTGCCATAGCTGGAATTAAAAAGAATGCTTCTAGACCCGCCTCTAAGAGTAAATAATCGCATAAATAAACTATCTGGAAGGAGAGGGCTTCCCATTGATTACTGGCTCTGTTCCATGTTTGGTGGTCAGGAATTCCGTTTCATCTCACCTCTCAACTTCCTACATCCCAGAAGGTAAGTCAATCCAAAATCCTGTATAGCAAATTGATCTTGCAGCTACAGACATACTATATCCTGTGCATTTCTCCATCTTTATGTTTACCCTATTGTGTTTAATGATTAACTTATCATTTTTGTCTGACCCAGTAGACTGGGAGAGCTGTGAAAGCAGGGACTGTGTCAACTTCATTCTGTACCATGTAGAAACTTAATAATAAATAGTAACTGAATAAATGAGTAGAGATATGTTCGTAGATAGATAGGCATGTAACAAATCGCTAAAAAAAAGCTTATTCACCTTAGTTTAATAAGATTAAACTACAATGTATTAAACTAATATATACCAATTACTTAAATATAATTTTAAATATAATTTATTAGTTAGAACAATCCATTACTCAAGCATGTTACTTAACAGCAATTCTATTATTATCATCATTTTTGTTACTTTAACTGAGTGATTTACTACCACAGTAATTATTTTGAAATAATTGGGAACTAGACTATCACTCCATGAGTTACAATTAATTATGCATTACTAGACTGTCTCTAAATCATAGGTGATAATTAACAATGTTCACTGAGCACTGTTCTAAGTGTACACTTTAATAAAATGATACATCCTCTGACTTATCTGGCAAACAATGGAACTGGCCCCAGCTATTTTTATTCTATCGACAACTCGCAGATAATGACAGACACTAAGGCAGGTGGTGGGAGAAACAGGAGGGGACTCACTGGTGAATCCGCGCGCGGCTGAAGGGGCCCGTGTAGCAATCTGACTCTTCCAGGTCTGGGAAAGCCGACTTGTCGAGAACCATTGGGTTCTGAGACATCCATTTTTTGAGTCTTCTAAAATAGCTGTGTACACTGGAACAAAGTCACATTTAGAATCAGATTAGGTTGCATTGCAGAGCAATGCCTACCTTCCACTGCCATTCCAGAAGAAGAGTTCCCAGAGGACATAAACACACCCACACGCACGCATTCCTCCTGCTTTCAGGAGGAACCGAAAAGAAATCTGAATTAAGAGGTCAAAGGCACCTGGTGGGAGCCCAGCCGCGCCGCGCCAGCTGCGAAGGCTGGGGGTGAGCCCCGGGCGGCGGGCAGCAGCCGCGAAGGGAGGAGCCGCTGGTTTTTCCTGATTTTTAAAACCAGTTACAATGTGTCCCGCCGCCCTGACGGGTCATTGGGAAGATGCTTTGGTAACTGAATGCGAAAGCGCATTGTCAAAGGACAGACAGCAGCGATAACAAAACTCTGACCTCGTCTATCGGCCTGCCTGCGGAAACGACGACCTTCGAGCGCTGTAACTGCCTGTGCTTTGATCCCCCCAGGCTTACGGGCCAGCACGGCCCCGCACAGAACACCCTTCCCGCCTCAGGGAAGAGTACGCACAGTGGAGCTGGAATGGACATAACTGATTTTGTTTCCCTCTTTCCAATTATCCACAAATTGGGTTTTGTAATTTTATAACAATGATGATCACACAAACACACACACACAGAACATAATTTTCTTCTCCAAAGGTAATTAAAAAAAATCAAGATCATCCATTTTCTTAATTGAAAGTGTAAATTAAGAAAAATAAATGATATTCTTTTTTTTTTCCAGTTTAATATGTAATATACTTTCATAACCACCTTTCCTATTTGTTTGCTACCCTCCCCATATGCATCCGCAAAGTCAGGGAACAAAGAGAATATTTGTAAAAAGTAAATTGTAGCCCGGCCGGGCGTGGCTCAGCAGTTGTGCATCGACCTGGGATCCAGGAGATCAGGGTTCGATTCCCGGTCAGGGCACAGGCCCGGGTTGCGGGCTCGATGCCCAGCATGGGGCGTGCAGGGGGCAGCTGATCAATGACTCTCTCATCACTGACGTTTCTCTCTCTCTCTTTCCCTCCTTTCCTCTCTCTGAAATCAATAAAGATATATTTTTTTAAAAAAAAGTAAATTGTAAAGAGGTTTGACTATAGTTTAAGAGACTTTAATAGTCAGTTGAAATAACTGATAACTGAATTTTCATTTCATGAAATTAAAAAAATAATACAAAAGATAATAAAGCATAGGACACACAGTACAGTGTTCATTTTTCTAGTTTACTTTTACATTTGACCAAAATATTTTTAAAAAGGACATTTTTTCCCACTATTAAAAATGGGTAAGAAAGTGGAATAGGAACAGGTCTTTGATTCAAAAGGTGCTGAATGCTAGTCTTTCCTTTACCGCCTCTGTCAAAGAAGAGGTGTGGATCAAATGATCCAGAAGGTCTCTGTTGGGTCTGATGTTCTATTACTCTGCTGGGTCAGTATTTACCTATCTATCTGTTTTTTTATAACTATTTTTAAAATCAAAATCTCCTAAAATGCTAAATTGCCGTGCTATCAAGTGAGGATTGCAGGAATGCCGATGGTACATAAAAAAAGGAGGTGTATCTGTTTTTAAACATTGTTAAATTTGGCACAAGTCATTTTCAAAATCTCTTGAATAAATCAACAAAGTGTTTTTTTCCTAAAATTTACAACTACCGCTAAGGGTAATCGAATGTCTTTCTATTCCCTCCCCCGCAAATGACAGATTAGTCATAAACAAATTCACATCACCCACCAACCTGCCCGTTGATTTGCTCCTCTGGTCTGTGTAATAGGATCTTTTCCTGAAAAATAACAGAAATCAGCTGGGAGAGTCACATGTGCATGTGAAACCAGGGAGTGACAACATTCAATCACATGGAGCATTTCAACATTCCAACTTCCACATGCTTCAGACTGACATGAAACCAGGAAATGCCTCTGAAGCAAAAGAAAAACAGCAAAAGTGGGGCTTGATATTTCTGGAATGTAGAGAGGACAGGTTAAGTCCTTCCTGATAGTATAATATCTAGAAAATGCAGACTATTCTCTGAAATTTTCTTGGTAGTGTTGAAACGTCAAGCCCCATACGTAGGCCATATTGACTTTGGAAGAAGGCTCAGACCAAGAAATAGCTAAAAATACAGGCGTATACAATTCTACACAGGTATTGAAGCAGAAAATGTAGGCACATTGCTCAAAATTCATGTTTATACAGTAAGTTAGCTGAAAACTTTTGCAGGCAGGGTTACAACTCTGATATTTTTTTCTGAATAAATCTGCACTTTTTCTTAGTGGAATGTTAATATGTACATCGCAACACTGAATAAATACATAGATTAGCCAAACATGGATAACATTTTTATGCATCAATCTTTAAAAAGAGACATGCATCTTTCCTATATAAGTTCTTGGTTATTCTTGTATGTTTTCATTTTAAGACAATATATATGTTCTTAACTGTGAGAACACTGGGCAGCTGGAAACTGAACTGGCCATCCATCATAAAAACACTTGGCCACACAGTTTGTGCTTGAATAGCATTCTCTTATGAGCTGAGAAGTATCCCAAATTTCAGGAGCATCATAAATAAATGAGGAGTTAGTTACTAAGGAGTTAGTTAATGTTGTACCTGTTATTTGAGCGGATCTGGAAAGATGTTCCCAAAGAACTCTGTGTTCTAGCACATCTCAAATTATTTTCCCGAGAACATCATCATATTCAAATTTTAAAAAAATCCTTTATCAGATGGAAATTTGGGAAAGATTGCTCTGTATAACTGCCTCTTGAGTTTTATAAAAAATCATATAATTGTTAAAATTTTACAATCTCCGAGACAATATTTCTTTCTCATCTGCATCAGAATCATTTGGAATGTTTATTACAAATGTATATGCTCAATCCTATCCTAGACTTACTAGCCAGAATCTCTGGGTGTACGTTCCAGGAACCTTCATTTTTATAAAGTTTCCCAGGTCATTTTGAGGCACTCTAAAGACTCAGAATGAGAACCACTTCTCTAAAAATTCCTACAGTGAAGAAACATTGTGTAACTCAGAAATTCAGAAGCATATTTGGTCACAGGATATTTTTCTACTAAGCCTGTGGAGCCAGAATTCCTTTGGTACACTTTGGAAAATGTTGCATATTTTCTAATATATTATTATTAAATCATGAGAATTTCAATGGAACTTTCCAAAAGTTTCATAATGCAGCAGCTGTATACACTATTTGGAAAAAACATATTATAAAGATGAAATTTCAGCCACAACATCAATAAGTAGAGATGGTAAAGTGCATAGGTTTCATGGTTTTTATATTACTTTCTTCAGATGTATCAGAAGTCTTCTTTCAAATGCAGCCTTACCAGCAAGTAAAAAAATTGATATTTTTAAAAATGAATATCCTAAGACTTATTAAGGATGTCTGCACTCTTATCAGAGTCGGCCTGTTTCATGCTACCAGGTATGAGAAATTTCTCCATATTTATGAATTGCGCTCTTATTGTTCATTCATATTCGTTGTCTAGAGGACTTTTTTATTGGTATGTTGTTACCCTGAACCTTTTAAAACATTCTTAGCAGCTAATAAAGGACAATGGTGGGGAGAGGGACTGGGGAGGGGGATGGAACAGGGTGGAATGGGGAGAAAAAGGGACATCTGTAACATTTTAAACAAAAATAAAATTAAAAAAAAAAAGCACATTGAGCTCCAAATAAGTATAAATGTCCACATCTTCAATGCAAGTTAACACTTTGCACATAGTAGGAACACCCCTAAATTTTATTTTGAGGAATGATGGAGGAAAGTGAAACACTTTATATATAATACAAGATATGCAATATAGGAAGACATGTCTACTCAATATTTGCTTGCCAAGGGGGTTGGGGGGAAGTGTCCAAGATTTCCCAGCCTTCAGAAGGAAAAGCATTTCCCTTGTTGAAATGATTACATTTATTGCCCTAAGATTTTGCAAAAAAACACAAACTCCAGACTAATCTTAATATACATTCAGAGAGAATGAAATAAAATTTGAAAGTACCTGAAGGGCATCCTGATATTCAGCCTCTCTGCATACTTGCACAGCGTGTCCCACGGAATGTGAATTTTAATAAACATGATATCAGCGTTTGCAACAGCTGGCTGCAAAGACAGCAGATAGGCACCATTATTTAGAATCAGAGCTGATGATAATGTGGGGTAATTTGATTTGAGAGAAAGTAACATTGTCCTTTTGTCTACACATGTATCATTGTCACTAATTTAAAAGTAGTTTATATGAATAAAAATGCTTAATATATAAAAATCTTAAATAAAAATTTAATAATGACATCATATACAAGAAATAATCACTGGTATGAGTCAGTGCATTTTCTTATATAGATTAGTGTCAAGGTTCAGAATCCCCAATGAAAAAAATTAGGAGCCAATTAGGAATCTAAAGTTATCCTTGAGGATACTTTATTAAGTTCCCCTCATTCTTGCTCAGAGGGATAGATAGTTGCCACTAGTCACTCATTAATTCATTCGCTTATTCTTTTAGCATGTTTTATTGAATAATTACTACTTGCTAGGTACTATGGAAATCGTGGGGGGGGGGGTGGAGTATAAATCACACAAGTCCATTATCTTACAAAGCTGTCAAATTTACACATTTACTCTAACCTTTTAGCCCACTTTTTTTCCGTATCAAGAGATCACAAGAATTTTAGTGTCTTTGATTCAACAAGAGATTTTTAAAGCAGAGTCAGACACGTATCAGAATTATCCAAGGAGCTTTAAATGAAACTGTATACCTTGGTCTAACTCTTAAGAAATCTCAGATTGGATCCCATTGTTCTGAATACTTTACTCACATCATTAACAGAGAATCAGGTGCCTCTTTGAGCCAAACAATGATGGAGATTCTTAGATGTGCTCCAATAGGCTAAAATAAGTCCATAAATAATTGGCTACTTTGGTGTTACATAGTATTCACATTATATTCTACTTCTTAAAAAAAGTCCAGTTATATTCTGAAGCTCCCACAATAGCTGAGGCCCATGGGGCTAAGAAGCTGTTAGTGGCCCTGTGAGCCGTGAATCCCACAGAACTTCTCCCTCATGTGATTAGAGGAGCTGAACACCTAGAAAGGGAGAGCCGCGGTCTGCCCCCGTTAGACAGCCCTGCCGGCGAGACGCAGCTGCGCTCCATCGGCTACCTTGTTCATGTAAACTGCTACTAGACGGAACGTCTCAAAAACATTCCAGTCTTAAAAACTGAAAAGTATGCAAGAAGTTTATCAGTTTAGCTTAAAATCATGTATCTTTTAAAATTAAAAACTGTAAAATGTTATATTCAGATATTCATAAGGCCCCCTCTTTTAGATATGGTTAATTTCACAAGTTTGCCAGACAATATTTCAAAGTTGTGCTAGCAATATTTTTAAACAGGATTATCAGAGAACCATGAGACATTCACTGGACTAACACCCTGATGCAGAAGGCAGCCTCACACCGACGGCATAGGGCAGGCACTCTCACAGACTAGCATTTGCCAAGGTTTGTTCCACAGTATTATGAAAAAAGAGGTGTGGGGGGGGCAGTAAGGAGTGAGGGGCATATTCTGCGGTCAAGTTAGTTTTGGGTTTCTCACTAGAAAACTTGTGAGACACGTTAATATGTATGTACTTTCTAAAAATATACAAGAAGGTGAAAAAAGTAATTCTGAATGTCCAAAATTCTGGATCATGGATTGCTTGTTTTTTCCAATAGCTTACTGACGTACTAGCGTTTTGCAAACCACCATGAGAAAAATAGCAAGAAGTACTTTCACATCAGTATAATTTCCAAAAACCTTCTCTACTTGGAATATGTTTATTTTAAATATAAAGGTAAAGAATGATGAAAATAAAAATTGACAATTATTTAATGAATAAATGAATGTAACTTATTTTTAGTAAATCCTGTGTAATTTCTACCTAATCAAGAGATAGTGGAGATAAGAAAGCAATTAAGTCAGAATTATTTTAGAAGAGGTGCTATGTGAGGAATCAAATTAGTATCATGAATAGATGGCTTAGCCCTGACTGTTAATTCACTCCTATCAACCTCTAAGTGTGAAATAATCTAATGCTCTTAAATAAAAGGGTTGCTTAGAAGGATGTTGCCACATTAACTCTATCATCAATGAGTAAAATGTCAAGCTAAGTGCACACATGGCTAGAACATTTCTAATTTTGTATGTTTTAACTTTAAACATACATAGATCTTTTCAAGCATGAACTGTCTTCTTTTGTAATTCCCTCAACATAACTTCTCTTTTTTTATACCTTTATTTTTAAAAAAAGAAAAGTAGTGCCATTTTCTTGTAGCTACTGAGCAGGGGATGGTGTTGGCAGGGGGAAACATTACTTTCTCCCTTGCAATCAAAAGCTCCCAATCTGGCACCAATCGTTTTAGCTCTGTGAAGGCAGGCTTTTCTGAGGGAACAAAACACCCACTGCCTTCGCACTTCACATTATTATTTAATTATTCCACCTAAAATTCCCAAGAGGTAGAACATTCACTCGAGAGAAGAGGAAATTTGAAAACTGTTTTTACAAAGTCACTCTGCAAGTTGGTGGCAGAGAACTGAAAGAAAATAGAATGTGGCAGCTCATGGTATTAACTCTAAGGTAAAGACAAATTGCTGATATGATGTGGAAATGTATTTGGATAACAAAGCACCTGCCCTGACAGTTACAGAGTGTCTACCTATTCATTGATATGGGCTTAAAATATGCACCATTATCTGCGGATGATGTGACCATCTGAAAATTGTTCACATCAATGTGCAATTTAATGAGGATTTGAGACCTACTATGTGCCAGACTCAATGCTGAGCTCTGGTAAATGTAAATGTAAAAAATGAGGATCGTCCACTGAGAAATATTCCAATTTTTCAGCTAAAAATCCAGTCTTGCTGACATTTTCACAATTTCAATGTCCCCTTTCCGCCTGTCATAGACCCTAACTATTATCAACTAACGTTGATTAGAATTAAGCTGCCACCAAAGGCCACGGCTTTTAATAGTAGAAACTTTGACAGAAAATGTTTGTGATAATGCAAAATGCTGAATTTGATAGTTCTGATAACTATAAATATTTACATACCAGTTAGTTATCAGTGAATATAAGATTTAAACTAAAAATGTACTTGGATTCTATCTTGTCATCATAGAGGTACGTTTCTTTCTAAAGCTGTTTGCTTAGAAGGGCAGTAACTTCACGATGCTGATATTTTTTAATAGTGTGACTGGCAGAATTCTAAAACGTTCTCCAAGACCCTCGTGCTCTGCTGTTGTCCTCGTCCTGTACTCCTGTACAACCCTGGGGACATGTGAATAGGATACAATATTCACTCCCATAATTAGGTTTGTTATATGTCACATTGGCTGTTAAGAAAAGGAGATTATCCTCCATGGCAGATGAGCCCCTAAAAGAAACTAGACTCTTCCTGGCAAGAAAGATTCAAAATAGCAGAGGGACACAAGGAAGGTTCTCCATCATTAGTTTTGAAAATGGAGGTGGGGGGCCATGTAGAAAGGAAGGAGAATGGCCTCTAGGAGCCGAGAACCATCCCTAGCTGATAGCCAGCAAGGAAATGGGAACCTCAGTCCTGCAACCACAAGGAATTAAATCCTGCCACAACCACATAAGCTTGAGAGTACCTGGAGCCCCCAGGTGTGAATAAAGCCTGCCCAACGTAGCAATTTAAGTCTTATGAGAGACTGAGCAAAGAGCCCAGCCAAGGTCATGCTCAAACCTCTGGCCAGCAGAGCTGTATGTTAACAAATGACTTTTGTTTTAAGCTGCCAAATGTGTGGTAATTTGCTAAGCAGCAATAGAAACTCAATACAAACAGTGTTAAAAAAGTCTTAATTTGAAACTTTAAGGCAATCATTTTTATGACATAATGTTAAAATGCTTTTTATAGAAACATGTTTTTGTTCACTCAAACTGCGTTTGTCATAGCAGGTTGATTTTACACACTAGCACTGGGATAATTAATCTAGTCCTAATTAACTCAACCATTAAAAAATCATCGTCATTACTTTTAGAATTAGAAACATAAGTAAAGATAAACCTGTTGTAAAAATACCTTTGACAAGTAAAAATTTAATTGTAGAAAATTAACTTTAAATATAATTCAGGAATCTTGATTTTTGTTGTATTATGCTTGATATTTTAACTATTTACTGGCTCTTCCCTTATACCCTTACCCAAAGGCCTTGACATTTTTTTTTCAATCTCATCTGTCTCCTATTTCTTCAATCTTTCTCTCCCTTCCTTTTTCTTCCTGCCTCCCAGGCCATGGAAGACAATGGAACAGTATTCCACCCTAAAAAGAAAGGAGCTATAAAGCCATGAAAAGACATGGAGGAAACTTAACTGCATACTACTCTGTGAAAAGTGCCCATCTGAGAAGGCTACACACTTGATTCCACTATATGACATTCTGGAACAGACAAAACTATGCAGAGAGTAAAAAAAATCAAAGGTTGGGAGTGTAGGAGAGATGTATAGGTGGAGCACAGCTGATTTTTAGAGCAGGAAAATACTATGTATGATGCTATAATGTAAATACATTTTGCAAATTTGTCCAAACCCATAGTATGTACAACATCAGAAGGGAACATTAATGTAAACTATGGACTCTGAAACGATGTGTCGTAGGTTTAACAATGGTCACAAATGTACCACTTTGGTAGGAGATGTTGATAATGGGGGAAGCTACCCATGTGTAGGGGAAGGGGGTATATAGGAAATCTCTGTACCTTCATCTCAACTATACTGCGATCCTAAAAATAGTCTTTAAAAATAGCATAAGAGAAAAAGGACTGGGAAGAAAATCACCCATAGTTCCGATATGAAAACCCAGACATTAACAGTTTGGCAAACTCTCTTCTTTCAACATTTTGCTTTTCTTTTCATAGGGTTTTGTACTTTGCATAGGTATAATTATTCCTTCTTCAATTTTTAAAACTGTAAAAATAGTTATGCACTTTAAAAAATATTTAAATTGACAGAAATATATAGAGTACGGAAGGAATACATATTTAAGTGGGGCTATACAGAGTATGTATTTCTTTTACACTTGGGAGAAAATGTAACTATACATTTTATAAAGCCATATGCCACACACTTTCCACACCGAAACATAAAAACATCTCTCTTCCAGCATATTATATGACATAATTAATATTACTAAAACACCTACCTCCTTTTCCAACATCAAGCCTTCTGCCCTGAGGTTCTTTTCAAATGTGTTTCTTTTGTCATATTGTATATTTGACTTTCTATAAACCAGGATGTAATCGATCCGCTTTTTGCCATCTTTGAATAGCAGTCCACTGGATGCTATGTAATTCATGTCATTCTGCAAACGAAACAATGACTGTTAGTAGTGTGGGTTAGACGAGCACACACATTTTGGTCTTAGTTACTTTTCTTTGGATACTGGCAATCCAATGTGAAAAAATATGTTTTTACATTCCTATTATAAGATAGGGAAAGATGACTTTAAACATTTGCACTCTACTCTAGGAAATAAGCTAGAAAGTAATGGGATAGGATTTGAAGTGAGGCATTCTAATATCTGAACATGGTTTCTCTGATGTTGACATCAAAATGCATGTGTTTTGTTCAATACAGCCCTATATGATCTTATTTAATACAACTTCCATTTCAAAGATAAAGACGCTATGGCTTAAAAAAACATAGGTACAAGAATTGAAACCAATATTATTTCCTTTATTAAACAATATGCAGACCAGGCTCTTCCCAAACCTATGTTCAGCAACACTAAACCAAACAGTAATTCCCAAGCTGCTTGCTCCAAGAAATACTTGCTCCCAGGAGATAAGACTGTGATCCAACTAAATTAGCTGACGTATGGACACTGCATGAAAGCCCTCACCTGCTGTGCCCACCCTCTCCAGTTGTTTTTCAGACTCCGCCCAATTTTCTATCCAATTTCTGCCTTGTGTGTTTTACAGCCTGTATTCAATGAGAGGCTATTACCACGTTCACCTTACTGTCTGCACCCGACTCCTGCTCTGTATTACATGTGTGTATTTCCTAAGCGTGGCGCTACCAATTAAAAGTCATTACTGACATGGAGTCAATCAGTTTACAGCTAATAAGGTACTGATTTCATTTCCTCCCAGAGACAGCTTGTGATATCTTGGCAACAAGTCCCCCATAACGTGATTGGCCTACTACTCCGGCAGGCAATGCCACACTGACTTTTTGACTTTGAAAAATAAAAATGTTTTCAGATTCACAACATAGTGAGTCACCAAAGGAACCCAAACAGCGCCTGTCACAGACCCACCGGAGGCTGTCTCCGAGGCCCAGCAGGGTAACGGTGCACGCAGGCTTAGGGCACAGAGGAGAGAGAAGCGCTGTTTGTTCTTTCAGCCGCAGAAGAGGTGGGCGGGACGCAGAGTTCCCAGACCCAACATAAAGCTTCTCCGTGGTAGCGGCCTAAGAGCGACTTGTCCCCTCTGGGGTTTCCATAGGACCTGCTTCCCCTCCCTTTCGCTTGATGCTCAGAGGAAGTGCAAGCTTGCAAGCCCCGGATGAAGGAGTGGGGTTCCTGGGGAAGCAGGCTGTGCCTCCTCTCTCACTGCATATGCTCTTGGGGGGCGCGGGGGGACAAACCACTGCACCTGCCCTGACCTGGAGGCAGGTGCGAACGGGTTCTGCAGCCCCACCTGCCCACAGGATATGTAGCTGACGGGCAAGACTGTTTGCTCCAAGTGGTAGCTTCAAAATTGCATATATATTGAAACTGCAGACATTCCAGACCCCGAGCGGATCTTGACCTTCATGTACTTCTCGAGTTTCAGACCCCCAGGAAGACTTTGAGAGGAAGAGAGACACCTGGGAATGAGCAGGACTTAAGATGCCTGTTCTTCCTAGTGCTTGATAACTTCACAGCATTTAGAGCTTCATGGTTTATTTTTAAATCACATTAACATTTTAAGAGCTTTAAAAATGACTGAGCTGCTAAGTGAAGGAAGCCAGTCTGAAGACCAGGAGGCAGGGATCCCTTAGGCCATCCTAGAGTCTGTCTGTCACAGGTTTATGCATTAGATAATATTTAAAGAACTGGTTTAAAAGAGTAAAAGGTTAACCCAGTCCGTTAGAGCACAGTCCAGACATGCCAAGGTTGTGGTTTCGATCTGGTCAGGACACATACAAGAAGCAACCAATGAATGCACAGATAGGGGAACAACAAATCCATGTTCCTCCCTCTGGGTCTCCCTCTGTCTCTCTCTCTCTCTCTCTCTCTCTCTCTCTCTCTCTGTCACTCCCTTCCTCTCTCTGGCTCTCTCTAAAAGCAGTCAATAAAAAATAAAGTAAAATAGAATAAAATAAAATAAAGGATTAAAAGGTTGATTAAAGAAAGAAATCTTACGAAATACCATACGAGAGAAGGAAGGCCTATGGTCTCATTCACAAAACCCTCAATAGAACTACTGGGGGATAGATAAATTATCAGTCTGGAAAATGTCACAACAGGGGAAAGAAAAAAGAAAAAAAGAAGAAAAAGAAGCAGTCTGGGTTTTACCCCGGGTTCTACCCCTGCTGAAGCGTCTTTAGAAAACTGACTTCCTCCCGTGGCTCAGTTCCCCTACCACGAGACAAAGTGTGGGTGTTATCACAAGTAAAGGCCCTTTAGGCCTGACATTCCATGATGCTCATTTTTCCCCCCAAATGTTTCTCCAAGAGCCTCTTTTCTAAGATCTCTCAGATCTTTCAATGGACTCTGGCTAGAGTTTATATTTCTGCAAAGAATGATGCTCACATAGATACCCAGCAGCTGAATTCACTCTCTGCAGTGCTTCAGAGGTCTTGGGGAAAACTGTAGATGACATTTGAGATTGTTTTACTTCTGCCCGAGTAAGCACCTTTAGCATCATGAAGGAGAAAACAAGCGACAAGGGCTTCTCTTATTCCAAAATGAGAAGCAGTCTCTGCGTTAATTCAGTGTCATCAGATCTCACAAATCAACTGGATTACAAAGCACATACTTTTTGGAATGTGGCACTTTTTTGACCACTGAAAGTTTGAAGGGGAAAATGCAGAGACAGAAAATCCTCCTAGTGAAATTGAGCACCAGGTTTGAGAGGCACAACCCACAGCAGCAGGGCTGGGGCCCCAGCAACATGGCAAACGACATTTCAAAACCCTCCTGCAGTGAAACACCGAGAAATGGTTGATCAAATAAGACACACATATTTTGAAACTCACAGAGAAATTAGCAGGAAGGTATGTAAAACTCTGGTTTCCAGGTATAAAAGAAAGAGGTAGAAAACCATAAAACATACAAGCAAGTTGATAATGGTCTGCATAGGGCCTAAAATTCAGTAACAAAAAATAACAATAGTGAAAGCTAAAATATGGTCTCTTTACTAAATTATGCTGATTCTGGTGAACTAGATATCCAGATTTAAAAAAAATAGTTAGACTCCTTTAGACTTGATTCAAACATCAGTTCTGGTCCAGACATAAACCTATAAATTTATGGCCAATTGACTTTCCACAACATTGCTAAGGAAATTCAATAGGAAAACGGTCTTTGCAACAAAATGGTGCAAACTGTATATCCATGTGCAAAAGAAGTTGGACCCCCACTTAAACCACACACAAAAGTTTACTCAAAACAGACCTAAATGTAATAGGAAAAACTACAAAATGATAACATCTTAAGTAAATATTTGGGACCTTGGGTTAGGTCATGATTTCAGATACAACACAAGATAAAATATGGTAAAAAGCATTCCATGAGGTCTAAGGGGCATCATTAGTAACAAATGATCACCCCGGGGCTCATGTGCTGAAGAGATGTGAACAATGTCAAGTTCCACATCAACCACATAAGACAACTTTTCACATAAACTCTACTTAAACCCAGCCTGAACTTATTCAGCAATTCTGCTGTGTTCAGTTCGAATTACCAAGTAAATATACCTAAGAAGTCAATGAAATTCTGCAAATGAAAATTTTTAGACTAGAAGATCAAATTTTAAATGCAAAACAAAATTAAATGACATTTTATTGTAAAGCAGTTTGAGAAAATGAACCTTGTAACAGAGTTTGAAAAAATCAATAACACTACTTAAATACCATGTCAATAACTTGTAACATCAGTGTAATTACTTGCAACATCAACACATGAATGCTACACTCTCTTTTACAGAGCTCTCAAAACAAAACAAAAGAGTGTTTATAAATAAAGGTGCACTTGATGATTTCTAGCATGTGGTTAGGACACTAATTTAAAATACTGGTAACCTCACAAATCCAATGACTATATTCCTGAAAAATGAAGCACTATTTCTAGTTATTCAGATCAATCTTACCCATGAACAGGAAAATTTATGCAAAGAAAAATCTTAAAAATTATCAAAGAACTCACAAGATAGTGAGGAATTGCTAGATCAAGTCCAGGGCACAGCAGAAATCAGAAATGGAAAGGTAAACTGCATACGTGAGCACTTAGGTAGCTTTTACCCCTAAGGCACATCCTGCGAATGTAGGCTTCTCTATAAGCACCTTTCTGGGGGCTGGGTGCCAGGAATACAAATGGTGAGTAAGCCAAACAGCTTAAGTCTGCCCAATATATTTTTAGGATAACTCAGTAATAAGTGTACTTGAAATATTAAGATACTCCCTTCTTTTGGCTCTAGATTCAATAACAGGCGAATGGCAGGTAGGAAAAGGGGAGGAAGCACAACACAGGAAGGTCAGATTCTACAAGGGCAGGTTAAATTCATTTGCATTTCAGCAAATGCAAATAAAATTGTCAAGTCAAAAATATAGGACAGGGGAAAAAGTGTTTCTGAAAACAGAGGAATGGCCCAGAACCTTACTCCAGTCAAAGGCTACTGTTTCACTAGAATATTTAACTTGAAACGGCAGACCTTCAGATTAGAGATCAAAGTTTCTGGCACTGGACAGCTTGCTGCTAGTAGTATCATTTGTGTACCTGACCATATGTGGAAATTGGGATAATCCACGTATGCTCCAAACTATTTTAAACTCTTGTCACTAATCACATATTCTAAGAAAGCAGAGAATAAAGTTTCCCATAACCTTCACACCAAGATGGATCTGATCTGATGAGAAATGTATTGGCTTCTGCAGAAAAGATGTGCCCTAGGCTGTGTTCCTTACATCTGCGGAAAATTTCCATGACCCAGCAGTCCTGTGTTCCTCTTTCCTTCTCTAAAGCTCCACCAATAAGACCAGAAACTCTTGAGATCAAGCAAGGGGAAGAGGGTGACAACTACTTTTGCTAAAATCATAAAGCAGAGCACCTTGTCACATTGGCTACGAACAGTCTACTCATCCGAAAAACACATCAGGTCACGTTGGAAACTTTGAAAAGCTGGCACTGAAAATGTACAATGCAGCATTAATGTCTGTTTTAGAAGAAGCTTAGTTCTTTCCAGTACCAAAATGAATCTGGTTGCTCCAAGTTACATATTTCATAAAGAGACAGAGAGAAAGATGAACGCGATGAGGTCCTCGTGGGTATCACTGAAGATGCTGGCCCTGGCTACTTGGACTTGTATAGGCTTCTCCACTGGTGATTGTTTAAACTCCTAAACTGTGGCGGAGTAAGTCAAGACAAAGCCAGTGGTTTTTAATCCTGCTTTGGTAATAGGCGATATTCCGAGAAACCCCCCCACAGACGTGCATATTCCTATCACCATGCATACAATTTCAGAGAGTTTATGGATCCCCTGGAGCTCATGTGGGAGCCCTGGAGAGCTTCCTGGACAGCGGGCTAAGAACTCCCAGATCTGAGAGCCCAGGATCCTCCCCATCCTGAGAACACCTGCCTGCCTCTGTAACTCGGCTCCCTCAGCGAGCCTTGGCAGCCAGGCCCTGAATCTCTTACACAGCAGACCCTCTAAACACTTTGGAAGCCCCACAGCTAAACTAACAGTGTAGCCATTTGAATTTGTACAAAAAAGGGGCACCAGTGAAGGTAACCAACATTTCCTTTTTACTTGTTAATCTTTCCTTTTCGGAGACTATGAACAACCAGCACACATGGCCTCATGTTCGAAACTGAGTTAAGTAGAAGCATGCATATTTCTTTAATTTTCTGAAAACAACATGACTTGTAGTTGGGTACCAGAGTTGAGGATCCACTCCCACTTCTTATCTCGTGTTACTATGCATAAATACTTAGTGTTTCAACATCTTTACTTATAAAATGGTAATAAATGGGCCTATTTACTTCCCTAAAAATTGTGAAAGTGGTGGCTGATGTGTGTAAACTAAGTGGCATGAGTGCCAGACTTCTTAGGCTCTAGATAAATGACAACTGTCATCTGGGAAGTGATTAGACAAGGCACAATATGGCATTGTTTCTCAAAATTTAACATATGTGTATATTTTGCCATAGCCACAGACCATGTACTTAATACTTTTTTCTTTAGATTGCGCTCTTCCTTTAAAAAATAGCCTTCGCCAAAATAATGTTAACTTAAAAAGAACCTGTTTTGTGTGGTTGTTATGTTTTTCTAATACACATTCAAGTAAGGTCACCTTTATGAAAAAACTGTTTCAATTGTTACTGTGTAGCTTAAAAAAATATTTTGAAAACCAGGTTTTGGCAAACATGTGGCTATGAGAAATCATTAAACCTTAGCTACTTTGAGCTATAGATCATGTTTTGTGTGTGCCTACTTCCCCCAGATATTTGTTCAGGTGATTGGGGACAGAGAAGTGAACAGCAATTAGAAAAATAAAATGAACAAGAAAGTGAAGGCCTGTATGCTGCAGTTTGAATAAAACAAGTTTATTTACCTACTATGTGCTGCAAATTGTGCCTTTTTCTTTATCTTAGTTTTCCCTTCCCATCCTATGGGAGTCAGTGCAGCCTAGAATGAAATGTTTATTTTTTGCAGGTAGACAGATCCGGATTTGAATTCTGGATCTGTCTCTTAACTGCTTACATGGGCCTGGATTTTGCCAACCTCTGTGCTCACTGGTTTCCTCATTCATAAAGTGGGAGACAAATATTCCTACAACATAGAATTAAGTACTCACAAGTACTGATATAGTGTTCTTCTGTCCTTGTTAGGCATGGAGAAAAAACAGTAAACATGGCACAACTGCTGCTGCAGAAGTTAATATAGGTCCTGATAAAAAAGCCATGGTACATTTACACCATGGACTACTATGCAGCTATAAAAATGAAGGATCTCATACCCTTTGGGACAGCTGGAGTGAAATAAGCCAGGAAGAGAAAGACAAATACCACATGATCTTACTTATATGTGGAATCTAATGAACAAAATAAACAAACAAAATAGTACCAGAGGCATGGAAGCATGGAACAGACTGCCGAATCTCAGAAAGAAGCAGGGGAAGGGGGCTGGGAGAGATTAACCAAAGAATTTATATGCATATATGCATAGCCCATGGACACAACAACAGTGTGGGGAAGGCCGGGGCGGGGCAGGAGCCGGGCAGAGGGAGGCAAAGGCGGGAGATGGGGGACATTCGTAATACGTTCAACAATAAAAATAAATTATAAAAGAAATATAGCTTTTCCTTATTTCTGGGACTTCTTGGGGTCTCCCAATGATGAAGAAGTCTGAGGCCCTGCTTCCATTTTCTCAACAGCCTCTGTACATTGGGATCTTCCACTGAGAGCCAACTTGCACCTGCTCATGAGAGCCAATTTTTTAAATTTTCAGAAATTCTGTGAACCAGCTGACCTCACATGGGTAGTGTAAATAGGGCAAAGGGAGTATTTACATCATGGAAATCAGCAAATACTTGTTTTTTCAGTCCTTTTACCACCACTACTTATACATGTCAGGCCCATGGAGACAGAGACCACATCTTTGTTGGTTACAAGTTTTTGAGGTGTGTAGTCTAGTGTGCTATATGGTGCGTGTATGAATTAGATCAACAGGAAGGTTAACAAACACATTCAATAACTCATTCTCAAAACGTTTATATGACCCTCAAAATCATAATGACTGAGCCTCATAAAAAAATCCCTAATAGGCTAGTTCCACCATTTCCATAATCCCCTTAGGATATGGAGGAGATGCATGGGGATAAATTACATGTGTGGGTGAAGGGAGAACACAACATGGATTTTGTAAACAGTCTCTGGGAACCTGGTCCATTGCAAGGCAGGATATCTAGCTCACAGTGGACGAGTTTAAATAGGACAAGCAATCTGTTTTCCAAGAAGAGTTTTGGGCAGCTATAGTTTTAAAGTTGCTCTTTAATCTCCAGCTATTAAGAAACACCATGGTGTAGAAATAAAGGCACTGGTGTTTGTGCTGAAAGATTGCTGTGACTGATTTCTTGGAGGCTTTGGAAGCCAAACAAATATAAGTCACCAAAGAGCCCTTGCAAATCAGGATGGGGCGTACAGGGCCGTGGTAGTCACATCAAGTAGCGGTGAACTAAGAGCACACAGCATTAGAGAGGATTCTTAATAACAGTATGCAACATCTATTTAGTTAATGCCACTTTGCCACTAAAAGCTTCCTTTCCTGTTGGCCTGTTTGGACCCAGCACCACTTTAAGACCTTAATCAAAGAACTTATATGTTTATAAGCATAACCCATGGACGCAGACACTGGTCTGGGGAAGGCCTGGGGGCGGGGTGGATGCAGGGTGGAGGGGATCAATGGGGGTAAAAAGGGGACATCTGTAATACTTTCAACAATATTTAAACAAACAAACAAACAAAAAGACCCTATCAAGCAGAGATGACAGGTTCCAAGGTCCAAGTTCATCAAGAGTAGTCGTTTCTCTAATCTTGTCCCTGGCCCAGAATCCCTTTCCCCTTCACAAATGGCTGCTTTACGTTCATTAATAAAACACATTTTACTAAGTGTCAGAAACGCCAGCAGCCTCTGCTCAACTCCAAGATCTCACGCCAGAGAAGTCTCTTGAAGGCAGCACCCTGAATACCTTCTTGTTACCAAAGGAAGAACAGCTTACCTAAGGACTGAGATGAAAATTTACAAACACATAAACACCTTGATCACTCTGGCAAGCATTTGCAGTTAGTTTTGAAAATACTGCTTTCCAATGCAGTGACATCACAAAAAAACAAAACCCCATAAACATAATTCTAAATAATGTCAGTCCAGAGGCTTCTATTTAGGAATCCTAAAAACACTCTCTTCTAACCACTCAATCCCCCTTGTGATTTTTTGATAAATAAATTTTCTAAATAATACTTGCTTTATTGATGCATACACGTCTTTTAAAACACATTCAACATATTTTAGACAATACAAGCGATAAATACAAATGGACCTTCATATGGTTATATAAACTTTCCTTATATAGAGATATAAAGGCATTTGAAGTCAGATAACTTCTCAGTAGGAAGTTTTCCTAGACACACATATAAAATATGTATTCTGCTTACTTCTAAGCGCCTTGGCTGCTGTACATACATGATGTAGCCCAGACTCGACTTTTGTTCATGCTGCTCCTCCAATTGTCCCAACCCTTCCTCTGCTCTCAATAATGGCATTTTCAACTCTTATTATTTTCCCCACTCTGCCTTTGTTTTCCCAATAATCAACACAAAATAAAGTGAAAGTACTTCTAGAGATAACAGCTCAGAGATCATTGCTATCGCAAGTTCAGAGTTTTCTTTCTCTCATTCTCTTCTCTCTCCCCAAAACATAGGTGCAAATGTATGAGTGTGCGTATATATTATGTATTATATAGAATATGCAATGCATAATGCAGACTCACGTGGAATTTTATACATACCGGTACGAAATCTGTTCTTATTCAACTGTATGCTACGAATATCTGTATTAACCAGAACTCCTTCAGTTCCAAATGACAGAAATCCAATACAAGCCAGACAATCATAACTTCCCCCCGACCCCAGAAGGCTTTTCCTTTTCATACAGTAAAAATTATTTAGCTCTCTACCTCTAAGAAGTCCAGAAATAGACTGGATAGCTTCTAGAACAGCAGGTTTTGGAGATTATTCAAATGCAGCTGTCAGGATTCTCATTATCTCTACTATCAGATCTCTACTCTCTCTCTTAATTCTGTTTTTGTTTGTTTGCTTTTCTGTTTGCCTTTCTATGGGGAAAGATGGAGGGAGCATCTTTCCCCATAGTTCTGGAAGAACACCCCAGAGAGGAATTCAGCTTAGACACCTTGTCCAAAACTGTAATCTGTCATTACAGATGGAGAATTCTATTGGCTATCTTAGGTACGTAAAGATGGTCAGTTCCACCTGAACCCCAAAGTAAGTGATATTTGGGTAAAACAACAGGAAAAGCCCATAAAGTTTTCTCTAATTTCACTTCAGTTAGGCAGAAAACAGAAGCTGTTCCAAGGGAGGGTGATGAGTTATTTTCATCTTGTTTAAGTGCAAGAAATACATATGAGACCAAGGATCCATAACACTGGGGTTCCCAAAACTTTTACTTGCTTTTTGGGGAGGGTGTCTGAGGCCTGATGGTCTCAGCAGCTCAAGTGGAAGAGATCTGCTGGGTCAGGGTATCCCAGAACCAGGGCGGAAAATACCACAACTTTATATTCCCATATTTTATTTATTGTTGTGCTATCAGCCCACAAGAGGATTAGTGGTGCAGGTTAGCTCTGTCCTATTGCACTGTGAAATAGCTGAACACCATTCTTTTTATTTACCTTCTACTGAAGGATATTTAGGTTTGTTTTGCTAAATTATTCTTTGCTATGATTCATAATGTAATTGATACCTTTGTTTATATATCTCTGTTAACCTCTCTGATTATTTTATTAATACAAATTCCTAGAAATAAAGTTACTCTAAATTTTTATTCCTTTAAACACAAGCTTCATTACCTTAACTCTTTAAGGTCACACACATAACTAAAGTTGTAATGTTTTCCTAATTTTCTCTTGCATGTTTATTCATTTCACAAGTTCACTGTGAGTCCCTCTTATGAGTAAGGTTTTGTGCAGGGCACTAATGTAATTACAAAGAAAAATAATCCATGGCCTTCATCTTTTAAGAGAGAGTAATTTAGTCAGAAAGATAGGAGGACAAGTAAATTACAGTTTGGTGTGATTTATACCATCGGAGGAGTGAGTGCAGGTATTTTGAGAACAAAGGCATACCAACTGTCCAGAGAGAGAGAAGTCTTCATTCGGAAGTAATATGTTCTCTTCAACAAATGGTGATAGAATTGGACATCCAAATGCAAAAAATGAGTCTAGACTTTACATTTCACAAAAAATAATACAAAATGGATCACAGACTTATATGTAAAATGCAAAACTACAAAACTCCTATAAAATAACAGGAGGAAACCTAGATGACCTTGGGTATGGTAATACCTTTTAAGATACAACACCAAAGACATGGGCCATGAAAGAAATAAGTCATGATCTGGACTTCCTTAAAATCTTACTCTGTGAACAATATCAAGAGAATTAGAAACTAACCACAAACAGGAAAATATTTGCAAAATACACATCTGCTAAAGGACTGTTATTCAACATATATAAACAACTCTTAACACTGAGAGATAAAAAAAAACACCAAACAACTTGATTAAAGATGCGGTCTAAGGCCTTAATAGACACTTCACCAAAGAAGACATACATATTAAAAATAAACATATGAAAAGATGGCCCACCCTATGTCATCAGAGAAATATAAATTAAAACAACAATGGGATACCACTACACATCTATTAGAGTGGCCAAAATCTGGACCATTCACACCACCCAATGCTGGTGAGGATGTGGAGCTCTCACACATTGCTGGTGCAAATTAAAAAAAAATGGTACAGCTACTCTGTAAGACAGTCTGAGAGTCTCTTAAAAACTAAACATATTCGTACCATATGATCTAACAATCACGATCCTTCGTGTTTACCCAAAGGAATCAAAAAGCCATGTCCCCATGAAAACCTACACATGGATGTTGACAGGAGCTTTACTCATAACTGACAAAACTTTGGATCAATCAAAATATCCTTCAGTGTATGAATGCATAAACTGTGGTACATCCAAACAGTGGAATATTATTCAGCACTAAAAATAAATGAGTGTTAAGCCATGTAAAGACATGGAGGCACCTTAAATGCATATTACTAAGTGAAAGAAGCTGATTTGAAAGGCTACATACTGTATGATTCCAACTATATGACACTCTGGAAAAGTCTTTCTCTCACACACACACAAAATTATAATTGTGCTTTCTATCTACTTTCTTTTTTCACTTCCTTGACATCTTCCTATATGAGAGAGTAAGAACAGTAATAAAAAGATCAGTGGTTGCTGAAAGGGGGTCAAGCAATAAACAGGCAGAGCATAAAGGATTTTTAAGACCGTGAAATTCCCTGTATGACACTATAATGATGGTATGTCACTATACATTTATTCAAACCCACAGAATGTACAATACCGACAGTGAAACCTAAGATAAACTAGGGATTTTGGTCGACTCATCACTGGTATTAAAAAAGTACCACTCTGGTAAGTGATGCTGATAACAGGGGAGGTTGTGCATGTGCGGGCAGGAGGGGTATTTGGAAAATCTCTGTACCTCCTCCTCAATTTAACTGTAATCCTAAAACTGCTCTAAAAATGGTCATTAAAAAGTGGTATGTGATTTGACTTCTGGAAAAAGTGAACGAAAGGAGGGGAGTTTGAGCACCCCTAGGCAGAGGCGGCACTGCACGCGAAGGCGCGGGCAGGGAGCGGGAGCGCGCTCAAGGTGCATAGGGCAGGCCGGGCGGCGGCTGGTGCCTGGAAGGCGCCCGGCAGCACGAAGGTTGCCGTGACCGGCCGAGGCCCACTGCTCCCGTGCCCGCTTCCCATCCAGCTCAAGGGGCGGCAGGTCGGGGAGGGGCAGGAGCTATATTTTATTCGTCAGGCACCTCCTAGCCTTTGTAGTCCCTGAAATGAATATGCAGGCCTGCGTGTGAGCGCACATACACACGCTCACACACTCACACACACACATTCACACACACACACACTCACACACACACATTCACACTCACACACACACACACTCACACATTCACACTCACACACACTCACACATTCACACTCACACACACACACTCACACACACACACACTCACATACACACACTCACACATTCACACTCACACACACTCACACACACTCACACATTCACACTCACACACACTCACACACACACACACTCACACATTCACACTCACACACACACTCACACATACACACACTCACACACACATTCACACACACACACACACTCTCACATATTCACACTCACACACACTCACACACACACTCACACATTCACACTCACACACACACACACTCACACACACATTCACACACACACACTCACACATTCACACTCACACACACTCACACACACTCACACATTCACACTCACACACACATACACACTCACACACACATTCACACACACATTCACACACACGCTCACACACTCACACACACTCTCACATATTCACACTCACACACACACACATACTCACAAGTGAATGACATTCTCATTATGATTATCTTCTCAGAGTCAGTTTTTTCTTTTTAATGAATATTTCAATTTAGGAATTTTATAATAATGTACATTTTTTAGTTGCATGTAAAAGGGAATAAAAAATCACCTATAATACCACTATTATAATTGGCATCTCTCTCTCACACACACATACACAGGTGAAATTATAGTGGGGCTTTCTATCTCCTTGCTTTTTTCACTTCCCTGACATATTCCCACATCATTATAATCAACCCCACTGTGATTTTTAAATAACTGCTACCTCTTTGGTTAGTTAGCCAAGTGGTTTCCACACTGTGACGTTGGGAACTGATGTATCCAACTCAACTGCAACCACTTCTGGCTAACCCACTGTTATTTTTCAGCTAAACTGCTGTACAGTCATTCCGATTCTACCACTGTTTCTGCACCCTCATGTACAGAGCTCCTCTTAAACACAAGCCCCCCAGCATAGTCCCTCTGCCACACTGTGCTTGCTTACCTCGCTCTCTCCTCTCCTCTCGGCCATCCTGGTGGTCAGCCTCTGTGTTCCTGCCACACGGGCCACATATCAGTTTCTCAAATACGCCAAGCTCCTTCCAGCCCAGGGCCCTCATAGGGCAAACTCCATGCCTAGAATGCCTCCTTCTCCCACTTGTCCCTCGGCTGACTTCTCATCTTTCAGAGGCTGCTTCCCTGATCACCCTGAGTAGCTCCTCTTGGCTACTTAATGACCCACTTAATGACAACTGGTAAACAGATATTTATGTGTGGGTTTACTTATTTATTTTATGTCTCATCTGCTGGACTACAAGCTTAGCAAGAGTAGAGATGTTGCCTAATTTATTCATCAATAAATATTGAGACTGAGTATAGGTTTGGTCACATGGTTAAGTCTCTCAAAATCCGAAGTACACTGGAGATATTAAGGGGAGTTTTAAGGCAATGGTTCTCATGGGGTACCAGCACCAGAAGCATCAATCATCACGTCATCGGAGAATTTGTTAGAAATGCAAATTCCATTGTGTAAATGTACCACAGCTTTTGTAGTACATTTGCACAATGGAATACTACTTGACCATAAAAAAGAAGGAAATTTTACCTTTTGCAACAGCATGGATGGACCTGGAGAGTATTATGCTAAGTGAAATAAGTCCTACAGTGATTCTGACAGTCCCAGTTTGACAACCACTGTTGTAAAGTATCTATTTAGAAATGGAACCATATATATACTTTGTTTAAAAATTGCCACAGCCACAATTTCTTAGAATGTGAGATTTGAACCTTAAATATCACTGAAAGTAATCTACTATTTTATTGACTAAAAAAGTTGTTCAAAATATTTTTTAAAATATTTAAATCTAACAATTAGTGATAGTTCTGTTTATCTGCTTGCTTTTAAGATTACAAAACATGCATATTTCTTATGAACATTAAATACAATTATGCAGCATAAAGTCTTCCCTGAAAAGAGTCCTCAAATGTAAAGCTGCTTTCATACCAATGGTTGAGTATTAATTCAGTTAAAATCAGGTAGAACTATGAAAACACTGTTTCCTACTTCTCTCAAGATGGTTCAAACACTGAATGGCTCTGGATGATTTATCAGGCACTTTGCCTTTGAGGCGAATAGTGCTTTTAGTTGTTTTCTTTAAGGGGAATCGTTTGCTTTCCACATGTGGAGTATCCTATGGAAAGAGCTAGTTCACTGGGCAGCACTATCAATGGGGTTACAGCAAAGATGGAAAATTCACTGTTGAAGATAAGAGCTCAGACTGGATGCAGAACACCTGAGTTGCCTGATCCCACTGGGTCGAGTGTGACTGGGAACACTGCCTAACAAAGCGGGCACCCACAGGCAGAATCAGGCTTCCAGAAAGTTAAGTGAGAACTAAAGAAACAATGCTGCTGAATTTCTATAATGCAACAAGCATTGTACAAGTGCTGCATCTTAAACATATTAATGTCTCTCCATCCATTTTTATTTACTCTAAAGCACAGGGTTTCTGGTTCACCTAATGAAAACCAGTCAAGCCTTTCATAGAACAGTCTATGGGGAGCACAGACCGTGGCTTTCTATTGGGTTCTCACTGAAATAAACATTTTTTAAAAATATGTGAACTTTACATATCCTCTTAGTGGAAGTAATTTACAGAGAATAAATTTGAGTATATCTTTCCTACTCACTGATTTTTATATTTTAAGAACTATGCAAGGAATCTTTTAAATACTAATCTTTCTTAAAGAAAAGAACACATTTCCATACCAATAATTATCCATTCTAAGTGATAGAACCTTGGATGCATATTTAGGAACTGAACCTTTCATTTCTAAAGGGAAGCAGTTGACACTTTAAAAAAAAATAAAGCTTTCAGAATAGGAAAAAATTAATTTCCTTATTACCTTTAACACCATGAGAAAATAAAGAAGCCAGGTTGAGAATCTTTTGTTCCCTAGCTTAAGTTACAGTTAATTCCATAATGGTATGGGATATGCTTCAAGTTCAGATTTTTTTCTCATTTTCTACTTTGACTAAAACATCCTGCATAAAAATAATTTCTTAAAAACATTTAAAACTAAGTACTTTTATAAGCAATTCTACTTCATATATATTTGAACCAAGAACTAATTTTAGAGTAGAATTTGTGAATAACTATTTCAATGAAACTAACATTCAAATGAATTTAAAAATAGCCCAAACTTAAGAGGCCGCATTTGTTTCACATGCAAGACAAACTGATGCTTAAGATATAACAATATAGATCATATATTTCATATTCTTAAAAATAAATTTCTAAAGTTTTGAAATAACAGATACTCTCATCACCGATTCTGAAATCAATCTCAATTATTCTTAATTGGCTTCTCTACCTATTTTTAAGAAAACAGAAACGTAATACAGAATTCCCAGACTGATGTACTTTTAAACATACCACAGCAAAATTCTGGGCTCAGCTGCCTTTGGAATCCTTCATTGCTGGAAACAGTCTCCAACGACAATCTCCTTCCAAGCACTGTTCAGCCCCACAACAGAAAGTTCTCTCCACGCCTGCTTTTTCCATTAGCTACAGGGTTACATACTGAATGCCGCACAAAGCTTGTGACTGGAGGGTTTTTAGACAACTCTTTAAATGCCTGAGTCTGAATAGTGATTTTTTTAAAAAAGACAACTCGACTCTTTAGAAGAATATCTCTATTGTTTATTACTTTATTTTAAGAAGGTTGGTTATGGGGTGCCGGAGGGAGCTGCCTTCATGTGTCATTGGTTAATAGTGTCTACCTATGATTCACCTAAGTGACATTTAGCCCTATAATGTCAGTGACATTTTGATAATTTTATTGTCAATTTTTAATAATTTATTGCACTTTCTATGTTATTTGAATGAGCTGCGCAGGTTGGCATAAAAGGTAGGAGGTATCTTTCAGTCTGAATAACAGAGGCCTGGCAAACAAGACTTTTTTTATTGGTGAGCCACATAATGCTGTATGATAGCTGAGTGGGGTACACTAGGAATTCCTAGGTAATTTTCAGCTTTTCATGGAAATTGCCTCATTTTCTTGTTCAGTATAGAAAGGTACAATAGAAACCTTTGTAATTTCTGAAAAGTCCTGTGTCTGTCAAACCTGACATTGCATTATATTGGCTTGGGGCTGAATATAATGAAGTGACTGTAATATGAAAAAAATCAATCAATAAATGAAACTGAATCTTTTGCCCCTGCCTGACCCCTCTTGGTTAACATTCACTTGATGAGATGCAATGGAGGATTACACTGATTTCTGTCAAGAAAGCCTCCAAAGGACAACCTGAAATAGGCACCGAAAAAGCACTTACTGGATATGGCCTTGAGTTCATCGATGGACTTAAACACTGATTTTCCAGTAAGCTCACAAAATAGAAAAGTTTTTCATGCAACAGTCTGAAACTTTTAAACAACAAATGGTAGATGACTGTGATCCCTGTGTTTAAATTGCCTGTGGCATCAAGGGATGAGTAAAACGATATCGTGCCCATGACAGGGACCCTCATCTGGAATCTTAATATGTAACTTGCAAAGACCTCAACAGCAACAACAACAAAATCTTTTTAATTCCACAAGCATCAGAAATTATTTAATAAATAAAAGGCTGATTTTTGTTGACATTGTTTTCCGTTGAGATTAGTGATAGCTGCTCAAAATACTCATACTTTGATGGACTCGTGGTAAGAGTAAGATGTCTGCCTGCCAAGGTGAATGGGAGGACACCGGCAGGGGAAGAGCGACAAGGAGCGGGAAGGGGCACTTTACAGTTTATCAGGATCTGAGCACAGGAGTCTTAATCTTATTATATTTTCTCTTGAGCAGAAAACATCAAGGAGAGCACAATATGCATAGTCCCTACTGTACATGATCAATCCGCAGTCATGCAAACATGTTCTCTAACCACTTGATATACCTGGTTTGTAGCTTCTATGGCCCTTTGTGCACCTGTATACAGCACAGCACAGTACTTAACTCTGTGGTGGCTTCTGTATAACTCCTGCTACCACTTACCCAACTGTATGATAACAGGGAGGCCACTTTTCCATTATAAGCCTCCATTTCCTCACCTATGAAATGGGGGTGAAAACAGACAATATGTTTTTAGAGTTGTTGTGAGGTCAAAAGAATATAGGTCTTCAACAAAACCCCTGAAAGGTCCTTAATAAATGCTAGCTGTTTAACTATTTAATCTTATCATGATTAATGGTCCAACTCTCAGTTCTGTGGTCCTTCTGATATACACATAACCTGAAGGGCCTGATAATCTGGTTACCTCCATATCCGGGAGGTGGGAGAGTAATGAGGTAGCTTTGACTTTTAATGTCTTCAAATGACATTAGTTTTGATCTGACTTCTCTAGCTGCCTTCATGTCTAAACAGTTAGAAAATAAATTTACTATGAATCTATCATTGATCAAATGTCTACACATCAAGTAGAACAATTATCTGTACAATTTAATTGGTATGCTCACACCCTAATAATATACTGAATTTACTTTCACATCCCGTAAACATGTAAAATTTCTGCAGACAAGTTACTGCAGCTCTCATTTTAGAGCTAAAGTTTCCCAGGGATGCTTAGGAGATAGATTTCCCAAATGAGCTCTTCAGCACTCATGGGGAACACCCATAAGTTGGTGATTGGGGGATCCTGCTGTGTGTCTAATTACCAAGATATTAGTTTCAGGAGAGAGAAAACATGTATGGCATCTTGTTTGTTTTCTGTATTTGTTATGAAATAAGACTCCCTAAATAAACAGACACATTTTTTCCTGTATAGTTTTTGAGGGAACTAAAGATCTGTCCCTGCAGATCCATCCCTTGTGCCAATCTACTCCAATAATTAAAATATCTCCGAGCCTGGATATCCTGGTATATGCCCTAGACGCAGTTGTTGGCAGCTGTGGGAACTTTTGTGGAAAAGGTAGGTAGGCTGTTTTTATTTTTATTTTTTCTGATTGACAAGGGGAGTTACCATACTGTGTAGCAGATGCAGCTGACAATATTTAGTACACTGATTGTTATGTAATCCCAAACAATATACACCTTTTCCCTATTTTTGCTGAGGTTTAATATTAAGTTTATAACAGACCTCCTGTCTATTATTTGTTTGTTAATACAAGAGTGAATTACAAACAGGTAAACCCACTACTGGGATGTTGTGAGTTAGCCACACAATTATTAGAATGAAGAGCTGCCTACTGCAGAGCAATGTTTTAGGGCTTAGAAAGGTATGATTAATACATGTGTGTGTATTTCTCACAGTTAACTACTGAACTGGAGTCAGAGAAGCACAGGGTTCTGGAGTCAAAGAGACATACAGGCTACAATGCAGCTCTGTTCCTGCCTGGCTCAGAAACTGGGCTAGAAACTTACCTCTTTAACCTTATTTTCTCCACTGGTAAAATGAGACTATTACTTATCTACTTTCATTAAGTTACTATGAGAATTACATGAGATGTGGGATACAAAGACCTTTAAACAGCTTTTGGTTTGTAAGTGATCAATGCATATTAGGGGGACTAACTGAAATGCTACCTATGACGGTTACCAGGCTAAACAGGTAAAGTCCTGAACTGCTCTTGTCTAGCCAGTGTAGCAAAGTAGACAAACACGCTTGGGAAACAGAACCATCTTATTTTAAATCTTAGTTCAGTCATTTACTAGCCATGTAAAATGTAAAAATAGAAAAGATAATATAATACTTGTGGCTTAAAATTAAGAATAATTGAAGTAAATATGAAGTAATGTGAAATAAACTTTATGCCATTTGAATTTTGCCATCCAGTTATAAACACTATAAAAATGTGCTGTACATAATTCTAAGCATTTCTCAATGAAAAAGAGCTAGACATTTTTATATAATTGGTATGAAACTTCATATATTGTTTTTTGTAACCACCTTATATAACCACACTGGGGGAAGAGAGTATCTTTCAACTGTCTTGTTTGAAGGCATTTCTATTTTTAATTTCATCTTTTATTCTTGAACATTTAAGTGCTTTATTCCCTTCCATTCCTCACAAATTACAGTGTGAGAAACATCCTTAAACATAATTATTTGGGTTAACATTTAATTACATTCTCTGGATAAATTCCTAGAGTGGGTCAAAGAGCAAGATTATTTTAAGGCTTTTAATGCTTGTTGTCAAATTGTATTCCAGAAAATTTGGGTCAATATACACACCTACCAGCAAGAAATAAAATTGAAAGTTTATATTTCAATTCTGGGTTTTATCTTGTTTTAAAATGTTTTCTAATTTGGTTTAAAAGAACATTGCTTACATTTTTATTTCTGCAGTTATTAGTACTGCTAATCATTTGACATAATAAAATTATATTGTTTTTCAATAATTTTTTCTCTTGCTCTTATTAGTTATGTAATTATGACATCTTTGCAGATTAGGAATATTAGCCATCCTTATATACATGTATATCCCAGTATGTCAGCTTATTACCATGTGTAAAAGCTTATATCTTACTTTTAAATTTTATTGTAATTTTAATACTGATTAGTATCTAAATAGTCAAATCTATCAAGCTTTCCATGATTAATTTTATTGCTGGTTTACAGAAGCCATTTAGAAGGGTGATTTTTTAAATTATGTGACTTAAAAATATGCATATTTTATTTTTATATATTAATTTAGAATTTATTAACTATTTAGCCCTTCAATTCTTTTTGGTGTAAGATGTGAGGGAGGTATCTAAAAATATTTTAATTCCCTCTGAATAATCGACTAGTTCTTCTGAGAACATTTGCACATTTTTTGAAGGATTGATATTTCTTTACTGAGTTACCTCTATCATAACACACACTTTTGGATTTAAGCAATCCACAGATAATGTGGAAGAATTCTGGAAAATCTTATACTAAATTTTCTGGAAAATATGCACTAGCAGTCAGCTAGTATAGAACATATTCTCACCAATTTCTAGGATGGGCTTCTGAGGGTTAAAGTAAGCATTTAAATGGCATAAAGGAGGGAGATGCCTCCAATGATCACAGGGAGGATAATACCCTCCTCAGTATCAAAGACTCTGCAGAAAGACCAGGTATCCTTTGGGCTGTTGGAAAAGGAGTTTTCTCAATACTAGGCAAGAAGATAAACTTAAAACACTGGCCAGAGAGATGAATAAACCAAGATGATTTGCTCTATGTCCATATTTTATATGAAAATTAAGTATTAGGGTATCATTTCCCATAATGCTATTATTAGACATAAGAAATGTGATTTCAAGTCCTAAAGTTAGTGAAGTATTAACATTTTCCTTAGAAAATAACTACCACAATAAGTGCAAATAACCAACATTTAATTTGATGTATAATTTTGTCAGTTAAAGCAGTCATATAAGGTCAAGTTCGGTCCTTTAACTTGTAGTTTGTCATCATTATTCCCCAATTGCTGGGAAAAATATGCAAGTTCAGAATATTAATCCCTATATATGACTTAGAGGCAAAGAGCCACGAAGGCAAGTGAAATAGTAGCCAATGCCCACATGAAAGGTACAGTATAAAAGACCACAGAGGCCATCTCCCTCTCACCTTCTCCGCCCAATGATCAGTGTGTCCACTCTTAACAGAAAGTTATTCCTATTATCAACTGAGTTAAAGATGAACACCATCTGCCAATGCCAGCTGATAGTCAAACTGAATGCCCTTGTGATTTAAATTTAATGAACTGCTAAAATATTCATGCCAAGGTTTTCCTGGTCCATAACCCCTTTTCTGTCTAATTTGATATCCAACATTCTGTAAGAGGATGCACCACTGTCATTTGGAATATAGATTCATACTCCTAGACTCATTACTAGCAACATCTGTAGTCATTGTTGGCATCCCAAGAGATAGTTGCAGCAGTAAACTCTTCACTAATGGCTACAACAGAAATCATGGATTCTGCTTCACAAGTTTATTCTTTCTAACCCAGATTAACTGTAGACACTCCTTATACATTGTTCGCATCTAGAGGCCTCAGCTGGTATATGAGGATTGGCTCTTTGACAGAGGAGGATTTTGCTTCTGAAGATCATCCAGTTGGCTACAGGACCTTATCTTCAAGTGTTATTCACAGTGCTCTCTATGTTAACATGACAGAGAAAGGTGATACTTACCCAAACTATTTAAAAAAAATCCTTCTCTACTCAAGAACTTTGCTTGCAGACAGCTCAGGTACTCCAGTCTATGAATTTATAAAATTGTCGCTTTTCTTACATTACAGATTTGCTTCCTGGATTTCTTATCCACACAACTGTGATGGAACATTTTTGCAAAAATGTTGAAATGAAATGAACTTGCTTTTAAAAAATTAGTTCACTACTTTTATTGGGTGTTTGTGATTTCTGCTAACTATACAAATATAGTTCAATTGAAAGTAATCTTGGAATTTTGCCCTAATTTAATGTTATCACAAAGAAAGCACTCTTGTAAGCAGCATTTTAAAAAAAGGTAATTTTCAGAAAGTTTTAGATGGGTTGCCTAGTTACCACATGATTTAGGTTAAGTGGATAGAATGAGCATGATGTGAAAAAATCAGGGACAATTTCGCAAATATTCCCAGTAACTGATAAAAATATCACTTTTTATTAGCAGTCATTGATACCAGCCAACAGGCTACCTTTTAACGTTATGGGTGTCTCCATTAGCTATTGCTAAGAAACAACCACACAAAACCACGTTTTATTTAGCTCATGATTCTGTGGGTAGATTGGGCCAAGCCTGGTAGTTAGTTCTTCTGGTTTCAGCTGGACTTTTTCATGAGTCTGTGTTTCCTGGTCTTTGCCACTGAATTTCTCATATCTCTGGCTCAGTTGGGCAACTGAGCTCACTAGGTTCTGGACCACATAGTCTCATCTTCTGGCAGACCAGCTCTGACTTGTTCACCTGGTAGAGGCCGAGTCCCAACAGAAAGAATGGTAGTGCAAGATCTTTAGAGTATAAAGTTCAGCGCTGGCACATTTTTACTTCTGTAGCAGTCTATTGGCCAAAACAAGACCCAAGGCCAGGCCAAGAGTTTTCCACCTTTTGATGGGAGGACCTGAAAAGTCTCATTGAAAATAGACTGGATACAGAAAAAAAAGAACTGTGGCCAATTTTTCTTTATAAATTTAAGTTGTCTTTATTTATATGATGAATGCTGTCCTCATCTAAAAAACAATGACATTTATCTTTCAATCTGTCTTTCAAGCATAACTAGAAAATTCATGTCCTTTTTGATATCATACATTGACACGATGTAGTATGCAGGATGCAAAAATCAATTTAATAGGCATTATTAAATAATTTCACACAGATGTGGAATCTTGGATAAATGGTTAAATTACAGGTGAATATTAGGTGTGGGCACATAGATATTCGTATACACCAATGAACTCAACAGAAAATATGTTTGTGCTGATTTCTAGTCATCAATTTTCTTTCTGTGAATCTTCAAATATCCAATTCCAAATCTTCCTGCTCTTGGAGAAGGGCTTTCTCTTTCTGAATTTTCTCCAACTGATTTTTTTCTAGTGTTTTTCCAGTTGCCGCTTGTTCATTCAGCTGTTTGATGGTTTTCAGCTTCATGTTACTGATTTTTTTTTTTTTGGTCTATCTCAGGGTATTATGATCAGTTTTCTATCTACCACAATGCCTCTGAGATATTTAAATATGGTTTCTATTATAAAGCTTCAGGTTAGCTAAATCTTGACTTACCCCACATGTAGTGTCATCTCTAATTTCCAGAGCTCTTGGCTTCCACCACTTACACGCATGCATTCTGAACTGCATCCCAGCACCTGGACAGCAAAACCTGCCTGTGTCTGCCATCTTTCTCTGTCCTACAGCACCGAGGTTTGTACATAGCAGCTTACACATAACCAAGGCTAAGTGAGTTTAACCTGCTCAAGTTAACACAATTAGTAAACAGTGGAAATGAAATTCAAATCTTGGTTTATTTGATACTAAAATTCATTTATTCACTAAACCATACCTAGCCTTTCAAAAAAACACTAAAAGTGATGGAATAACCCCCTAAATAAAGGATTACTGCATAATTTTACATTTCAGATTGTTTCTAAAAATTCTGTTGGATAATAAAAATAAATGTGGTGTCTACACATTACTTTTCAACTTTGAGTCCATAGACGCGTATTAAAACTGTGTGCCCTCTTACATTCCCCAACACGATACAGATTACTATTGAGAAAATTGAAAGGTTCTGTAAGTTACAGTCTTTAAATGGGTACTGATAGTTTAATTGACATTACCTTAGGCAATCTCTTCTTGGATTCAGAATTCTCTTTGGGAACAGAATCTTTGATTAGCCGGGATCGGTCATAGCTGGCGTGCTCTGACCCCTCCAAGTCATCCTTATCTTCTCCTAGGGCTAAAAGGAGACACACGACAACTAAATCTACTCTTATCCTTTTTCATTTTCTCTCTCTTTACACATATTAATTTTTCTTTTTTCCAAGTTTTTCCAAGGCTCAGACAAGTATAATTTTCTTATGACCCACCCATCAACAAGTAAGCCAAAAAAATTTACCAACATGAGACCTTGCCTGTTAGTGGATGAATACTGACACTAAAGTAACTTTCATAAGAATTAAATGCAACTCTGATACTTAATGTACTTAAGCTTTTTGAAAATAAAATTAGAATTTTGCAAATTTTATTGGACATCTCCTCTTCTGAACTTGAAGGTAGAGATATTTGTAAGAATTCAAGATTCCTAAGCATTTATTTGCTTAATTAAAAAGCGTTTGTTTGATGCCCTGGCCAGTGTTGCTCAGTGGTTAGAGCATCAGTCTGTACACTAAAGGTTCATGGGTTTGATTCCCAGTCAAAGGCACATAGACCTGGGGTGCAGGTTCGATCCCTAGTTGGGGTGTGTGCAGGAAGCAACCAATTGATGGGTCTCTCTCACATCAATGTATAGTGTCTAAAAATCCAGGAAATGCAATTATTAAGAAATATAGACAGAAAACAAAAACATTTAACAACTTTCTGCTGGAGTAGACAACAGGATAATTTGTTTATGAGAAATGAAACTGTTGCTGTTCTCAGTAGCAAGGAAGACATATCCCCTTAGCCCTGCCGGGCGTGGCTCAGCGGTTGAGCATCGACCTAGGATCCAGGTGATCAGGGTTCGATTCCTGGTCAGGGCACATGCCTGGGTTGCGGGCTTGATCAATGACTCTCTCATCGTTGATGTTTCTGTCTCTCTCTCTCCCTCTCCTTTCCTCTCTCTGAAATCAATAAAGATATATTAAAAAAAAAGAAAAAAAAGACATAGCCCCTTAAAAAGGAAGAGACAAATTGGATTTCATCAAAATTAAGAGCTCTGTGCTTCAAAGGGCACCATTCAGAAAGTGTAAAGACCATCCACAGAACGGGGAAAATGTTTACAAATCTTATCTCTGATAAGGTGTGTATATGTGTGTGTGTGTGTGTGTGTGTGTGATCTTACAACTCACTAATAAACAGACAACCCAGATTAGAGATGGACAAAGGATCTGAATAGACATTTCTCCACAGAAGATACACAAGTGGCCAACAAACACTTGAAAAGATGCTCAACACCATTAGCTATCAGGGAAATCCCTATTAAAGCCACAATGAGACACCTTCACACCCACTAGGATGGCTATACTGCCAGTGGGAATGAAAAATGGTGCAGCTGCTGTGGAAAAGGTCTGGAAGATCTTCAGGAGTTTTAACACAGAGCTACCATATGACCCCACATTCTACTTCTGGGTATGTACTCAAGAGAAATAAAACTGTAAGTTAACACACACAAGTAAATTTGTACACCATTGCTTATAGCAGCATTATTCATAATAACCAAAAAAGTGAAAACATCCAAATGTGCATCAACTGATGAATAAAGTACAGTTTGTCCATACAATGTATGGAAAGCTACTCAGCAATAAAAAGGAATCAAGTACTGAATAATGCTAAAAGCTGGATGAACCCTGGAAACACTTTACTAAGTGAAAAAAAATCAGTCACAAAAGACTAAATATTGTATGATTCCATTTACATGAACTCCAGAATAACCTAGAGACAGAAAGTAAATTAGTGGTTGCCTATGGCTTGTGGAATTGGGGCATGAATAACAGGTGGCTGCTAATAGGGATGGGGTTTCTTTTTGAGGTGATGAAATGTTCTAAAATTAATTATAGGGATGGGTGCAAATCTCTTTGAACATACTAAAACCTATTGAGGTGTACACTCTGCATGGGTAAATTGTATGGTATGTGAATTATTTTCTCAAGAAAGATGTTATATTTTAAAAAAAAAAAGAGTCTCAAAGCTTAAGAAAATCATTTAATATGTTGAAGTAAGGAGCCTGATGTAGTAGAATTAGAACTAATATTGGTTTCAGCAAACCCAAGTTAAAACCCTGGTTATGTCACTTATTAACTTAATGGCAGTGGGTCATTTGTATTTTCTTAAGTTGAAAATTTGAAATAATAAAATCCTCCAATTCCAAGGAGTAACTAGGATAATATATGTGACTTGAAAACACCAGGTACTGAAGAAATATATATTCCTTTTCTTTGGCCTTTCCTTAAATTCACTATTTGAGTATTTAGGAATCTACAAAACAAGTTATGTAAATTGGGGCTATCAAAAAAGCCCTATCTTCCATTGTAAAGCCTAAGTGGATAGGACACAATGCAATTACCTTGAGTATGCCAACAAACAACTTAGAATTTAATTATAAATCTCTTTTACACTCATCAATAATATGATTTATGATAAAACTTTTATTGAGTTGATTGGAAATCCATTAGGTCTTCTAGATTTTCTTTGTAAACTCAGCTTAAAGCTTGAGTGGACGAATCAGTATAGCCGGCCATTATGTTTGCAACATAAACCTCAGAGCCATCTCTGGAAGTGCAATTTTAATAGCCAGAGTACTCCAGCTCAATCATTCTTCTTTATTACACTGCCATTTTTATGTTGTTACTCTGTTAGATTATATTATAACTGCTGGAGCATCTGGAAATGGATGAAGTGACTTTTGGACAATGTTAACTATTGTTAACTATGCATGAGTAATTTTATTAGTTGACTTCACTTTCTTGAACTTCTGCAACCTTCCCGTTGCTAATGATAACGCACGTCATGGTTGCCAGAGTAGCGGAGGCTGAAGATTAAAATAATAGTCATAATGGCCTAAGAGTTTTATCATACTTTGTAATTTATATATCACCTTCAACATATATATTCTCTTACTTGCATCTAACACAAGCTCTTAATTCAATTCAGCTCAACCTCTATTTACATTATGAAAAGGAACCGAACCATAATATTAATATCACAAGTCAGCAAACTGAGGCACAGATGGTGAGTAGTCAGTAATAGAGATAGTACCTGAAATTGTATGTTCTGACTGCTAATAAATTCCATGGTGTTTAAAATTATTATTCTACCAAAATTTCCTGTAATGGTCTATATGTGGTTTTTACTCAGTGGTTAAAACATGGTGATAATGAAGGTCCAGGCTTATTGTTTGTAGGTTCTATGTTCTCCATACCACTATCATTGTTCTAAAGTCCTGACACTGGCCAGTTACAGGGAGGAGTGGTACTTGGTGACCCCACCATTAAACAAATCCTGCAGAGAAACTGCTTTCCACTGTGTCAGTGTTTAATCTATCTACCTCCCTTCTCCCACACATTCACCCAATCACTATTATCCATCATTGAGTAGATTGTATCTGCTAGGCAATATGAGTAAGACAGATATAAACAGCAATAATCACCACCCAGCAAACTGAGTGTAAACAGTCATATCCAAAGTGCTATGATAATAGAAAAGAGGAAACATCTAAATGACTTTGAGTGTCAGGGAGGACTGTGCATAACAGCAATGCTAAAAAACCATTCCCCTACTCATTAAAAACAGTGATGATTACTGGGTCTTTACATGCTCTACAAAAATGTTTTTCAACACAATTTAAATTTAAAAAAGGACATAATTAGATTAGGTAGTCAGTGAGAAAAATAACAAAGTACTGATTCCAAGCAAGTAAAAAACATCTCAGTGATGAATGATATCATAGATCTCAAGGTAATGAGTGAATTCTACAGTGGACTCTCCAAAGATGTGAGTGGTCAATATCCTCTTTGTCTTTCATCCATTCATCTGTCCTTTCACTGATCCTAAAATATTCTCTGAGCAGGTACTCTTCTTGATTCTGGGCTACAGGTATCAACAAGACTGACAAAGTCTACGTCCTTTGGAAACAGAAAGAGGGAGAAAAGTAATCCACATAATTGCAGGTAATACTTAAGTACTACAAATAAAAATAAATCAAGGTTAGGAGACACAAAGTGAAGCTTGTGTGATTCCTCCTTCTATCAGTGTAGGGCCCTAGGATAAGAGAAAGCTTATTATGAACAAGGGACAAAAGAAATTTGGGTTGGCTGCAGCACTGTAAGTAAAAGGAAATCAGGGATGGCTTAGAGAGACCAGGCCCAGGTATCTTTTAAGGCCTCGGAAGCCACAGTAGAGAGAGTGCATTTTAAATGTAATGGGAAATGTGGAGGGATTTGAGCAGAGAAATGATGAGGTTTAATTTTTCTTTTATTGGAGTTTCCTGTAACTGCTATCAGGAGGCAAGAGTTGGAGCAGAGACCAATTAGGAGTTATTGCACTAGTCTACCAAGAGATGGTGGCAGACTGGACCGTGGTGTAGCAGTGGGTGTAGCTCTTGTAGCAGAAAGTGGTGCACAATGTCAGGTTCTGAATATAATTCCAGAATTAAACCCAGATAACTTATTTAATGTGTTTAATACACAATTGAAAAGATTTACAGTGACTGTAAGGCTGTCACAACTGGAAACAATATGCTCTTTCTGTGCAATTCCCTTATTTCTATGATCTTAAATAGACTGGCAACATTAGTTGAAAGTTCTTTTTTATACCATATTAATAAGAAACACTGTTGGAAAAAAAATCATGAAAATTGGTGGAAATTATCTAATATTACAGAAAAGCAAAATCACCATGTACTCATTTGACCATAACTGTTTTAAGAAGTAAAACCAATGAGTACTCCACCAAGCTACACTATTGCACTTATAGAAAGCAAACAGATGCCTTAACTATCTAATATAAACCACTTCCCTAGGGAGTTCTGTTTCATAACATTAGCAAAAAATTGATTTCACAAGATTACACAGATGTATATTTTGGTTGGTTGGACTCTAATTATGTTAATCTTAATGAGCCCTATTTATTTCATTTCAGTTACTTGAGTTACTTGATTTTACAGCACCATGGGTATGGGAAGAATCAAGCACTGGTTACCTGTTAATACAGATTTCTCTGGCCTGCATGCTAACAAGAAAAAAGGGTGGTAATAGTAGCAGGGCTTCTAGGATTGATGGACGAGATTACTGTCTCATCAGGATTTCAAATTTATTGTCACATGGATCAGCACTTTCCAGAATGATTGTGTGTGTGTGTCTGTGTGTCTGTGTGGCTGGGGGCATGGGGTAAAATGGTGCCCTGGCTTTGTGAGCTACTCTATGAAAAGTATAATTAAAGGAATGAGAAAAGAAAACCAAAGAATGAAAAAAACAACAAAAATTCTAAACCTAGCCCGGCCGGGTGTGGCTCAGCGGTTGAGCATCGACCTGGGATCCAGGTGATAGGGGTTCGATTCCCAGTCAGGGCACATGCCCGGGTGGCGGGCTTGGTCCCTGGTCAGGGGAGTGCAGGAGGCAGCCGATCAATGACTCTCTCATCATTGATGTTTCTATCTCTCTTGCTCTCTCCCTTCCTCTCTTTGAAATAAAGATATATTATCTTTGAAATAAAGATATATTAAAAAAAAAAAAATTCTAAACCTATCAACCTGATTAGCTTTCTTTAATCATTTATCTCCAAAATATATTTACCATGAAATGTTACCCCCATTCTGTCTTTTGGCTGCTGCCATCCTGATATGTATTACATCTTGTAGAGCTAGTGTTGTATGGACATCACTAACCACTTTTCACCATAGAGTCCTTTGTTCCTATTGTGATTAAGAGAGAAGGCAAGGGACTAAGACTTCCTGAGGTGGAATCTCAGTTCTCCATTGGTTAGCTATATGGCATTTGGCAAATTATTTCATCTCTTAAAAAATCAGGTTTCTCATTTGTAAAAAAAGACTGATTATAGTACCTGATCAAAAAGATTGTTATGGGAATTGAGATAATGCAAGTAGAGAGTTGTGCAGTAGGGTTCAGTAAATTATTGATGTTCCTCTCTGCCATAAGAATCACATTTTGGTAATAATAGGGACAGCTGGCTAGTGAAGATATCTCTAAGCTCAGCAGAATTTGCTGTTGAAAGACAAGCTTAGTTACTACATAAAGCAATGAACAGATATTTGTTAAACCTCTATGATGATGTGCTAGGAGCTGTGATTAAGCTACGCCTCTTTATTTAATTCAACAGCCTTGCAAACTATGGATAATTTCAATTTTCAAATGAAAATTCTGATGCCCAGAAAGGTCAATAATATGCCACAGTTACACAGCTAGCAGGTACTAGAATGGAGATTTGGCCAATGCCTGGCTGGGAAAATAGCATTTCATTCATATTATAATACAAATCCTGGTGGACAATCTAAGTGGAAATTTCCAGCTCTGGACCAATAAACTGTGAATATTCCTTCCTCTATAGCTCTAATTTTGAACAATGAGAAATATCAATCCTCAGTGACCACATGCAGTTCACTCTGCCACAGCATGAATATTCTCATGGGGCAGTTCAAAGTAGTTCACTGTAAAAAAAGAAAAGCCATTAATTAGATGGATCAGTCAGGTTCCAAAAATTATATCAGAATCTGTTGATATGTGGAAATCCCCATGCATTAACCAACCCATGATAGAACCTGGTAGTCTCAACTCTAAATGAAAAATTAGAGAATGTAACTTTATTGAATTTGAAAGAGACCGTGTATTCCTAAAACACTCATGTTTTATTAAATTACACTCCTGTTATACTTGATGTCATTTTGCTTGACCTCTTCTTAAAGATGACTTAAAAATATACATTACAGATATGACTCTAAAATAGTATTTCCCAGCCAGATGCTACATCCGGATGGATTCCTAGAATACTTAGTGATACTAGAGTCAGCTAGAGCTTCATTCTCACCTTCATTATAAAGGCAAACACCTATGAGTACATGTTTTAAACCCATAAGGAGCTGTGATGTTTCTCTAAATTGAATAAATGATAGAATGATGCTGGGAAATGCTCAAGTATTAAGTCTGAAGTACAATGTCTGGAGAGATATAAATACAAGTCAAGTGTGTCAAATAATTGAGATATAATAGAGCAATGAGGAGAAAATATGGAGATAGGGGATCTAATTATATTAAGTGTTTAAATAAAATTTTAATATTTGTGATGAGCTGTCATAAACAAGAAGCATGGAACTGAATAGACAGGTTTGCATGACTAGAGTGAGTGTCAGGCCATTAATCAGTACAAATTAGGGAGAATTATTAGGGATAGGTGACCTGTAAACCCCACCACCTGAATGAATGTTCTGGACAAGGTTCTTGTTTTCTTCTCAGAAAACAACTAACCATAGTAACCTCTTTCAGAACCAGTTACCATAGGGAAGACCTTAGTGCTGTGAATGTGTTTGTTCTGATGGAATGTTCTTTTTTACATTGTATAGGAAATGAACCTGCCTGTGGCTGTCTCCCTTTAAGTAGGAAACTGAACAAGCCAGCACTGCTCCTAGGCCACACACACAAAAACAGTCTTATAAGCAACACGATGAATTTGCAGCCATTCGGAATGCTGTTGTGAGTAGCACAGCTCAGCATTAAACAATCAGAAAAAAGTTCCTTAACGGTGTTCCCAGAGAGAAACCAAGAAAGAAGTTTTAGGCTACATATTTTTAAACTGGCTACACTTAATATTTACCTGGGGGATAGTTAAGAGTATGGATACCAACTGTACTTCCCAAACCATTTAAAACCGATTCTCTGGAGTTGGGACCCAGAGAGGTTTAAAAGCTCCCGCGTGGCTTGAATGCAGAGCCGGGGCTGAGAACCGCTGATGCAGGCAAAGGGGGCCGGACATTGGCGGGCTCCCTGATGAGAGCTCAGAGCTTAATTTCTGTAGGTTATAAATAAACTGACTCCGATGTTGTAAAATAAGTGCCAGGGCGCAATGTTATCACTTTTGATAAATCTTGGCTGTATTTTATTTGTATTCAGTTCATGACGAGGAAAAGCCCCAGTTCAAAGGCCTAGATCAGAGGCAACTCCAGCAAGCAACAGATTTAAATGTAAATCTTGCTCAACTAAAGAAAACCTGGCATGATGACAGAGAAAGGCCAAAGAGGAAGCCAGGTAAACTTGTCACTGTTATAGAAAAGGTAAATAAAAAATCACATAGCCTACTAATGGAGGGTCAAGATAGAACCCTTCAGTATCGATATTACTACAAATACTGGGTGACTATCAACTAGTTTCAAGTTTCAGCTTTTGAAAACTGCGTAGAAATGTGTGCTATTTTGCTTGAAATACCAGCATTTTTCCTACTTACCAAAAAATTCTGATGTGAACATTTTTCTTTAGACATTCTTATTCCATAATAGTTGTATATTTTGTTTAGAGGAAAAAAAGGAAAAAAACAGACAGCAAGAAGAATAAAATAGCTACATGAGATACTATTAGCTAGCTCTTTTCTAATACATTTTAAATTAATAATTAAAGTGAGAGGAGATTTATATTTATATTTAAGCTCTTTTCCTCCACTTAGCAACATGCACTAAATGTCCCACAAATTTATTAACACCCTGTGATATTCTACCATGTAGATGTTTTACAATTATTTTAACTACTCCTCTATTCCTAGAATAAACCATTTCTAACGTTGATAATTACTGTAAACAAAGCTGTGAGGAAACAGGTATGTTTTAGGTTTTTGATATTATTTTTCTTGGAATAGATTTTTTGATGTAAAAATAAATGTTCCTAAAATACATGTTCTACCACACAGGTTTCCTCATTTTGTCCATAGGTGAAATACCTCATCAAAGAGCAGTTTATCAACTTGTTATAAAGCAGCAGAGTTTAAAATGGCTGAATACATCTCAAGTTTGTTTGCTGTTCCTTCCTCCAAAGACTTCATTAACATGATATTAAAATCGTTTTCAAAAAGTAAAAGCCTACAACACTTTTCTGGAGGCACAATTCTGATGGGAGAGTTGACTGATGGAGTAGCTTAGCCTAGAATGTGTGCAGAGACATGGAGAGTAAGCCTCCTTTGCCAAATCCTAGAGATGTCTGGTCTCAAATTGGCAACATATACAGAGGACAGGAGTGAGAACCAAGGGTGAAGAGCACTGAAGGTCTGACAACAGAAATTCAAAAGTGAGAGAACAGTTAAGGTGGGAACTGCTACTTCAGGCTAAGGTGCTCAGTCTGACCTCGGGTGGGTTATCTATGTAGTGGCTTCTTAGCCAGTCACTTCAAAGTGCAGTCTTTCAGTTTCCAAGTCATCTCCATGTATCCAGAACTCTGAGTCAGCCTTCCTGTTCTTTTATTCTTAAATGCAAATAGGCAATCAAAGACCAGAAATTTTAGGAAATTCTACAGCCTTAAAGAGAATGACTGATTTAAAAAGTAGAAAAAGAGACTAAATTTAAAGAGCAAAGAAAAACTTAAGACAATCACAAATGGTACTAGAGAGATTAGAGCTGTATTCATAAAATAAGATAGCATGCTCTGAAAAAGTTATTCTAAGAATCAAAAAAATCTTGGAAATTGAATGACATATATGATTTGCCCTCTGACACACACACACACACACACACACACACACACACACATTGAATGACATATATGATTTGCCCTCTGACACACACACACATACACACACACATTGAATGACATATATGATTTGCCCTCTGACACACACACACACACACACACACACACACATTGAATGACATATATGATTTGCCCTCTGACACACACACACACACACACACACACACACACACTGAATGACATATATGATTTGCCCTCTGACACACACACACACACACACACACACACACTGAATGACATATATGATTTGCCCTCTGACACACACACACACACACACACACACACACACACACACACACACAAATGAAAAGCCATCTGGGGAAAAAAATTCAGGGAATCTCCCAGAACCAAGACAGAAAGTGAAACCAACAAGATACAAAAAAATGTTTCCTTTTAATTGGACCTCCAGAAAGAGAGGAAGGAAAAAATAAAAGGGCATAAATTGTAGGAAAATTATAGAGAAGTGAAAAAGAGGCAGGAGACAAACTAAAAGGAATACAATCTCTAGAGCAGGATGGATTAAAACACAGATGTGTGCACACATACACTTAAACATTAGGTTGTAGAGTTTTATAACACAAAAAGTAAAGATAATAAAATTGTACAGAGAGAAAAAGAAACAATTGCAAAGGAATATGAACCAGACAGCAGCAACAACTGATGCTAGATGACAGTGAATTAGTCTCCAAATTAAAGAAAACTGATTTTTAATCTAGAATTTTATAACCAAGCAAATACCAATCAATAGTAAGAGCAAAATGAAGTCATTTCAGATATACAATAACTTAGAAAGTTCACACATTACATCGACTTGCAGAGATAGTTGCTTAAGGAGATGCTCTGGAAAAACAAACAAATACAAGAATGAAAACCTAACAAAGAGTAACTGTGACATTAGAAATTGGAATTACCCAGTAATCCAACGAAAAGTCAGTGGAACCAAGAACTTCCTAGAGAAGAAGAAAGAGATGAAGGCCATAAAGATAAGAAAGTGAAATGTGATAAAATGTTTAGAAAAAGAGATATTTTTGTTTTCTCAAGAGGGAAAAAAATCAGATAATCTAGGAAAATAAAATTAAGAAAAGTTTGTGGTATAAACAATGAAGTAAGTATATTGTTGTATGACTCTGACTATTTGATGGACAGTTGGAAAGGGGAATCAATTTGACCTTGACTCTAGGGATAGTCAAAAGAGGACATAGGTGATGCCAACCTGGAACTGTAGCAAAGGAAGTGAAACTCCATCTGCAGAAAGCATCATTTTCCCAGCTGTAATATATATGCCAAGTGAGAAATCAAGATATATTGTTGAAATGTGATAGAACATGATACAAAGGTGCGAATATACTATTTAAAGTTACAAATTTAGTCAGTTGAGAATTTTAAATTTAAAACGGTAATATAACCATAAAAAATTGAAAGGTTATACAAGTGAGCTAAACCTTCATCTAGCACAACAGGAAGCCAACAACAGATAATGCTGAAATTTGATAAATCTAGACATAGTGATATAAATGTACTAATTCAAAGAGAGTTGCAAGAAATTTCCAGATGAATAATGGCAGAAATTCTTCTTCTTTTTTAGTTATAGGATTGTTGTTCATTACAAGTTTTCAAATATTTTTGGAATGTCAAATTGTATATAAAATACCTCAGTAATTTAATCTCATATTATATTTACCCAATAAACATTAAGGACCAAACATGAATACATATTTTTTTAAATGTTCCAGGTTTGAAGACTACGGCTTACCTTCAGAGAGGGGGAAAAGGTGAGGAAAATATTAGCAAGCAACTCACCTAAGCAAAAATCACTGAGGTCAGCAAAGGAGCATTTGAGTAGAGAGTCTTTTTTATTCTTGCCGTTAACTGGAAAAAAACACACAACAATTAGTAGATTTGAAAAATGAAAACACAGTAACAGTTGGAAAAGGGACCTTAGTGACCGCTATTTGAATGCTGGCCAAACATAAATAATTTTTAAGTTAATGAGTTGAAGTTAGTTATTTAAAATTTCACAAAGAAGCATCTGTACTGTATTTAATAATACATTCATCTTCTTGAAGAATTAGGCACTTTCCTTATTAGACATGGATCATAAGAAGACTATTTATAATAGGCAGTGGTTTCACAATACTATTAAAAAGATAATCTTGGTAGTTTCAGGTTAACCAAAGGCAGAAGCAACCCTAAGAAACTGTAAGAAAATACATTCTAGTAAGACACAAGCCTTTTAGTAGAAAGGGGTGGGAAAATAAAACCACACCCTATCTACTGGACTTGGTAGCCTGGTTGTATTTTGACTCCTGACTCCTGGGAACATAATGGTGTGTCTCAGACAGATCTGTGCGGAGGAGAGTGCCTCAGGGCAGCCACAAAGTCTCTTTAATGTGGCATCTGGTTGGCACTTCCCTGTATTTCAGCCCTTGTATTAAGTTAGGTTTCAGTGCCAACATTAGGTTGGCAACACTTATCCAACCACATGTTCATGCAACCAAATCTTCATTGCTTATTGTCAATATTATTTAAAGTCTTGGGGTTTTTTAGGAAACTGAGTTTATTATTGATGACATACTCTACTCAATTACTTTTTTATGCATTTTTACCAGGAATGGTGGTGAGCTAACAATTCAGGTAAGCTGGTCTGTTTTTCTCTGCAAACAGCATGGAATAGACTAGTTTCGGGTGGGGCTGAGTACCTTCAAGGCAAGACAGAAGTGAAAACACATCTGGCCAACAAATAGCCTTTCATCTAACTGGCTCAGGTACTGTTCTTCCTGTGCCAGCTTCCTTCCTAAAGAGCTTCATAAATACTAGTGAAATGGATGAAGGAATGAACAAAAAAAGAGAGCTCACCTTGCTCTGCTTTGTCAGCAGAGATTGAGGTCACAGAAGTGGGGGCCTGAGATTCACTCTCAATGGACTGAAAGAGCGAGGTAGACTGGCTCAGGCTCTTGGAGTAAACATAGCTCTGGGCCAGGCAAGGCAGGGATCGCCGAGACGGTTTTAAGGAAGTTTCTTTTGCTATCTCACTCTTGCTTATATTCATACCTAAAAATCCAAATAGGTGAAGTAAGTGTTTGGAATAAGAAATAACTGGCAGAAATCAACAAATAATTTTAATCCTTGTGACGGCTGCTTCTGGAAACTACTCTTAAGTAGCACCCTTCAGGAATGAGAACTAATTGAATTAGTTTTGTTTGTATTTTTCAGGCAACATGTTTAGAGATTTTTGTCAAATATTTCTGAGAAATCAACAGCTCCTCTTTCAGTCTGGCCTTTCACCATTTTTTTTAAAGGTTCCGTATAAAAGAAATGAATGTTTAAGTTCACTTAGGGACTTATGAGAACAATGATTTGGACCACTTAGGTTTTCAAGCAGAAAAATAAAGCCTAATTCACAAACATTCAAATTACTATTAAAAAATGGAGCCCTTCTTTCTATATCCTCGCCTCCCTTAAACACATGCATACTGTATTAATAGTGACCAAAAGGCTGCAAAGAGAAAGCACAGGGTAGTACAAAAACTGGCCAGTAGGTAGAGGTCAAGAGGGAGAATTTCAGTGCTCAGTGTGATAGTCCTGCCCCTCATGTAGAGAAGGCTGATTTGCTAGAAGAATGCCATTCAACAGGACTGATTCCAAAAGTGTATGCCAGTAACTGTATGCTACAGCAAGGAACGCTGAGATGGGAAAGGAAACAGGGAATGATTCAGAATTGACTTACTTAAGGTCATGAATCCAGCAACTGGCCGAAGTGAATGTTAAAGCTATATGTATTGGATTCCAAAGCCTATGAATTTTCCACAACGCTCCATGGCTCCCCATGAGCCCTAATCCCAGATAGTTTGTTACGGTTGTTTGGCTTGGTATAAGTATCACACAAATTTTAAGCAGAGTGCTCTGAATGTCCTCAGGAACTCTGATAATTCTATATCTGCAGTCTTGGTGAACTATGGGATATACTTTGATGAAAAAGGAACATGTGCTGCTTGGTACATATCAATAGGAAATGTCTACCTACTATCTACCAAACTGTATTTCTTTTATTTCAGACTGTCCTATAAAAATATGAATAATAATCTGCTATGAGTTAACAATGTGTGTAACTGAGTTACACAACATGAGAAATGTTTTTAATATTAATTTTTATTCATTCAGTTTTCCATCATTTATTTAATAATTTCAAACAATTTTGAGTTCTTTCTCTGAGCCAGGCCTTAACTCAGTGTTGGGTGTAAAACGGTGCTCACTCACAAGGGAAACAGATATATAAAAGCAGATCTTTATATTACAAAAACCAGTAAAAATATATATATACATAGGCCATTATAAAACCACTCAGGAGGAACTCCTAGTCCAGACGGTGGTGTCAGTATAGTCTTATCTGTGAATGTCATCCGAACTGATTGTTTTCGGTATATTCCTTCTCCTACATTTTTATTCTAATTTTTAGGTTTAACACATTTTTTTCAAAGAAATGTGTACATAGGTAAGAAAATCTGTAGAAAACTCTCCATAAATGCATAACTGCTGAAAATATTTGTCAAATGAACACTTAAAGAAAATTGAGAAAAATGTTGAAGATGAAACAAATGACTTCCTGTAGCTCTACATTTCCTTTTCCCTATGTCTTTAATGTAAATGAAGTTTTCTCATCTTCTGAACTATTGCTTCTAAAGATATACCGATCATCTTTGCTAGCAACCAATATAATCTAAACTGAAAGTCAGATATCCTGTGTTTGAAAGAGTACAAAGTTTCTTTTCCAAGTTCCCCAACTGCCATCACATTCAGCTTGACATAATCATCAGTTCTGATCTTTGCTTGGTGTGATTAATATTAAGTGCACCCAGAGCAAATTTAGGCATTTTTTCCTACTATGTTCCCAAGTTCCATTTCTCTTCTTACGTGGCTTTACATGGTACCATTAAATAATATTTGATAACTACCCATTTAAAGCTAATAACTAGAAAAAAGACCACAGTCACATGTCAGTTTTAGTAAGCACACGCAGCTCTCGAGTTCAAGGCTAAACCTGTAGAACTGTAGAAAATGTGTCATTTCCTATATTAGAACAGATTTTTCTAAAGCAACAATTATAACCACTTCCAACTGTTCTAAGAGCACTTCATAAATGCTTACATATTTAAAAGGATCTAATAAAATGACAACTTCACTTGGGTATACAAAAAGACCTAAGAGGTATAATTACAAAAAGATATTTTCTAAAAATGCATTCACATAAAACATCAGACATCAAAAGAGAAAAAGCTGCTATTCGTGATATTATAGAGAACCCTAAAGATACCATCAAAAAACTACTAGAACTGATAAATGAATTCAGTAATGCAGCAGGATACAAAATAAATATTCAGAAGTCAGTTGCATTTTTATACGCCAATAATAAGTTATCAGAAAGAGAAACTAAAAAAACAATCCCATTTACAAATGCATAAAAAAAAAAATAGCTTGGAATAAGTTTAACCAAGGATGTAAAAGACCTGTACTCAGAAAATTATGTCAGTGAAGAAAAAAAATGAAAAAGATACAAATAAGTGGAAGCATATACCATGTTCATGAATAGGAAGAACAACATCATTAAAATGTCCATACTACCCAAAGCAATCTGTAGATTCAACAAAATTAATACCAAGATACCCATAGCATATATTACAGAACTAGAATATTCCAAAAATTTATATGAAACCACAAAAGATCCAGAATAGTCACAGCAATCTTGAGACAGAAGAACAAAATTGGAGGAATCAAGCTACCTGATATAAAAATATACTACAAGGCCATAGGAATCAAAACAGCATTATTGTTGCATAAAAACAGACATATAGATCAATGGAACAGAATGGAAAGACCAGAAAAAACCCCACGCCTGTATGGTTAATTAACATTTGACAAAGGAGGCAAGAACATATAATGGGGTAAAGATAGTCTATTCAATACATGGTGCCGGGAAAATTGAAGATATGTTAAAAAAAAATGAAACTAGACCACCTTCTTATACCATACACAAGAACAAACTCAAAATGGATTAAAGACTTAATGTTAGACTCAAAAACCATAAAAATTCTAGAAGAAAACAAGACAGTAAAATCTCAGACATTTCTTGTAGCAATATTTTTTTCTGATATATCCCCTTGGGCAAGGGAAACAAAAGACAATTAGAGCACCTATGTGCTTTAGATAGAGGAATGCAGCCAGAGAACTACAATACCCCAACCTCTCTTTTGTCAACTTCTGGTCTGCTGCTGCCTCCCACTGGTTACATTTAAACAGTGGCTAGAGGTCCTGTGAACCCCTGGTTGTTGTCTTCCATAGACACCTGCTTCCTGCGGCACTGGGCAGGGAGAAAATGGTGCAGGATGGAACTGGAGAGATGAACAGAGATCGTCTACTACACGTGAACAGACGTATAACTTCAAAGGAGCTTTCAGTATAACCTTTGTGTGCAGAAAGCAACATATGCACTTTTTTTTTTTTTAACCACTAGAGAAGAAAATTAACATTATTTGGTCATAAACTAAGTATTCAAAGATGCTTATAAATTAACATGGGAAAAGCAACACTTGACTTTAAAATACTTTTGCATTTGCTTTCTATGTGCAAGCCTCTATGCAGGAGACAAAGGTAAATAAAAGGCAACCTTTAAATAAGAGTAACTAGCAAAATCAAAATTTATCTAATTAAAATATATTAGGATAAACAAGAAAAGCTCTCTAAGTTTAATGCAAGATGGAATACTGCAAGAAAGGCACAAAGTTATGAAGGGGTTTGTAAATTGGAGAAAATATATTTTAAAAGTCCTGAAGGTGAAATGAATGCCCTCATTTTTACTTTTACCTTTGCGTCCTATTCTCTAATTTCCAAGGCACGCAGTCCACTCCAAACATGTTAATTTCCCTTACTACATGTCCCCTTAGAAACATGTACTTTGCTTTAACAGCACTTATCATGTTTGCATTTTTCATTTATTAGATTATTATTCAACATACATTCTCTCTAGCTATAAGGACAGTTTCGTGAGGGGCAAGGACCATGCTTGTCTTGTTCACAGGAACAGCTTCAAGCACCTGGCACAGGGTGTGCACATACAGTATGCAAATAAACCTTTACAAATGAAGTTATTTTTGTTGATTGATATTGTATCCTGTCAACTTGCAAACTCGATTATCAGTTCCAGGAACAGGTAGGTTCTTTGAAATTTTCTACATAAACTATCATATAGTCTGCACAGAAAGGTGGCATAATTTCTTACTGTCCAATTGAGTATCTTTAATTTCTTTTTCTATCCTTATTTAATTTTCTAGGACTTCCAATACAATATTGAGTGGGAGTGGTGGAATCAGACAATCTTTCTCAGTTCCTGATTTTAGGGGGAAAACAAACATTCTTTCATGATGAAGTATGATGTTAGCTGTGTTTTACAAATGCCCTATGTCATATGGAGGAAATTTCTTTCTATCCTTAGATTGCTGAAGGTTTTATCATGATGGATGTTGAATTTTTTTTTTTCTGCATCTCTTGATATATCACGTAGTTTTCTTACCAAGTCTGTTAAGTGTGGTAAATTATAATAATTGATTTTTGAGTGTTGAACCAACCTTGCATTCCTAGGTGATATTTGATATATTTAATTCTCACAATAATCCTAAAACAAAGCTTTAATTACAAATATTTAACAGAAAGAAAACTAAAGTTAACTAACTTAAGGACATTCAGTCTCATTACTGACAAACCTATTAACTCCACTCAAGATCATGGGATCTCCAAGCTATGTTCCTCTTACTATAGCACCTTTCACAGATATGGGAGGAGTATTAATGATGGTCTCCAGGGCAACCACAAAGCCTTCCCGTTCTTATACTCCACTTCCAAGGCAGAGTCCCTGGTAGGCTTTTAGGAAATGGATACTTTTGTTCCAGGGTTCTTAACAGTGAAGCCAATGGGGACACTGACAAAGATTATAAACTGGCACATACAGTCTTTCTTGGTCTTGCCTTTTTGTTGTATTTCTCTCCAATATGCTAGGACTTGTGAAACTGAAGCAAAAACAGCATATAGCTTAGGCAGCTAACCTTTTTGAAGGCAGCTGAACTAGTTTAGACTATACCTTAGGGATATATTTTCATTTTCCCTCGAGATTTCTTTGTGTTTCCAAGGCTTTGAAAGGATGTAATAGTAAGGTTCAAAATAAGATACAGGCCTTGAAGAAAGAAACCTAGGAGACCAGTAAGTCTGCTGTTGTTTTATATCTTCAAGCAGAGCCCAGTTCAACAGAACCAATAACTTTATCTAGAATTTTTAGGCCAAGGCCCTAGTTAGGAAAAACAAAAACAAAACAAAACATTGCTGTTTGGCCAGAATGTATCTCCTCTACATTTCTTTCTCATGAATCTATTTTAAGATTTAAACATAAACTCCTGGGTCTCACCTAAACCTTTGTTTTAACACAAAAAATGCTTATAAAGCTTCAGGAATTCTGTGCTCACATTATTTGTCTAGTTCAGCAGCATTATTGGAACTTACCTACTGAAGAGAAATAAGATCATTCAAATAATGTCTAAGGAACAGCAAAAAATTATATATCCCTCTATATTTTTTAGAGAAGAAAAATAGTTTGAATAATCTTATCAAGAATATGATTTTAGTATCTAGAACAAGGCTACTTGTTATGTAAAATGGAAATTAGTAAGAAAATAATCGCCAACCTACACAAAATCAAGGCTGAGCACTTCAATCCTTATAATAGTTAGAAATTTAAGAATAATTAATTTGATTCAGTCAAAGTCTAATGTCAAAAACCTCAAGGGAGTTTCATCACCTCCTAATTTCCTTTTAAAAGCTATCTGAATAAATGTTCTAATCTTGTCATCATAGAATGAATAATGCATTTAAAATTGACAGAATGACATTATAGGCTTTCAAAATCACTCACGTCCTGCCGAGATTTAATGCCCAGTCTAAAGATAAAGGGAACATGCCTTTTTTTCACTGATTTTCAAGGAATTTCTAGTCTTTGATAGGTTTCTTCCAAAGCCACACAAGATAACAAGAAAATGCTCTAGAATGTTCTTCCCTATTCCTTGAAAAGAAAATGAGTTGATGGATAAAGGAGTGCCACTTCTGCAACGAGAACAATGAAAAAGCAAACAAATGCAAAGTCAAACAGATTCAAAAGATAGGCGCCCACTAGCTGTTTTTTCTCTTTTAGCAGAAACTGTATCTATCATTCCTGATTCAGATACACGTTTTTAGTGAAAGTTGCTTTTTCTCTTTTTAGCTTAGTGACTGGATTATAGGCCCTTTGCAGTCAAAGAGGCAGCAGTGGGCAGACAGATGACTCTGGAATCGGGTAGGTCACAGTTCAAGACACAGCACAGAAACTCTTGAGTGTAGCATCTTCAGGTAGGCTTGACAAGGCCTTTCTGAGTACACACTGCATGTAAATGAGTAAGTTCGGAAGGAATACCGCCTTCTAGAAGTTCCTAGCAGGTCTAGCGTATGGTATGTTTCCATATGCCAATTGGTACAGTGGCCTTAGAGCAGTTCTAAGAATATTCAGGAACTTCTAAAGATATTCTAGGTAGACCTGGAAATGTAAAGGCCTTAAAGTGGCTCGCATGACTTCAAAACAGACAGGCGCACACACACACACACACACACACACACACACACACAATCTTCCTCTCTCTCTCATACTTACCCAAATAACACTGGGTCAGTCTGGCTCTGCCTTGGTAACCATGGCTACTTCTTTAGTGCCACAAATGTGTGTGGTGGGATTAGAAATGTGGTTTCAGGATAAGAGAAATCACTCCTCTAAGTCATGAACAAATTTTCCCAAAAACAAAACAAATTCTCTGGGCCATAATGGTCATCAACAATTCTGAAGAGAAGTACTGAATATTATTAAAAAGGGAAAAAAAATCCCAAATCATGGGATTACTCCAACATTAAATTTCGATTAATTTCCAAATTCTGGGCCATTTCAATCCTAATACGTTAATATTCTATGGTTTTCAGTAGTTAACTTTTGTCATGCTATTTCTAAAAGAAGTCTCAAGCCTTTATTTCAAAATTTTCTACTTATTTTGTCCTCCACGTTAATGTCTTTCCAATTTAAGCCTTCCACTGTAAAGCTGCCAGTAAATGCAAGTGGACTTGGGAGGAGCCATTGTGCGTAAATTCTCTCCACCAACTCAATCCCTTTGTTCTGTTTTTAAAGGAAATCACAACAATAACATCTCAAAGATTAAATCAGCGAGAGGGGTACATAAATATAGTTTATGACATTAGTGTTTCTTCCTAAAGTAAGAAATTAATTTCATATTATATTTATTTTAAACAAAATTTAAACTGGTTAAAATAATATATATTTTTCTACAAAAATAGAGACAGTAGTAATACTGAAATTGAAAAACTAGACAAATTCAAGGAAACACATTTAAGCCATCTTCAGATAACAGTCTTCCCCAAATGAATGTCATATTTGCCTTGAAATCATCTTATTTAGGGATTTTTTAAAAATACACCATTCAGACAATCTAATGATTGTCTCTAGTTAAAAAATAAGCTGATTTCTTCAATGAAGTACCTATGGCAAAAGCAGTCAGGGATGATATGATGACAATCTGAAAATATGTGTGACTGAACCAGGCACAATTTCTTTTACTTCCACTGCACTGCTTTTATGAGCACCATGGGCAAGCACAGCGCCGGAGCAGGATTCATCGCTGAAGAGTAAATGTAGCTCACGGCTGCCTTGGGGCTGCAGGATGAGCTGAGTGTCCTTGCCATTCTCACTGTAACGCACACAAGTAAAATATTCTGTCCCGTGAATCTCTTTAAAAAGAACTCCTGGCTTCTGGGAGATTTTTCTGACACCGTTTATGATATCAGCGGTGAATGGGGAGCAGCATGGACCAGGTAGTAGGTTCAGACTGAAGGAGAGTGTGGCTCTGGGCCACCACCTTCCCTGCAGGTTGATATACCCAATAATGCATCTGTAAACATCCACATGTGTATACAATCTCCCTTAAAATAAAGTCTCTTTCTTCTGAATTTTAACTTCCAAGGAAGTGATTCCATCTGTGTGGTCAGCAGAACTGTACACATTTTTTTAAGCCTTCCTAAATTCTGTGTGTGTTTCTTAACTTATCTCTATTGTTGAAAGCATTACAGATGACCCCCTTTTTTCCCCATTGGCCCGCTCCCCCCATACCTTCCTCCCCCCTCCCCCAAACCTTCACTGCACTATTGTCTGTGTCCATGGGTTATGCATATATGCACATAAATTCTCTGGTTAATCTATTCCCACCCCCACCTTCCCTCTGACAGCACTATTTACAATAGCTAAGATCTGGAAACAGCCCAAGTGCCCATCAGTATATGAGTGGATAAAAAAGATGTACATTTACACAATGAAGTACTATTGGGCCATAAAAAAGAAGGAAATCTTACCCTTTTCGACAGCATGGAGGGACCTGGAGAGTATTATACTAAGTGAAATAAGCCAGACAGAGAAGGACAAGTACCACATGATATCACTCATATATGGAATCTAATGAACAAAATAAACTGATGAACAAAATAGACCCAGAGACATAAAATCATGGGATGTCATGTTTCATCATGAGTTTAGTCTTTGCAGGCTGCAGAAAGTAAATACTTTAAATCCAGAAGCCAATACAACATCTCTCAGATTGCAGGAATGCAGCTGATACCATGAAGAGGAGAAACACGAAAGAAGAGGCGAATGCCTTACCCTCCAGTGTGCTAAGCACAGGATAAAATGTGTCGGGCCAAACCCATTAAGAACAGGGGTCAAATATTTGGGGATGGAACAAGACTAGGTTCTGGGTGGTGGGCACAAAGGCAATATACAGATGATGTATCACAGAATTGTACACTTGAAACTTATATAATTGACTTAACCAATGTCGCCCCACTAAATGTAATTATATATTTGTGTGCTTGGGGCCATGGGGGCAGGGGAGAAAGGGGAAGGAATGAGTCCTTTCAAAAATGAACAAAAGTAGAGGGATCCATTCAAAGATGAATGAAAATAAAAGGAACTAACCATGTTGAGAGTCTGATGTCTCTAGAAAGTCTTCTAAGCACTTTACCTCTACTTCTGATGTCTCTAGAAAGTCTTCTAAGCACTTTACCTCTACTTCGTTTAAATATAACAATTACCCTGAACACTCTTAAATGAAGGGGAGCATTGTTTTAGAAAGGTTATTCTGCTGAGTGTGCTCTATCCTTGAAAGCACTATCCTTCACCACGGTCCTGTTTTCAAAGAAAAATGGCCCTAAGAGAAGTAATACCTACAGTTCTGAAGACTTTAGTGCAAAAAGACTCGTTGAAACTCTCGGGAAGAGACTGGTAGATGAAGAAGGTGGAACTGGGCTCTGGAGCAGAGCATAAAGGATGTCCGGAGATAGTTTTCTCTCCATAGTTTGAGTTTCTCCAGGTAACTGGGTTGGACACATCTGAGCTGGAGAAATGTACAAATGACCTATATTCTCAACTCCATGACTTTGCCTTTACCAGTCCATCTGCCCGGAATGGCCTATCTCCCTCTTGTTCCCACCACCTACCAAATTCTAGTCATCTTTCTAGACTGAGTTCAAAAGTTACCACATTCATGACTTAGTGAATTGGTTAGTTCACTTCAATTATTCAATAATTTGGTTATCTGTGATCCTCTCTCTCATGGCATCTGGAACAACAGTGACTATCTACAACATTCATTTTCAGAAATATAGGGAGATTTTTCTGACACTATTTATGACATTAGAGGTTAATAAGGAGCAACATGGACCAGGTGTTAAGGCAGATGAGTGGACAGTACCAGGCACACAAGTCTCAGGATAACTACATGAAGAGCATCTCTGAGTTTTGCAGGGCACATCCTGCTTGGCTCTGTGAGGAAGGCCTCTCTCTCTACCAGATAATGAAAGCTTTGCTTATGTTTTATCATGCCTACCCATTCACTTTCACTTAGTCCTAATAACTCATCCATGTTGCACGACACCACATGACCTTACTTGAAAATCAATTTAAAATTTTAAATTATATCAGATATACAAGAGGGATAGAGTATAATGCAGTGAACATACATCCATCAAATAAAATTTCATATTTGACAAATATTAGCATTTTGTTAATATTGGATCATACTTTTTAAGTCATAAAACATTGCCCATACATATGGAATTTACTTTTTACCTCTTTCCAGCCTTCCCCTTCATTCCTCTCCAAACTCACAGGGGTCTTTAGAAAATGCAAAGCCTGTTCCCCTTGATTATACACTGGCTGAGAGTTCTTTATTTCCTGCAAAACTCACTCTAGATTGCTTTATACATGACTTAACACCATGTGGCTTTTCAAAAATTTAGTGTGCCCAGAACCCTGAATAGTATGTGATTCTGGGTACACTCTCCCTTAGTGGATTGTAGGTCAGAGCTTCCACTTGGCACTGCACCAGGGTATTTTTAGAGTGCTCTTTTCTTAAATATTTATTGAGCTTTGCAGACTTTTACCACACGTTTCTTGTGTAATACAATACCGTTGTACAGCACCTTTTATTTTCAAGGGCTTTTTTCACCCATCCTTATAACGATTGGAAAAATAAAAGAGAACAGGTTTTCTTCACCATTTTGGGGCTGAAACAAACTAAGGACTAGAGGTTGTAAGAGATAAGCCAAAGGCATTACAACTCACAAGGGAATGAACAAAGAAATCATCTTAACATTTTACAATGTGTCTTCAGAGGACTTTGGTTCCAGTGTTTGAAACAAATAGCTTTCTTAGGGTAATCTTGAGGTCCTTTGGTATTTCAGTGTTTTTTTTCAAGTCCAGGTATCTTTTGTTTTTATGAAAAGGAAACAGGCTAAAAATATGACATGTTATGATACCGATGCAAACTTCTAAAGGCTATGCTGTTAAGCTAGATCTTACTTATCACATACTTTAGAATAAAAATGTTCATAACATCATTTTACCAGTGAGGAAATTCAGGTTTGGAGTAAATGCGTATCTTCTCTAAGGTCACAGATATTCAGGTCAAGATTGGGACCCAGGTCTGTCTGACAAATACCCGTATCACTTTGTCTTTGGTCTTCAATATTTTTCTCTGGGTTAATTGACTGAATTGAACAATCTGGATTGTCCATACATTGGAAATTTCCTCAGTCCTTATGATGAGTGTGAGGCAGAATACAAGCTTCTTCATCTATAACATGAGGACAGTAGCTTCACCTAAATGTCCTATGAACTGAGAATGAGAAACTAAAGGTATTTATTTACTTATTACTACCTATCAGATTGACAACTGTGAAAAATTGTGAGAATACACAGATATCAATTAATTTCTTTCCCAATCCAGCTCTTACTACTGGAGACATTAATCAGTACTGTTTTTGAGGAGAGATTTAGTGTTTTGACCACTTTTGCTATTTGGCCAAAGTTATCATTGATAGCATTCTAACCCCATAAGTTTTGTGGTTTTTCTGACTTTCTAAACCTAAGTGTAATATACAAAATATTTACTATTCTAAATCAGCTAGAAAGATAAGTAATTTTACAAACAGAGATTTTTAGGAAGTAGTATAATATGTAAGTATACATAACATAATGAAATGTCTAGAGAATGGATTTTATGGGTATTACATGATGAAAAAAATCAATTGAGTCAAAAGGTCTGGTTTCTAGTCTCTGTTATGAGCCAAATAGGTGATATATCTTTGAGCCTGTTTCCCCATTATTATAATAATGTCAGGACCAGATCATCTCTAACATTCCCTGATTTTATGACTTCTAATTCTCATTCTGCTAAGGATTTTCAAGCCATGTGTGAGTGGATCTAGAAATCATTGTAGAAAATATTTTATCACTAGAAAATATCATTAGAATTTTACCCAGGTATTGAAAATTATAGGCCTTGCGAGTGGTTTGGGAAAATAAACAAAAGCAAGTGCATATGAAAGAACCTTCACAATGAAATGGTGAAATTTTGACAATTAAAATGAACGTCTGGCACCCTAAAAGCTAGATCAGGTTTGTGTGTCAAATTGGCGAAAACATTCCATGCTTTAGAAAGACCAGTTGAAAAATGATTTAAGATAATGGCTCATATTTATGGAACAAGAGGAGGGAGAGGAAACTAGGAAGAGGAAACAAGGAAGGAAAAAGGATGGGAAAAAGGAAGGAAAAGGGGCGAAGAGCCCAGGTTGCTGGGACTCATTTGGTTGGGCATCATCCGTAGCACTGAAAGGTTGCCGGTTCGATTCCCAGCAGGGCACATGCCCGGGCTGCCAGCTTGATCCCTGGTAGGGGACATGCAGAAGGCAGCCGATCAATGTTTCTCTCTCTCCCTCTCTTCCTAAAAGTCAATTTAAAATAAAAAGAGGGGAGAAGAAAGAAAGGAAGTTAGATTATGAAAAAGACAACCAGGAAAAAGTGAGTCACAGAAGCTGAGAAAGATGAGTGGTCAGGGAAGTCTGGGGGTCAATTAAGTCAGAATCATATCTTTCTATCACATTTCAGAATAAACTCCAGATGATTTAAAAAGATAAATATTGATAAAACACAACCTATAGAAAAAAATAACAGGTGAAAGAAGAAAATATATACCAGCTTTGTGAAGACATGTGATATTAACTTTGAAGAAGACAAAAATCACAAATAAAAATTATATATATAAATTAAATATATGTATAAAAGTAACAAAATAAGTGAAAAAGAAAATTACACACTAGGAAAATATTAATACCAAATGTGATTGGCAAAATGTCAATATTTTAATTATTTTATTTATTAATGTAAAATAATCATTATTAATAAATTTTTAGCAAAACATTAACATACATAATTAACTTGTTATTAATATTTAATAATGTACATGAATGACATCAAGTTCCCAGTAAATAAGATCAATTAAAAAGTAATTGGAAAGGTCATTCAAAAAGAAGAGAATACAAATATTTTTTTAAAAGAGTTGCAAAAATGGTTTAATCAAAAGCATACAAACTAAAGCACACTGAAGGCTCTTTAATAATAAGAAAATCAAAGAAACATTCAAAAACACTAAAACCCAGGTCTAATGAGGTAGTTGAGAAACTGGTAAAATTACATACCACTTTTAGCCTCAAAAACTTGTCCAATCACTGTGGAAAATAATATGGCCAGACAAAGTAAGAATGAACTGATGTTTATCTTTATGTGTTTTGTACTAGGAATTAATCCTAACTAAATGACTGAAGGGAAGATATAGAAAATAAATTTCAAGTGCTTTCAGTGGAATTCTAAGGCAAACTTTCATGATTCCTAAAAGACAGGTATGGGCACTGGATCCCTTCGCTTCAGCTGCTCAGTTTCAGAATTTACAAGGCGCTTCGCATGCTCTGAAACTGCACAGTAATCCATTTGGTTCAGTATTCTGATTCTTGTTTTAACGATGAGGTAGAGTCTTCCTCACCTAAGGTTATACAGCTAGCGTGTAACACAGCTAAGCCTTGAGCCCAGGACAAAACCATTAAACCAGTTCACAGCTTAAATGCCAATTCTTACAAAATTCAAGATAAAGACAGTTTTGCAGCAGGGCTTTGGGTCTCTTTCTTCTCTTATTAAATAACACTTTTATAACCTTATTGTAATGACCTCCTCAATGTGTCTCTCACTTCTCTGTGTCTGCTCCCTCCCACCTGTAATTCACACTGTACACAACCACAAAAAATCCTCTTTTGAATTACCCAGACCTTAATGTCCATCCAGTACTAAAGAAATACTTAAAGCCTAATTTGAGTGCCTATTTCTGTAAAGCGTCACTAAGAAGAGTTTGAAAGACACTCCTGGTGATATTCCAAGAGCTTGGCAGACTACTCTCTGTGAACCACGAAACTACTTCCTACGGATCTGAACAGTTTGAGGACACTTAACAAAACCATCCTAAGGCAGGAAACAGTGAGTGGCTTATTGATTATTGATTGTCTTCTTTTTTTCCTTCTTATTTAACTTTTATGTCTGCTTTCAAGTGTTACCTCTTAATGCAGACCATTACACACAGACTGAGCTTCCCAAACAGCTCAGTACGTACTTCTTGAGTTAGGCAGCAGAAGTGTACAGTGCCTTTTCTTTATAATATTTCAAAGACACATAAAGTTTATTATAAATATCTTTTAAATTCTAGAATGTTGCAGAGTACATACAAAATTAGAATTTCAATGTTCCTCAGAGTCTTTTATTCAAGAAAAATTAATTCCTTTTCAGTAGGCATAATGAAAAGAGAAAGCACTATACAAAGCATCTCAAAATGTTCATTTTTTAGACAAAATTAGCAAACATGTGGTACTTAATACATATTTGTGATTACAAAGTAAAACTGTTCATGAGAATCAGAAAATTATTTTCAAATGTTACTCAAAGTTCATAAGGTCTCTAAAGAATGGTATCTATAATGATCAATTTATAGAATGCCCATTTGAAAATGAGCAGGCCAGCTTGGATAAGGTTGGAGAAATATAATTAAAAAAAATACATTGTGCTAATTACGTGTTAGACCCCAGACCCATTCATTCACACACATAGCTGTATTTACTCACCTTTAAACTTCACAAAATCTGTATAAGATAGGTACTTTTAATATTCACATTATAGTCAGAGGCACTGAGAGGTTAAGTTAGCCCAAAACCACAGGGTAAGTGGTAGAGCTGGGATTTGAACCCGGGTTGTCTCAGTACATGCTTTTGTATCTTACTGTACCGTTCTGTTTCTATGCTTTGTTTTTCCTAATAAAGAGGAGAGGCTGTATTTGGAGTAGTGCTGGTATCTCTCTGACAATGGCTTAATCTTGTTGCTGCGGATATAGATAATAAATTGAAACGCACGGGTCGACACTCAATCAACTGAGTCACACCAGCCAGGGCCATTGAGGACACTATAAATGCACAGTAACCTTTTTTACAAAAAGAACATTTATTTGTTTAAGTTCATTTCTTTAGGTCTGACTGTTCATATGAAGAAAACAAAAAGGCTAGCAATCAATCCATTTTTAAGGGTTTCAGTTATTTCCAGTGTATATGCTCTTATAAGTAGTGCAAGTTAATATTCATCCACAAATAGACGTATCCCTTACATCAAAAAGTAGCCTGAGTGCCTGGTTGGGCGTGGCTCAGGGGTTGAGCATCGACCCAGGATCCGGGAGATTGGGGTTCGATTCCCGGTCAGGGCACATGCCCGGGTTGCAGGCTCGATCCCCAGTCAGGGGCGTGCAGGAGGCAGCCGATCAATGACTCTCATCACTGACGTTTCTATCTCTCTTTCCCTCTCCCTTCCTCTCTGAAATCAATAAAGATATATTAATAAAATTTTAAAAAGTAGCCTGAGTATACAGAGCCAGAGAGAAGATGAAGCGGGTGTTCATCTGTTCAGTTTCACTCTCCCTCTTGGTCAATCAGCAGGGCACAGGAAAGGCGAACTCCCACATATGGTTCAGTGATACCCCAAACTAGGAGTGCAGTCTAGAAAACAACAGCAAGCAGGCAAGCAGGCACTACTGTCTGAAGAGAAAATGGAAGATGATGGTTTCTCTACACAGAGATGCAGTAGAGAAAATAAGGATAAAGTTAGAGAAAGAAATTGCATTGAGTATGTATATTAAGATTGTTAAGAAACAAAACAGACCCTGTCGAAAATAAGAGCTCCAATTGGAGGAGTATCTTAAAGGTCGCCAAGGGCATTTGAACAACTGTTTAGGAAAAATAAACACAACAACTGGTAATTGACAATGTGTTCTTGCTTCCTTATTTAAAACACCAAAGCCTGAAATAAATCAGCTTTATGTTATACCTGTTAGCCTCAGAGCTCTCAAATTGAAGCATTTTTTAAAGGAGGAATAAAAAAATTAGAAAATGTCAGAGAAATGGTATAGCTTCTTTGAGATTCACATGTATCTGGATAGCACAGATGTTGAAAGATTTCCTAGATTTGTTTCTGAAATCTGATATTTCAGATTAAGCTTCGGCTTCTTTGCCACCTTTCCTGTCACTACTCACCTCCACACTTCCAACACACATGCACGAGTGCACACACACACATACACACCATTTGAAAAAAATTCTGTTACTTTAGAATCATACTTATCTGATTTAAAATAGAAAAATAAACAAGACCTTAATTTGTATGAACAGAAAGGAAAACTTAACCTAAGCCATGACTGTAGATCTTTGTGCTTTTTCGAATCATAAAGTATTATACGCAGAGGCACATCTTTAAAAGGATTACTCTTCTCTCCCTGGCTCTCCCTCTCTTCTTCCTCTGTCCCCCCTTTCCACCTTCTGCCTGTCCTTCCTTCCTTTCCCATAGGGCACTGACCAACGGTAACTTTTTATACAAAGCTAGGAAAGAATAAAGATAATCAAACATTGCCAACTGTATTTCCAGAAAATATATAATTTTCATTTTAAATTAAGTTTACACATATTGAGGTTCGTGACATAAACTTTGATACAGAGATCATTCAGAAACCGATGTTAGAGTTACTTTCCAATTCCTGTAGCAAAGTCACAGCCCTTAGATGCTTCTGGCTCGCTTTATCAAACCCGCAAGCTTTCTGTCATTAATATTTGTGCTCACAGTGATGGGGCACAGAGAGCTCTCTCAGCACCTTTGGACAAGAGTTCTCTGTCACCAGGATTTCTTGCCACTCAGGTGGAATTTAATACTTGTAGAGTTCAGGATTTCAACTGGAGAGAGGATCAGTACAGAGGTTTTTCTGTCTCTAAATGATGGCCTTGCAGGCACGAATGGGAAGATTCAGAAAGATGGGCCTTTTTAGACAGATGGCAACGGCGTTTCAGAATTACTGCAGAGGTTACTGAAAATACTGGCAGGGGTGCACTGTTGAACGAGAGAGGTTGTCAGACGCCAGGAGTAGGAGCTAGTCCCATGATTCTGGAAGGTCCTCAAAGCAAACAGGGGCCAGACACGCAGAAATGGCACTGTTTGCCCACAGACCCACTGTGTGTGGAGGGCAACAAATGAAAATCTCCTCTCCTCAGCTTGCTGGATTTGGAACCGTACCCAGGACCCTGGGGCTATGTGGACTCACATAAGGTGGCACGTGACACCTGCTGTCATGCTGAAACTGTGCAAAAGGATGTGGTTAAAACATGTGCACTGCAGATATTAATTAGTTTCCACTAGCCCCCCTCTTCTAGGGCACAATACAAACTAATACACGCTACACCCTACTCTAGAAGCAGTCCTTTATGGCCTGCCCTGGTCGCTGACTGGACCTAAAGGAGGTGCTTGAAATTTGAAAAGACAATCTCTTTTCTTCTCAGAGGCCTGTGTCTTCTTCCTTTGAGGGACAGGGTAGGGCAACTGGTTTCATCTCGCTCTCTTTCTTGTTTCAACTTACATTAAGGAACATGAGAAAATACAGTTATCGGTAAGAACTGAAGCTGACAGGAGACTTAGAGAAAAGATAAATTCATTAGGAAAGGGTGTAGGTTGCCTCAAGAATGGGAAAACAAACCAAGGACATGTCCTCAGAAAACACAGACTTGGACATCACAGTGGACAGGATTGTGTCCCCCGAAACTTCGGTGAGAAATTCCTAAGCCCGATGTGACTGTACTTGGAGATAAAGCCTAGAACGATGTAACTGAGGTTCAGTAAGGTCCTATGGAAGGGGCCCTAATCCAGTATGAGCAGTGTCCTTCCAAGAAGAGGAAGAGAGACTAAGGACGCATGCACACAGGAAAAGAGTCCACGTGAAGACATTGCAAGATGGCCATCTGCAAGCCCGGGAGAGAGGCCTCATGAGAAACCAAACCTGTAATACCTTGATCTTGGACTTCCAGCCTCCAGAACTATGATAACTCAGTTTCTTTTGTTCATGCCATCTAGTCTGTGCTTTTTTGTTACATCAGTGCTGAAAAGAACCCTGACTAATACAGGCCCTAAAAGTGGGAATCAATCAATTAATATTTGCACATGGATTACCTGATGAGTTAGTGTCTTGCCATTAACTAATAGGATGATTTATGGAAAGTTATTGAATCTCTCTAGGTCACAGCTTCCATATCTGGATGATGACAGAACTTGATCCCTAAGATTATGCCACCCCACCTAGGCTTCCCATTCTCTTGACAAATGCATTTAACAGTTAGCATTACTCACTGTAGAACAAATACTGGTTATATTATTTTTTCTTGATTGATACATGCATATTTTAGTTCCACCAACTGAGCTGTAAGGGTCTTCAGGGAAGATTCCAGATCATACATTTATCTAGTCTAAATATTAAGAAATATTTATTAAACATATCCATCAATGCTGATAATAAAATTAAAAAGAGGATGCACATGAGACCTTCCATCATGGGAGTACTAACAAGCAAAATTATGCAAGTTAATCTGTAAAAATATGTTATTAGTTGCTATAGCAATCTACTAATATTTGCTTAATAAATATTTGCAGCCCCCCAAAAAATAAAAACAGTGTAATGTTATACTGGAATTCACAGGAAAGTAATTCCTTCTCCCAAAGATAAAATTAATTTAGATGGACTGATAATCTGAGGCATACACCAGAAGCACAATTTGTTCATGCGTTTAAAATCAATAGTGGAATTCCTCTGGATAGGTCAGCCCTAGCTAGCATTTCATAATTGCCACAAGGCCAGATGCTCAAAAATCTGCAGCCTTTGCTTGCCACCAGCCACTCAGTTAAGATAAATTGTCTTGCTTAATGGAACAAGAGGTATTTTGGGGTCAGATATAGCTGTCCTAGAGTTCATAAAGAAATCTAAATTTAAGTTACTTAAACTTTCAAAGCTTCAATATCTATGACTGAATGATGGAAAGACACAATCCACCTTGTATAGCTGTGAGAATTAGAGATAATATACACAAAACTCCAAGTAAACTATTTGACATACAGTAGGCAAAGTGTTTATCATTATTATTTTCTTTCAAAGCAAAAATTACAACGTATTTTTTAATGATTAATTGTGGTTTCTTGGAGCACTACCATGAGAATAATATGAGTAGATTTGATTCAAGATCCATGGCCATGGTCAATGAGAAATTTCTGCCATGGACATCAGTGACAGAAGCTTCAATCTGGTCACATTTAATTGTTATCCTCATATTAAAAACTCCTATTTGAAAGAGGGAATGGTAAATGAGACAGCAATGTCCAGTTCCAATAACTCTCCTGCCCCTTGAATCAAGCACTAGGTCCAAGAATTAGCTACTGTTCTGCTAAATTCTAATGGATACATGTAGAGAGGGGTGGGAGTTATTTTACAAAAAGTCTGGAATAGGATTCACCACCCACAGGCAGAGCCGAACAACAACTAGCTAAGGAGAGGAGATGAAAATCTTAAAGAAACGGGGTACTGCAAAAAGAAATCAAAGTTTTAAAGGATGAAAGAAGAATGGTTACTGACAATTATGTAAGTCCTTTCCACTGTACTACCTGGGGCATGCTTAGAGTAGCAGGAACAATATTTTCAGAAATAACACATTCTCAATCACCAGGGCAGCAAGCACCAAAGTTGGCAGCTGACACCAGAAGCCTAATTACCATGCCTTTGCTTTCCTTCAGAATAGATATGTTTATTGCAAATGTTCTCTAATCTTTTTGCCTGGCAACCATAAGGGAGAAGCACAAACAGCAATGGTTCAACTAAATCATTACAATTCTACCATCAGTTATATTTTAAAGGCAGCTAGGTGACATGTCTGTGTTAAGTGCAATTATGTTTTATTGCAAGTATTACAATAAAGCAGCAATTTTCAATCTTTTTCATCTCATGGCTAATAAACTAATTACTAAAACTCTTGTGGCATACCCAAAAATATATTTCTTGCCAATCTGACAAAAAAAAATAGGTATACTTTTGATTGATTTACAAAAAAAAGTAATAATAGTAATTACCTACCTTTTTTGCTTCAAAGTAACTTTTTAAAAAAATCAGGTGCCTATACTTGTACATAAAGATTTCTGGTACCAAGAGTTAACCAATCAGCTACAACCTTATTACGTGATGTGACCAATAAGATACAACTCTAGTATATGACATATATTTATGGTTCAAGACAGGGCATTCACATCTGCTGGCTACTGTGTTGGCCACTGTCTTTTTTTATTTTTTTATCTGACAATCTAAGGGAAAAGAAGTCAGTGCCCCTGACTAAAGAGTCAGGTATTACATGTTTTAAAAATTCTTGTGGCACACTAGTAGAAAATTGCTGCAATAAAGGATAAATCCCTTCCAAGTACAGTTTCCATTTGTTCTGCTGATTTGCACGACAAAACCTATATATATATTAACTTTAATTTTTTAAAAGTGTGTCATGAGAAACCAGCAACTGTAGTCTTAGCAAAACCTCCTAATTAGTGCAGTTCTGCATAAGCTTCTATTCACATGCTGAATCATTTATTTTAATGCTTTATGGTCAAAAGAAAAAATAACTGAATAATGTATTTTTAATAGAAACCCGGATTCCATCACCATTGCAAAACCATTTTTCAAAAGTAAAATTAAATTAATATTTACTGTTATGCAATTATTTAATTTTGGTGATAAAAATTAATTAAGAACCTGATCTCAACAGATTACAGTTTATTTGTGGGTTGTAGTGGAAGTAAACATGCAATTAGAACTCATTGTGATTATGCTCAAGGAAGAGGGAAAGTAGCTGGGTTTAATTATGAAGAAATGTGAAAACTGGGGTAGTTTCCAAGTTTACAGAAAAACTTCTTGGATGGACAAATGTAATCAAGATAATTAAGAGAGAGAGGTGTGAATGATATATTTATTGAACAGCAGGCACAGGCCAGACCATTAGTAGAATTTGAAACAATATGCATACCTTCCAAATCACTGAAAAAGTTGAAAACAAGCAAACTGAAGTTTAATATATCGAAGACAGAAAACAAAGTAAATAGTAAAGAATGTTAAAATCCAGGAAGCATTAAAACAAAATTTAAAATGGCAAGGCACATCCATTTTGACAAATGTAATTCAATATTGGTAAAGTTCTTCAATTAAATTTATAAAACGAGAATTCAGGGGAAGTCACTGGTTAAGGAAAAGCATCTAATTCCTTCTACCAGAAATTCCAAATGCAATGACCAAAGAGATGAGAGGGAGGGAGAGGGAGAGGGAAAGAGGAAGTAGAAGGTAAGTCTTCACTCCTACCTCAAGGCTAGAAACTAGGACAGAGGTTTGGAATAGACAAAGCCAGATTATTAAATAAAGATTTTTGGTGGTGTATTGCTGGAAGAAAGATGAAGGGATTCTGGCTAGGGCTGACTAATATCCCTTGAGTGGAAAGGCAAGGAGAAGTGGACAGGGCAGATTGTGAGACTTTTGCCATCCCTTGATCTCTAGGTATCAGAAGCAACAGCCCAGGGCTAGTACATCCATCCCAAACAGAAAAACACTGGAAGTGGCGTTTTTCATTGGTCCTACTGGGTTTACCATGATACAGTAGGAAACAGAAAAAAATTAGACAAAAACACACAATTTGCCTGAAGTAGAAATAAGGTCAAAAGAATTTTTCATTAGTCAATGTGGTCTGAGGCATAGGTGACTGAACAAACACTTAAAAGAAAAAGAAATGGCACCTAGAGAGACTGCGCAAAGACCCAGGTTCCCAAGTCATCTCATGATTCTAGGTCACTGAACTGAACCAAGAGCAAACAGTCAGCCACCTTAAGATCTGAATGGAAGGTGTAATAGAGAGAATTCTCTCAAAATGCTTTAGGTCAAACACCTGCCTTGTATAAGGACCCTTTTTTTTTTTCAGTAGAAGAAAAACTAGTATGTCCCAAAAGTTGCAGAAGAGTAAAACTTTGAACAAGACATGCTACAATAAACAGAATATAGACAACACCTGCAATTCCTCCTTAAATAAAAACAGCATTCTCAAAAAATATTGTCACAACACATTAAAATGAAAACAAAGCTAGGTAAACTGATGAAATAATTTAAAGTCACTAATGATTTACTGGTAGACATTTAAAATGCTTTCAGAAGAAATAAAGAACAGAATCTACTGATAGAAAAAAATGAATCATTGATGGAGAATAACAATCTTAAGCAGCACTACCAGAATGTAGGGGGAAAAAGACAAAAAAGATGACAATACCAAGAGAGAAGATAAATTTGGAAGGAGTATAACCCCGAGTTTATACAATTAATTTTGATGGTTGAACAGAGGCAAGAATGAAAGAATCATAAATAATCATAAAAGCATTGCTACAATAAATTCCGGGGCCTGAAAAAGAAACATTCTTCAGCTCAAAAGGGCTCCCTACACATCAGGCAAAAACAACAGAAAGAGATTCAATATTCAGACATAATTGTCGGAAATTTCGATTTTATTGATAATGAGAAAATCTATAAGAATTTAAGCAGCTTACCCCAAATAAAGAAAAGATTGGCCTGAATTCATTGGCTATGAATCTAAGTCATAGCACTGAATTAGATTAGATTATGGAGAAATTACAAAAATTAGAGGACATCATTCCTGTCTTAAGTATTCTATAAGTCAAAAAGTTTTCATTCACATATGAAGGTATGAAGAAAATGTATTCTATCAGATATATCTGTGTATTTTCTGCAAAAAATTCACAAACTTGTACTCTTTTCAACTGAGAGAGCCATCAAAATATATAAAACTAAAAATGTGAAATTTATAGAAAATATTTAAATGGATGCATCTAAAAATAAAGTTAAGCTTAAACAATAATAAACTAGAAAAATAATAAATAAATTAAGCCTAAATACTGATAAACTAGAAAATCAGAATCTAATTATAATTTTAAAATATAGAATGTTTTAACAGGCGCAATTATAAAAGGTAATTTTTCTTTGTCAAATTTTCTACAATGATCATGGATTATTTGAAATTCAGAAACAAAAAATATTATTTTTAAATTTAGGCCATGCGCAAATAAAACTGCACAAATAAAGTTCCCGCTAGGCAGCCCGTTTAAACTTGGTGAGTGGCTGTGATTGATAACAGGTCGTAGACCAGCAGGTCACAAGTCAACACTCATGCAGGCCCCACCACATCCGATGCTGATGGGTCATCCCATGTTGACGTGTCTCACTCACGCTTTCCAAAGGAGAATAAACATGGCTTTTACTCTTACCCACAGTCCTTCTAAAATATTTTTGAAAATTGGGTTCTTAGTATCAACAGTGGACTGGCTTCAAATGTTGGTTTGTTTTTCAGGTTTCTGCCCATAAAGCAGTTTATTTTTTGTTTCTCTCTCTACCTTTCCTCTCTGCCTTCCCTACATCACTCTTCTCATCTTTCTTTCAGATTAATGAAGCTCTATGATGAAGTGGTATTGCCAGAGGAGTACTCTGCTCCACTAAGAAAGGAGGTCACTGTGCTGAACCATTAGTTTTTGCTAATATCAGAGATTTTCCTAACGCTGGACTGGCTTCATTATTTGGACTGGACTGGAGGATTATTTCTTCACTGACTCACTAGTTTCTTTAAAACAATTCTCATTATGACATGGTTTATATCAGTGAGTAGGTGTTCCTATAAAATAGTACCATCTACTAAAGCAAAGTGGAAAATGCTAGTTAAAAAAAAATAATGATTCCATGTACTTGAGGTGTGTGTGATACTGCATGATCCTTGTATTTTTGAGATGTTATACACCATAAACGGTTGTACGAGTATAATATATTATTAAATCAACTATATATTACCATTTTTATTTTAATAAGGTGGCTACAGAAGGAATTTAAACATGGATTTTAAATTTTGAAATGTTATTTTAAAGCTCAGCTTCAAGGTCAAACTCTAAGCTATGTTAAAGTGATTTGTACCTGTGGTACCAACATGATGCACAGATGAAGGATAAAGTGAATGCTATGAATAAAATAAAGTATCTCCTCTGAGTTGGGAGTTGTTAATGTGTCTAAGTTCATCAACTAAACAATATTTATTAATACAAGAATCCACTATAATACTAAGCTCATGGCTTCTTTCAAAGAGTCTATCAACCTCTGTCTCCACTCCATCTCTGTAAACGGTACCCAATAAGCAGGCCACAGAGGATTACTGATTGATCATACCCACAGTCTTTTGGCCCAAGACCCACTTCTTGCTCCCTATAGAACACTTGGTTTTGTAGAAGGTATTGTACAATCCACTAGTTTTCAAGAAAAGCAAACAATTCCTGGACCTCCAACATGCAAAACAGGACATTCCTGGATTATTTTTACAACTGCTTCATAAAATACAATCCCAAACATTTTTGCTTTGCTCTGATGCCTCTTCCCCCCACCCTTTTGTCTTTACCTTCTTCCTCTCGCAAGTACTAATAATAAGCAGAAAAGTGTGCTATCTATCGTTAAGGGATTGATAAGGGCAGGCCATATTCCAGCAGGAGAGCATACGGGAAGATGTGATATTGAGAAGTTTTCACCATGGAACAGGCACAGGTGAATTAGTGACGCTATAAAAGGCTTCACAGAGAGGTTTCATTTCCCCATGAACTCTGTCCCGAGAATGCCATATGAAGTACTTTGAAGTCTGACCTTGATTGGACAAAAGAGAGTCGAGATCATTTGGAATATACAGATATTTGCTTTTCCTGTTCTACAGCATCAATATGACATTGCACTTGCTAGATACCTAATAAACATCTGCTGTTCATTCATCATCATTGGATTCCTAATTGCTTTACATAAATCGCCATACTTAATACAGCAACTATATGAAGTAACTATTATTTTATAGATGAAAGAATCAACTACCATATATTTTTTGAAGCTGTCAGATGACACAGCTAGTAGGTAATACAATAGATCAAGAATTTGTATGCAACTGCCATCTTATACTACCTCCTTATACTAATTAGGTATTGTGAAATGTTATTAAAAATACTTCCAAACTATTAATATGGGCAGCACATTTTTTTAAATTTCAATACTGGATCTGCTCTCAGGAGTTTACTCCAAGGGTAAGGATGACTTACGTGTTCTTAAAGCGGTTTTGCTTGCTTTCAAAATGTTAAGTAATTCCTTGACCACAGAGCACTTTTATGACTAAAGCTGAAGACAGCTATTTCTTCAATAAAAATAATCCACTAAGAGAGAGACCTATGTTAAAACACCATGAGTCCTGATGGAGAAGGACAGACATTTTAGCAGATGTCAAATTTTATATACTCTTGTACTTTCAATATTTAGCTCAGTGCTTGGAATGCAGTAATATTCAATAAGTATTTGCAGAAACACACAGCCCTGGGGTGTAGGATGAGCCGCATCATTTCTGGTGCCCTGTCATTTCCCATCCCAGTACCCATATCCCAGTACCCATAAATTTCACGCTCAGTATCCATATCCAAGGAAGGAGCATAACAAATACCAAGCGCAGATGTGAAAGTGTAGGGCAAAGGCTATGCGACTAAAGGCGCCCGGGGATTCTGGGAGGAGGTGGCTTAGAATAGCACGAGATTGGAAAAGAATCTTTCTGAGATGCTAAGACCATCTGCACAGACTGTGGTCATCTTATAAAAAGTGAGATATAAGATGCAACATAAATTCTGAAAGATTCTTTGTTGGTATCGCTGTTGTATCTTGTAACTGACCGAATTTCACAAAGGCCCATAACCTTTCCACTTTGTATGACATACAAAGAGCATATCCTGGAGTGTCCATCATGACTATTTACCAATAAACTATTTTTCCTAATCCAATGTTTTCAGGGTAACATAAGGAAGGAAGGAACTACTCTTCTTAAACATAATGTGCCTCACGGTGCACATCCATGAGCTTTACTCCCAGGTTTGTCACATATTAGCAATGTGATGACTGGGTGCAACTTACTTCTCAGTCTGCTGCCTTTATTTGTAAAACAGATTTCCGCCTTGAAGTGTTAGTATAAGAACTATCGTGATAAAACAATGGACAGTACATTAATAGACACACTGTAGGCCCAGAACTATAATCACCAGCTCCTTTCAACCACCCTGACAAGCCTTTTATACTGCTTCAGAAAACAAGTCTTACAGCTCTACTGTTGGTTTAAATTCCAGCTGTTAAACATTATCTATGTTCCTGGGTAACCTACTGGTCACACTGTGTCTCAATTTCCTAATTTGTAAAATAGAGCCAATAGTACCTTCCTATCTTTTTTTCTTGAGAGAGGGAATTAGAGGAGTTAATGCACACCAAGCGCACAGTGATGAATGGTTCACAGCAAATTCATTACCAGCCCTCCGTGGCTTTAAGACAGGTATTTTTAACAGTGCTCAATAAACACTTGATAACATCTTTTCATTTACTGAGCTGAAGAAAATACTTAAATCTGACAAAAAATTCACAGCAGAAATAAAACTCAAATATATTAAGCTTTATATTTGTTGGGAACCATTCACATCAAGGATTTTTATCTTGGTAGAAGGAATAAATATTAGGTCATTTCATAGGAAGCCTTGTTTGTTACATTTCCAGTGGTTATGGAAAGTATTTTCAAGACTAGCTTTGAAGCATAGAAAGACACAGAGTCCCCCCACCCCTTTTCACTTTTTAATATCAAATCATGCCTTTCTAGACAATGGGGAACTCAAGGACCATGCAGGTCTCCGATTATATGAGGAATATTATAAAAATTATGTCTTGAACATTATATATAGACAGAATATCCTTGTGTATAATTTGTTGTTCAATTATATTATTATTTAGTGGTTTTAGAGCATATGAAAAATAAAAATAAAAATGAGTTTAGCAAAACATGAATTTATATGAAGTATATACAAAAGTAACTGCTGGCCCTGGTTTGAATTCTAGAGTACTGTTGTCTAAATGGGCATAAGGGACTCTGAGTGGGTGATTTCTTCACATCTGGTGAGAGTTATGACTAACTGCAAGCTGTTCGATGTGGTCTGAACCACCAACTCACTCATTTTGGAGCAATGTGGGAGAAAGGGAGAAGGAGCTTTCAAAACACAGGGTCCGATGGAGGCATTATACCAAAGACAGTGTGCTCAAAAACGGCTTTCTCCTCGCTGGGGAGGTTGGAATTGACTGTTTTACCTCTAATTTTTGTCTGCTTTCAGTGACCGACATCTTAAAACTTTTTATTTCATATTATAACCGGCATTAAGTACAATGAAGAGAAAGATGTAATTTGAACCCTACCTGAGTAAAATTCTTTTTAGTTGCTATTTTCCACACTCATGGTCCATGAGTCCAAGAATAATACTGCTCTATAATTTTTATAGGCATAATAATAGGTCATAAATAATCAGAAGTTACTAGTGTTACATCAGAAATAAATGTGAATTGAGAGATTAACATGTGGGGATTATTTTTAGATAATTTTGTTTCCTAAATTTAAATACTTGCTATGTTAAAATTCATAGATATGCCATGATTTAACAGAAATCTGTCTAAGTACTAAACTGTAAGAAAAGTGTGTTCAATCTGACTTTTCCTGACCAATGTTTTATAGAAATATTAACACTGTAAGCATATATTGAACTGGATCTTATAACTTCTTAAGATAAAAAATAGCAGAAAGGGGGAGAGGTAGACTGGTAAATGTCTTTTTTTTAGTACACTATAAAAAGCCATCCTCAAATCAACACTATTAGCCCCAATTTATATGGGAGAAAAAGTAAAACTTGGAGAAGTAAGAACTATGGCAAAGATCATACAATCATACATACATAGCAAATCATATAGAAGTATCATTTGAACCCAAGCTGTTTGACACCTGCACTCAAGTTCTTAACCATATCTGTCTCTCTTATGCTAAGTCTTATGTTTATATGTTTATTCTGTACTCAAGGATATTTTAGGCAAGTAGACTAACAAATCCTTGAATACCACTGGCTACAAGTGTATATCTGTGAGAACTACCACTTCACAGCTAAAATACATTTTTATGTCTTTTGAATAGGTCTAATTTTGAGCCAATGCTAGTAAATTCAACTCACTTTACCTAAACAGAAAAAGAAGTTGAGCTGTTGAAATCAGCTAAACTTTGGTGGAATTATTTGAAAAATAAATTGGGAAACGTTGGTGTAACCAAGAGGATAAGTTGGGATTATATAGGCAAAAAGCAAAAACTGTGTGCTGAGTAATGGACAATCTTTAATCTCATTGATTTTGAGTTGGGGTAGATAAGAGTATTGGTGTTTTATAAAAAACACTAGTTATCAAGTATTGAACCTACTATATAGCAATCTCTGTAGGAGGAACTTACCATACACAATTGCTAACTCATAACATTACTACCTGACAGGTATCTTAGCTCCACTACTCCTCCCTGTGACCTTGACCACTTGCTTTACTTTTCTGTTCTTCAGTTTCCTCATCTATGAAATAAGTAGAAATTTCTTTTCATGAAGATTAAGTGGGTTACTACAAAGAAAAGAGTTTAAACAGAGTCTGGCAAAGAAGGAGCATTTAATAACATTATTCTGATCTTAAACATAAGGAAACTGAAATTCACTGAAATTAGCTTGCCAAGATCACTCACTATGTAATAGTTTTAGGATTCAAACGCAATTAATTTTATGTGATTCCATATCCCTGCTTCATATTTCACAGGTTGCCTTTCTCAGAATGACTTTACATTATAACAATGAATTATAAGACAATACAAACCTCAAGTATATCTTCTCTTTACATAAATCAAGGAGAGCTATAAAATTTTTAAGAGGTATTTCATTTAAAAAAGACATTCTGAGATATTTTGTTATGAAAGAGAATTCACCAAAGCCCCTTGTTTTGCAAAAAGTTATATAGTAAAAAATAGGAACTAAAATACTTAGAGTGAAGATAAAGAATTGACAGTGTTTGGGGTATTTACAAGGGTCACAATAGAGCCACTGAAGACAAAGTCTGAGAGTTGGTCACAAGTTTCATAACTCCTTTACTGAAATGTCCAGTAAATGAGGCAAGACAAAAACTCCCATTGAAGAACCTCATCAGTCCTTAAAAAGGAAGGATTGGGGTATTACAGCGAGTATGGGAAACACACTGAAATTATATTTTCATAGTACTCCATGCATGTACATAGCTCAGTGTCTCTGGCATCTATATAGTTCGCCTCTACTAATAAAACAGAACATTTATTTACAACTTACTCTATTCTACTCGCTTAAAATCATTATCTCACTCAGAGTTTACATAGTTACGTTATTTTACAAAATTGTTTTTTAAATGGTCTCAATTGTAAGAATCCAACAGGATGCAGTTTTGTTAAGAAAGCAGATTCCTTGTCTCCCTTGGAGATGAGATTTTATGTCAGGAGGGACTGAACATTTTGTATTTTAACAGGAACTCCAGGTGATTCTTTAGATCTTGCAGATTTGGAAAACCTTGATCTTATAGTTGAAGGAAATGAGCTAAGGTAAATGAAACAACTTACTCAAGATACCAGGCAGTGATGGAAGCTGTGTTTAAAGCAGGCCCTGTGCATGCATTTGCAGAGTAGCCACCCCCCACCTCTGAAGTGCTGGTAATAGTGCTTCAAGGCCAGATATAAAATACTGTATGTACAAGTTTAGAAGTGCCTTTTGAGTAGCCCATTAACTTTGTATCACAACTAATGCAGTGCATTTGCAAAATACTTTCAGCAATACACTTTCACATCCACCCACTTGCACCCATGGGAAGTCCTCTCCTCTACGGCCAACTGCATCTCAGTTATAGTGAGGATGTGAATATAGTGACTCATGTTTTGGTGAACTTGGATCCTCCAGCTGGTGCAGGCATCTTACATGCTGGTTGGGTTGAAACCAAACAGAATATAAAGTAATCGCCGCTTTGCAAAAAGTTTAACAGTGCAATTCAGGAGGAAAGGCAATAACTGAAGGAACAGCCGGGTTGGTTGTACCAATGCATGGCCAGGTTTAGAATATGACTTCACACTTCTGTACCCTCTGATGAACCACAGAGTCAGAAGGGAGTGTGGGGTTATCCCATCTGAAGTTTTCATTTTACTAAGGCCACAGGAGGGACACTGAGCAACTACCCACGATCAAACTTGGAAATCACAGAACTCTGCCTTGAGCTCTGATATTTTTGGAGAGAAGTAGAGCAATAAAGACAGCTGTGGTGGGAATCAGATGAAGTGAGATTTACATTTTGTTTTCCTCCAAAGAACCTGCAGCAACTAGGCTTCTTTATGGCATGTAGAGCAGGTAGAAAGGTGGATTTTGGAGTCAGGAAGGGCTGTATTCAAACTCCAAAGGAAAAATAATATACTTAACTACTAAAGCTTTAGTAAGTAAGAAATTATGCAGTGCACTTTTAAGCTTTTATTACAGTTGGTAGTAGGTTGTGTTCACACAGTATTAGCTGCTGCTGTTGTTTTTGTTGTTGTGATTATTATTATTTCCTCACTATAATCCTGAACGTGAAGGGGATTATAATTTCAAAATTTTGGACGAGAAACCTATGGTTCAGTAAAGGTAAATGCCCAAAGCTACAGGGCTCAATCACAGGGAACTTTGAGTCAATGCTCTTTTCATCAAGGTCCAACAATTGACACTAATCCACTAATTTTACATCAATAGTTTTTAAACATTTGCACAATTATAAAACACTAAAATAATAAACAGAAAACGGCTGAATTTTTTGTGCTTTTTTAAAGATTTGGATTTGTTGTGGTAACATGATTTATATAATCATCTCGTCCCAGATTTTTTTTCCATTAACATCCATGTGCAGAGTATAATTTTAAATTCTAGATTCAAGGAAATCTTCAGCTCCCTAGAACCCTCAAGAACTGTGATGATTTAGATAACTGAACTTCTAGGTAGCTTAAAAATACTCACATTTTTACATTATAATTACTTGGGATGGAATTTCTTTCAAACTTGACCATTTCTCTTCATTCCTAAGTAGAGAGTATATATTTATAGCTTAATAAATACTACTTCTGCTAATTCAAAGTCATCCTTTTAAACATCAATGTTCTTACTTAGAAAAAATATATTATGTCCTCTGAGCCATTTGAGATATACAGGATATTTTAAGAAATGCACCCAGATATATGTATTTTCTTTGGAGACTGAAGTATCTCTACATTATTTCCATAGTTTGGCTTGTCCTTACTGAGAGATTATCAGTGGGGAATTAGAATTTTAAATACCTAGGAAATCTCCTGTGGAAGGAAAGGGTAGAAATGAAGGATAGGGCAGATGGCTTGCAGGCTCTAAATGAGACACTGGATACTTTCTAATAATCCAGGCTGATAGTCAGTAATAGCCTAAGAGAAATATAATTTCTGATCCTAAAATCTCTTCCCCAACTTTTTTTTCCCTATACAGGTGGTAATATTATAACAAGAAACAATGCCTTCTCTTCATTAGTCAAATACAAGAACAAACTGTCAAAATTAATACACATGTGTGAATGAATTTCTGTAATGGCTTCAGATTTTTTCTGGTTTCACCAGGATAAGAGTATATGAAGGCTCTAGATCCTGAAGATATCACTGAGGAGGCAAAGGAGGCTGAAAAAGTGAGTATCAGAGACCCTGAAACTAGGTCTTTCTCCCAACACAGTCCCCGGGTATTAAGAAGTAGGAACTGGACACAGAGCAGGATGGTTGTTAAGACACTTTATAGGTGAGTACCTGCAATAGCAAACGATTTATTTTGAGAAAAAGGGAATGAAGACACTTTATGATCTGTACACCTCATGTAAGTGTAAAGATTATTATTATTAAACAACTTATTCGAGCAGGAAGTGTTTGATTCTGTCAAATTATTAAAAAGCACTCTTTTCACATTTAAACAAATGTCCCTCAGTCTAATGATGAATCATCTGACAGCTTCAGCTGATCCCATTAAGCCCAAGCCTTGGGACAGGCTGTGTTGATGAGACCTCTGACTTCACTGAAACTCTTGCTAGATGTATTGGTAAATAAGAGCTACCAGGAGCCAGAACTAGTATTGTCCTTTTCTCGCTCGCGTATGACGCATGAATCCATCATAAATCAAGCGAAACAGAGCAAGCCAGGCTGGGAAGCACAGTTGGACTTTCACCAGAAATCCCTGCTGCCTTGCCAGCTAATGTGTTCCTCCAGTGTGCTGAGGCGAAGGCAAACACACCCCCAGTCTCTAAGCATAATCCCCTCCACGCCTCCCAATACTCCTCTGTCTGCCCCCTGCCCACCCACCCACCAAAGATTCTCACTTTTTAATTCTTGGATTACTGAGCCTCTTATGAAAACAATCTAGAATTTAATTAAAGTGTGATAAAAATACAAAAATGTCCAGGGTGGGACAAAAGTAGGCTTACAGTTGTATGAGAAACAGATTTTATTCTTGTGTTATTATTTATTAATTATTGTGTATTTTCCAAAAGAACAACTGTAAACTTACTTTTGCCCCTCTCTGTATGTAGATGTCCTCTTTAGAAAACACAACTTAACTGGCAGTGCCAAGAAACAGAATCTCAACATCTTTCTAGAAAAATGTAGAGTTGCCTACAATTCTCATAAAGGCTGCGTTTAGCAAAGCTCTCAGGCTTCCTGCTTTGCAAAGTTCTCTGAAGAAAGTTTGGCAGCAATAGGTCCAGGAATGGAAGGGTTCTTGATAATGCCATCACTAAGCACAGTGCCTGGCACACAGCAAGAGCCTGGCAAATTGGGCGGAGTGGACAGTGAATACACACCGCTTATTTGCAATGAAAGTTTAAAATTATAAAATGAATTCAATATATAAATTTACTCTATGGGAATTTTGGGAGTTTTCCTGCAGAATGGGCATATAATTTGTGCAGTTTGTGATGCTAACTCAAGGTTATTGTGTGTGACTATCTTTTGATGATCTGTAGTCCACTGTTTTCCTTAAGCTAAACCCCAAAGAAATAAAACTGAGTGAGAAAAAAGTAAATACAAGGCAGAAAATCACAAGGAAACTACTAAGGATTTATTTTCCTCCTAAGGAGTCAATAAACATGAATGAGCCTAAGAGGAGGAGGAGGGGGAGGAGGGGAGGTGGGGAGGCGGGGAGGAGGGAGGAGGGGAGGGGGGAGGAAGGAGAAGGGGAGGAGGGGAAGAAGGGAAGAAGGGAGAGGAGGGGGGAGGAGGACAAGAGGGGAGGAGAGGAGAGGGGGAGGGGAGGAGCGGGGGAGGAGGGGGAGGGGGAGGGGCGGGAAGGGGGGGGGAGAAAGAAGAAGAATTATCTCAATGTTTTGAGTCCCAGTTGTGTGCCAGGCAACTACGAAGTACATTACAAATCTGCAGTGTAAATATAATCTTCATTTCACAGAAATGGCAACTGAGGCTGAGAAATATTAAAGAACATAATCTGTAAATAGGATATGGAGGATTAAATTCCAGGGCTGAAAAGGAAGACCATGGATTAAACGAATGGGCTGATTTGGCTTTATATATAGTATTTCATTTTGCAGATAACTATTCTGGCATCTATACCGATTTGTTGAAAAAGACTGAGTAGTATCAGTGACAGAGTGTGGATCAGGGTTGGATTACTGCACCCACACATATATCTGTAAATCTCCGTGCCTTCAGTGAGATTAAATACAGTGTGTCTGGTTTTTTGAAGTCTTATAATAAGGATGCTTTTGGCTATATCAGGCTATTTCTAGGTATTATAAATTTAAAATAAAAATTTAAAAAAATATACTGAGCCCTGGTCAGGTGGCTGAATTGGTTGGAGCGTCGTCCTGTGCACCAAAAGGTTGTGGGTTCAATTCCCAGCCAGGGCACATACCTAGGCTGCCGGTTTAATCCCTGGTCAGGGTGTGTTTCTCTCTCACATCAATGTTTCTTTCTCTCTCTCCACCTCTCTCTCTATCTCCCCCGTTCCTCTCTCTAAAATCAGTAAAAACCATATCTTCCAGTGAGGATTAAAAAAATACATTGACTTCACTTGATTAAAGCAAAAATAATCTCCATAAACTGGGTTACTCAGCTCAATTATTTCCTAAAAGTGAACTAAAAGCAGTGCTTTCCTGTTTATCTGGCCCAGGATGAAATCATCTCCACGGTCACACTGCCACCTGCCCTTCCCCATAGGACAGAGGAAGAGACACAGAAAAGGCCAAAAGGGTCAGTAGTTAAACCTTTTCATATTAGATATGAACCAAAGCCCAAAGAAGTTAAGCACTTTTAAGCTAATTATAAAGGCAAGCTTAAAAATCAGGATTCGAGAGTTTCAACAGAAAATTTTCTCCACCTTTAGTGTGTAGTTTTCAGGTCAATGTTATGGTGAAATAAGAAGTGTTTTGTCTCAAGTCTCCTGGGTCAGAAAGTATTTAGACTATTGTTTCTTTCTCTTTGAAAAATTAAAATAGGTAATCCTCAGTCTGGTCTAATCCTCAGGCATGTCGTTTTCAAATGCCCATCCAGAGTTAAAAAGGAATTAAGCAGAACCACTTTAATGGTATATCTTTCCTATCCCTCCTCCTCTCCATATTTATCCTTCTGCTAAAGTTGCCTTTTGTGCCAAAAAGTAAAGAAAGACTTGAAAATAAATGGCTCATCATGCATCATAAAAGAAACGATATGAAGTGCCAGGAGTAGCAAATTTTTTTATCACTCACATTGAGCAATAACAGTTGGTCCTAAAGTTGGCAATTACCTGCTTTTAAAAACATAATATGTATCCATACATAATAAATTATGTGGGGGCCTTTTCAAGGTTCCAGGTCCCAGAAATGAATCACCCATAGTCATGTATTAGAGGAAGACAGTAATTGTATGAAGCTGGAGCCAAATTCCTATCATCTTTGTCTTCATTTCTGAAATTTTCTATGGGTTTAAAATAATGATTAAAGAAAACACAACTTTTTGAAGCAATTTAATTTTCTTTGAAACTTTTAGATTTGAAGTGGAATTGTACATGAGCTGAAGTTTTTGTCTACCTGGACAGTCTCTCACTTCACTCTCATCCACTATCAACTTCAACATATTTTTGAAAGAGCCTAGGAGATCTCAAACAGAGTATAAAATTATGGAATTCAAAGTCCACTCAGTCCACTATTCTGCCTAACACAGAAATCCCTACTAAATTATCCCTGGTGTGTCCATCCAGTGTTGCTTTCTAAAAAAGTCAAATATCTACATAGAAACAACTGTTGACATATATAATTATTTATTTACTTATTTAATTAAGTATGGTTAGTATACAAATTATATTCGTTTCAGGCATACAATATAGTGATTCAACATTTATATACCTTAGGATGTGATCACTATACTGAGTCTAGTAATCATGTCACCCTGCAAAGTTATATATATATATATATATATATATATATATATATATATATATGTGTGTGTGTGTATATATATATATACACACACACACATATGTATGTGTATGTATTTGTATATATATATGGCATCTAGGGAGAAAGAATAGAAATACTTAAGTAAATAATTACTTCACTGTGAATCAGCAAATTTACCATTCCAGAATTCACATATCTCAGATAGCATATGGTCAACTATAGCATAATAACCATTATTACTGCAATAATATGATAAAATGACAACGTTGCCGTTTAATAAATGTTTTCAGACAAACTCCAGAAAACTGGGAATATGCCTCAATATGAATGCACTCTATAAATTCCTTTTAAACAAAATAAGGGCCAAGGAGCGAAGAGTAAGGAGGGTAACTTGGAAAACCTGATTGGACTATGAACATCCAGATTCGCATCACTGCACTCAGGGAGAAAAGGAGCTGGAAGCGAAGAGAAAACACAAAGCTTCTAGAAACAGAACCTGCACAGTGCCAGACCCTGAAGCCCAGAACCAAGCACAGGGCATGGACAAAGAAAGTTTCCCAAGGAAGTTTCTGAGCCCCTTCAGCAGGCCAACTTCCCGAACTCTCCAAAAATTCTTTTCCCTGGGGCTGCGTGAAAGCCTCGCGGGAGACGAGCTGGCGGGAGCCCGGGAGCCTTTGAGTCACGGGCCGGCCAACGCCGCCCGGCCCTCCGCCCGCCAGCCTCGCCCGCGCAGGTAGGAGCCCCGGCGCCGCGCGGCCCCGGTTTCAGCAGAAATTCCCCTGAAATCAAGTCCCCGGCATGACGAATTCACTTCTCCCCCGGACCGTGCGGAGGCTCGCAATTCAGCCTCACCTGCGATGCTGCGCGAAGAGGCATTAAAACAAAGAACGATTAAAAAAAAAAAAAACTTCGCGGAGTTGGCCACCCCTGCGCAGCGCCTGCCTGCGAAGGATGCTCCCACACGACTGCAAGGGCATGCCGCGCGGGACGCGAGTCACCGGCGCGCGACCGACGCCAACTGACCTTTGTGCTGTTTAAAGGACTGAATGGAGCCCGAGTGGTGGACCATTTTCCCGCGGGGCGTCCCCCCGGGCTGGGGCGCCGGCCGACGGACGCGCAGACGAGCGGCCGGACCCGCCGAGGCTCCCGGGCTCCGCGCGGCCCCGAGCGGCGGGCGCGCGCCGCAGTCCCGCACCTGCTCCGGCCGCGCGTCAGTCCCGGCCGCGCCGCGAGTCTCGGCGACGGGGGCGGGCGGCGGCTCCCCGCGGCTCCCCGCGGCTCCCCGCGAACAGGCCCGCGCGGCCGCGGCGCCGCAGCGTGGGGGCGCTGCGCGGGGGGCGCGCGGACGCGCGGGGGAGGGCCCTGCGCGGCGACTGTCGGCCCGCCCCGGCGCCCTGCAGGGCCGCTAGCCACTGCCTCCTCCAAGCTTGGAGGCTGGTTTGGGTCGGGACACGAGCGCCGATTTCCTGCACGTGGGTCCGTCCACACTGGCGCTTACGGAGGGGCAAAGCGGGGCTCTTTGCGGGGGCAGCCGCAGGTGCAGGGACGGCTGGCGTCTTTCCCTCAAACTTCAATACGGAAAAGAAGGACAGCCTCCACTCATCCAGAAGAACAGTTTTACTAGATGCGCGATGCTGAATGTCTAGGACGTTGCACTTGAGTTTCCCCTTGGGCTTCAGCTGTAGAGACCTTGAATCATACATGACAGTGACACTGGATGGACCATTTATTACAGATGCTGGGGAAAAACCCGCTGTTCAGTATACTCCATTAATCTTCATGGAAGAACTATAAAGTAGGTAGAATACCATCATTCTAATATTATAAAAGCAGCTGAAGCCCAGGGCAACAAAGAATTCTCAAGATCACATAAACCAACCCCTTATTCGAAAGAGAAGGCACTTGAGAGCCAAAGAGCGAAGGCCAGACCTCAGCAGCTAATACAGGATTAGGAGTCAGCTCAACACGTTTTCAGTGCAGTCTTTTCCCCTTGTCACCGCCGCCTCACTCAAACCCCCTAAGTCCTTCTCGGAAATGTAACCTGTTACTGAACAGACACACGGCAAAACGGTCTATGGTTTCCTCAGTTTTGAAAGTTTGAGAGATCAACTCAGAATCCGGTGAAGGATCCAAATAAAGGCAGAAGAGAAAGATGCAGAGATTCAAGCCTTTCAGAACCTCAGATAGGTTGTTAATCTACTATGGGATGGGCTTTGATTTCACCTGCGGCACACGACACAAGGGCAGCAGAGGAAATATAGCTTTGAACAAGCAGATGTTCCAGTTTTACATGGCTGCGTAACAAACCACTAGGAAACCAGAGGCTCAGATCTACAGGAAATGATCTCTCCTGGTGCTCCACATGTTGACTAGGCCCACTGCGAGGGCTGTGACTCAGTCTCTCTTGGGTTTTCTGTAGCTGGGCCTGAAGTCATCTGAAGCAAGAAGAGAGAAAATGGATCCCACTCTCAGTGGGAAGTGTAGCAGAGAATGTGCAGCCTTCTTTAATGAATGATAATGGTCCCTCCAGAAGGAAAATATTGAAAAATCAGTAAGAGCGCAGTATGCAGGCACCGCAAAAATACTTGGCTATGAAGAACAAACTCCATGCGAGTTTATCTCCAACTGAACATCTACAACAAACCTCAGAGACTATCTCCACAACGGCTCATTTTACAGATAATTTATAGGAGAGGCCGCTGAAACCCAGAGCAATAAATAACTTGCCTGAGGGTGTTTTTGTTATGTTTTGTTCATTTGCAGTTAATAAAATTCTAATACAACTCAACAACTCATTAGATTCTAACACAACCCAATCCTAGTAGGTGAGGATTAGATTACGTATTTAAGGTGTAGTTCATGGCAGAAAATTAATGCCCAATAAATGTTATGTATTAAAATTATGACCTCTCAGGATCTGATCTTCTTTTTAAAACCCTTTTAAATCACTGGGATTAGAATAAATATTTTTGAAACGTGAGCATTAATTCAATTCTTCATCAGGAGGAACATCTGGAAGAATTAAAAGGCTCTAATTCTACTCTACACTTCCAGGAAGAGGAACCATCTCAGAAGGTTTTTAAATCTCTTCTTTCTGCAGATGTCTGATTTTCTCCAACCATCTCCCTTACCCATAACCCCGCAGGAGGCAGGGATGCATGTGCTAGAGCTGGAAGTGAGTTAAGAATTTGAACCACTTTAGAAATTAATCCCTCTCCCTCAAAAGTAGTTTTGTATTATTACTAATGCACGCTAACCTCTGCACTTATGATTACATTATCTTCCCATAAAGTTGATTACTGTTAATTAGACATGTTTTAGGCTAGACTGACAGATTGACTAGCAGGGGATTCAAAGAACATCTTTGCTTGTCTTAAAATCAGTGTTTTAGGGAGGGTTGCGAGAGGAATAGCTTTGGGAGGGGCCTAGGAATTTCAAGCACCATCTGCTTTACAGGAAAGGCAATGCAAAGATAAGGGGAAATGTGTGTGTGTGTGTGTGTGTGTGTGTGTGTGTAAAGAGAGAGAGTGTGTATGTTTTGGAAACAGAAAGTGCAGAAAGAGATTTGAGCAAAGACCTTCCTGAAAATTAAATCTTCCTCTGATCTGATAAAAGTAATTATTTTGATACTAACATCTCCATTGTGGAAAGATTAGGAATGAATGTTAAATAACCTCACTAAGGAAGGCGAAACTGATTGTTGAGTTGTTTTGCTTTTTTATTACTATTTTTTGGTTTCAAACATCTTTAAATTTTAATGATGAGAAAACATTTATTTTTTATAATTTTCAGTGAGGGAGCATAATTAGTATCATATATAATATGATCTTGACTGCTTTGTAAAATAGAAAAAATAAGAATGTAAAGAAACATCAAAATGCCCAGAAAAATTACTTTTGCAAATTAAGATTAAGGTTGATTTTTTTAATACCTCTATATTTTTTCATCATTTTCATACTTTGTATAAATGATATATATTGGTTTTATATTTATTATCTACATATTTTTAAAGTACCTCCATATCTATCTTTCTACAATTCCAAATTTTCTTTCCTTTTCAGTTTTGAACCCTGGCTTTTTATTTTCTTGAGCTTTCTGCTGCATTCGCCCTCCCACAGCTCAACACCTGTCTCCTGTCCTCCTAAGTAATTAACTTATCAGGCTCCACACTAACTTTTGCTTCCCAGAGAGGTAAGGACTCTGTTCTTTACATGAAAAGGTGAAACAGAATATAGTCAATAATAGTGTGATAACTTTGCAAGGTAACATGATTACTAGACTTAGTGTGGTGATAACATTGTAAGTAAGGTATATAAACATTGAATCACTATATTGAACACCTGAAACTAATATAATATTGTAGACCAACTACACTTAAATTACATATACATGTGTGTGTGTATATATATATATATATATATATATACACACACATACACACACACATACATATATATGTAATTTTTAAAAATGAATTCTGATAGGACCCTCAGCTTAGGCAATTGTGAGTTTCCCTGCATTGTGTTCTAACATAGGTACTGAGAGTTCTGTCAGAACCTCTTTGCACCTTGAATCTCTGACTTAATTGAAATTGAAATTGCTGTGTCTGCTTCTCATTGCCTAAGTGGAGACAGAAACAAAGATAGAAATTCTCTTTGCAGTTATTTCGTTTTTAGAACCCAGTTACGTAACGTATTAATGGGTGAAATGAAAGAGCCAAGTCATATTAGTAATGGGTTTATCCGCAAAGAGTAAGGAACAGAGGAGAGAGAGATCTCCCTGGGAGGTATTATTAAGGGAGAGAATATTAAATATAGAGTATCTGTTTCTTCAGAAACCAGTATAGTTCCTGCCACACAAGCTTAATAGATGCTTACTGATGATTAAGTAAAGAAAGGAATGAAGTTAAAATTTTTAAATGACTTCCAGAGAAATGCTTGTTTAGTGCCCATAGCAGTTGTCTTCTTTCTTCTGTAAAGCCAAAAAAATATATTAAAATATTTTATATGCTTAAAATTTATTTATATTTTTATATCTTTATATTAATATATTAAGTACTTTCTTGGTTCTAGTTGCTAGCCATACCATATTAAATACAAGCTCTGAAAAAAAAAAAAGTTATGATAAATGGGAAGGTGGAGAAGAATTTACCAATTGCTTCCCAAAAGGTCTGTTTCCTGGCCACTTGTGACAGTACAACAATAGAATTAAGCAGGTTAGTCCTGCAGAAATCCAGACCCTATGCCCAGAGAGGTCTTCGCAAATGACATTCCTGATGGATACAAAACTCAGGAAAGCAGTGGAGTAAAACAGCGGCCTGTACCGTCTTCGGAGCCGGTCTGCTGTGGTCTTATCCCATAGTAGTTTGAATAGACAGGAACACTAAAGGATTTGCTTAAGAAGAGGGCGTCGGGAGAGACCGACGGGCGGGACTAAGTAGCCAATGGCGGGCTAAACAACAGCTTAATCTACCCCCTGCTGCAAGCTGACAGTGACTTCTTCCAGTTGCCCTCGAATCAAGGCCATTCGCGTTGTTCTACCAGTCGGGAGCTCCAGGACCTGCTCGCGGCATCTTTCAATCTTGTCTCTAGGACTCGCTACAAACTTCTGATTTGACAATGTTTTTCTTCCTCATAGGCTTCTCCACTGCTGTTTCTGCCACTTGGAATTCTCATCCTAAAACTTTTATCCTGCACAGAGTTTTTCTCAATCCCTGCCCTCCTTCAAGGCCCCAGAGCAATGCCCTCTCCAGGATGAAGGCTTGCTGATCCACACCCACCCACTATAAAGTCAGTTAGATGGGGAATTAACCTCCTCTAATTCCTACAGATTATGAATAACCCCACTTCATGGCCATTTTTACCACGTTTCTACTATGTCTTATATATACAGGGTGGGGCAAAAGTAGGTTTACAGTTGTTCGTATGGAAAATAATACAATAGTTAATAAATAATAATACAAGAGTAAACTCTGTGTTTCACGTGCTCACAACAGGAAACCCACTTTTCTATTTCTCAGTCACTGGAAGGTGGTTTGACACATAAAAGCTATTCATATAGACATTTACTGAATAAAGGGTTTCCCATGATCCTTGATTACTGATTTTTATCTGTCAAAGGAGTCTAATAATGGGACGTTCCAAACAGAAGTCCAGTATATTAATTGCCTTTCAAGGTTTACATGCAAGACTGTGGCTTTGCATTGCTTTGTGATTTTATTTCTTCCAGGCAGATAATTACATAAAGGCTGCTTTTGCTGTGATTTTTTTTTTTTTAAATTAAGAATGTAATAATTATTGATTTATTTCCCATGTCTGCTCAGTTGAGAGTGGGAAAAGTAAGCACTTAAACTGATCCTCTGGTCATACCAACACTATACCACATTTGGGAGAACTGCCATGCTTTTGAGCAAAGCTGGTGCTCAGCTGGAGCTCTGGGTGGGGCACTGCTAGCTGTTCATGGCCAGTGTCTTCTGATAGCTCGACGTCTCTGGCTGACAGGTCTCGGACTGTGCTGTACTGATTGTTTGGGTGTTTGCCAACAGGAAGGTGGAGATGAAGGAAGCTTTTGTAGTAACCTATTTACTTTTCAGAAATAATATGTTCTTGACTCCTAAGAAGCTGGAGTGACCAGTTGTGAATATATTGTGGTCTCCATTTGAACATAGCCAGTGCAGATGGAGCAGGGAATGTGTTTGCTGGCTTGTCATTCTTCCAAAGAGGTTCACAATGTAAAACTGAGCAATGCTTTAGAAAGATAGTGTGCATGGATTGTGTTTACTGGAATAAGGGTTCCTTGTGCATTGTTTAGTAATAAAAGCAGATTGCAAAAAATATTGCAGTGTAAGATCAGTTTTTGCAAAATATTATATAGCATAGCTATATCTATAATGATAAAACTCAAAATACAGCTAAGTGTGCATGGCGTAGATATTGATTTGTTTTCATTTTGCTTACCCGTACTTTAACCTTACTCTGCGTTCACTCCTAAAGGGCCCTTGGATTCTAGGCTGTCTTTTGTCACAGTGTAATTAATAGCCTAGAACATTAAAAAGTGTCCTGGTTTGGATAAGAAGTTTTGTGTTCACAGGAACCATAAAATACGTACAGTACTACTTATGTTAGAAAAATAAATGTAAAAAAACAAAATGCAAGCCCCACTGGACGTGGCTCAGTGGTTGAGCATCGACCTAGGATCTGGGAGGTCACAGTTTCATTCCCAGTCAGGGCACATGCCCGGGTTGCGGGCTCCATCCCCAGTTGGGGGCGTGCAGGAGGCAGCTGATCAATGACTCATCATTGATGTTTCAACTCTCTCCCCCCTTCCTCTCTCTGAAATCAATATAGATATATTTTAAAAACACACACACACACACAAAAAAATGCAAAATGATGGCAAGTATTAAAAAATGATCTGGATACAAAATATCATTATGCCATTTTAATCCAAATGATAGCTCAGATTTAAAGTTGGGGAAAAAATCAGCACTTAGTCATGGAGGCTCCCTTTTTAACCCAGCAGAGAAATGCAGAAGGAGGGCATTGTTTGGGGAGTCTAGAGCCTACACACTTAGCCCAGTGTATACACTGGCACGCGGTCAGCCATGGACTAGATGGTCCTTAAGGCCTGTCCCGCCCCTCAGATTCTAGGATCCTTGTCTGCTGGAGAGAGGGTCACATACTCTCACTTCATAAATACGATCCTATGGCTGGTCTCACCAGGGTTATTACACTTTCTCTTCCGACGGAAAAAAATGGAAACAGTACAGAAAATGCCCTTGGTTCCAGCTACAAAGAGAAGCTTTGTGGGAATCGGAATTTGAGTGGAGTCTGAAGTTAGATGCTTTAATATGTTAAAGAGAAAAAAAGCTTGCCAAAACAAAAGTTACAGGGTGAAAGCATTATTGAATTAATGATTTAACTAATAAGACAGCATTACATTTACTTTAAAAATCAATACTGGCAACTTGAAATGATTTATGAATCAATAATCAATTTGTCAATTACAATATACAATATACCCTTTGCATTCATTAAAGTAAATCTAAAATACCTAGGTCAGCCTCACTGAGTAATTGATCACGTCATGTGGACTTGAAAATCTTTCAGAAAATCATACTTTATAGCATACAGGGTGGGGCAAATGTAGGTTTAGAGCTGTAAGTACAAGAAAACCAGAGTTTATTCTTGTATTATTACTTATTAATGATTGTATTATTTTCCATACGAATAACTGTAAACCCACTTCTGCCCCACCTTGTATAATATAATTCTTCCTCTCTTCATATATACTTAGAATCTATGTGCCAAGTTCAGCCAGGATAAATATAGTCTTTGCAAGCTTTATACCAGAAGAAGCAGTGTATCTTTGTACTCACTTAAGAACAGAAAGCAGATGGTTGTATTAGCCCAGCTCTAAGTCTTCCAAGTTTGTGGTGCTTTATTGTAAAACAATGGTTGAACATTTGAAAAAAAATTTATAGCATTACATTTTACACTATAAAAACAAGATTTGCATATGGTCCTTTTCAGGGAATTTTGCCTGTTAACTCTAATGACTATATTTTCCAATCCCCAAATTGTACTTTGTCACTTGGGAATTAGTAAAATGTTGATGAAGGAAAACAGAAGAGACTGACATGAGAGTTTTTAATATGTAATGCTGGAATCTAGAACAGCTTTTTCAGATTGATGAAAGTGACTTCATCCCAGAATCACATACCTAGGCAAGATATAACTTATAATCTCGCACTCTGCTTTCCTGACTGACCAAAAAGGAGAAAAGAGGAAAAGGGAATAAAAGCAAAGAAAGAGAGAAATGTAGAGTATTTATAGACCACAACATTAGATCCTAATCTAATAAATAAATTATTTAAAACAGGAAAAATACTTTCTCTGGTAGCCATGGATACCTAAATTAAAATGACAAGGTGTACATGTAAGCTTTTCACATTAGCAAAAGGAAAGGAGCCATGGTGCCCATTTCACAGGGGTCAGGGAAAAGCATTCTTTCATGCGTGGCTTTGGAGCTGTAAAGCATGAGAGTCTATTTTAACTAATAACCCATCTCCTGCAAGTCTGTCCAAGCAACACAGCCATAAACAAGGCCTTATATGTCAGGGTGTTTACTGCCTCATTGCTCTTGGTATCAAAACACTGGAAACAAACCTCATACCTAACAATATAGTAAATCATGATTTATCCTACTATGAAGTCTGATTCCTTTCACAGGGAAAAACATATATAGGAAGTTACAGGCCAGGCTGCTGACATGGGGGGGGGGGGGGCTCACGCGGCTGCATAGAACAGGAAAGGAAGGGAAGGGAGCCAAGAGAGGGAAAAAGGAAACCACTATACATTCCAAAGCACACATTTCTGCATTTATAAACTTATGTAGATGTATGGGTAAAACAAAATTAAACATTTAAAGAAGTCTCACAATCTTGCCAAAACTAATTGATCTACCAGATTTCTCTCTATTCCCCAGTACGATCTCTCAGCTTGGCTCAGGATACATTCCTCTACCTGCCTCACAAAAATAACTGAAAATACTTCTCTCTGTTACTGCTTTTAGGACTGTTCTCCACCTGCTGTTGATCATCCAAGTCCTCTGAAGCCTAGGTGACATGCCACCGGGTCCCTGAACACAGGAGCCCCCACGAAGTCTCTTCTGAGCTGCTTCATCCTTACTAAATCATTCAGCACTTAATTATATAGAACCATGAGTTGTTCTCTGGTTATCTTATGCCAGTTAGTTATGTCTCCCCAACTACTGGCCCTATTCTAAGTTTTCTATTATTTTTAACAGATGCATCACCAAATTGTACCTTTAGTGTGGTGACAATTACGCATAGCATGATGCTTGGTCTTTGGTTTCCAAAAGGAGACAGCTAGGAAAGTACGCAGTCTTCAACTCAGAAGATCTCAGTTAGAATTTATGTTCTGTTACTTCCTAAGGGATGAGCCTGAATACATTTTATTCCTCTGAGCCTTAGTTATAGGTGTTTGATGTTTAATGCAGTAGTACTTTAAAAGAGCCAGAATTGTGGAAAGAGTGCCAACTTTAGAGTCACCAAACCTGGCCTTGAATGTGGATGGATACTGTTAACAGTGTATCTCATACAGCACCTGGTAATCAGAATACTTCTAATTCTGATTTCTACAGTAGGTAGAAATTTTGTGTCACTAGTTTTTAGGATCAAGCCAATATCTGTGAATGGTCAAGAGCTCTGTCTTTTTAGGAGACAGGCCTGGTTTGAAGTCCTGGTTCAGGCCCCTATGAGGGCAGAAGTAGCGAGACCAGAGACAAGTTACATCACACGTATAATTTTCATTCACTTTACCTATACATGATAATAGTCCTGGCCTCATAGATTTGCTGGGAGGAATCAGTGAACCCAGACAAAAATCCTAATGCAGCACTTGGCACATAAAAATAACTCAGTAAATACCAGTTCTTCCTAATATGCTTACTGTCATTAATATTATCCAAGAGCCTGTTTTTATTCATGTGAGTCTTCATCGCTTTACCATTTCTCTTTGCTAATTTCCATTTCATCATCTTTTCTTTGGGTATGTGAAAACTTCTGATAAATTCTTTATATACCACTAAATATAAGAAAGCCATTTAGAGGCAAAATGGTGAGTAACATTATGTAATAAAGAAAGAAAATAACAGCAAATTTTATACCAGAGGAAAGCTGGCCTACTGGTTGCCAAGAGGCATGGTGGGTTTTACTTACATGTGGTGAGAGACTGATTTTCAGAAATCTCACTTTGTCAGAAGAAAGTAGAAACTTTTTCAAACGTAGACCCCTGGTAACTGGTAACCAAGTTCACAGGCTAGGTTAATAATCCTCATACAGTGTTGGGAATGACTAACTCCATGCAGATGAGTGAAACTGGACCCTTATCTCACACTACTCACAACAATTAACTCAAAATGAATTAAGACTTAAACAGAGGACTTGAACGTGTAACACTACTAGAAGAAAACATAAAGAAAAAGCTCCTTCACGTTGGTCTTGACAACGTTTTTTTGGATAGGACAAAAAATTGCAACAAGTAAAAGCAACAAAAGCAAAAATAAACAAATGGAACTTCATCAAACTAAAAAGCTTCTGCACAGCAAAAAAAAAAATTAGCAAAATAAGAAGACAACCTGCAAAATGGGAGATTTCAAACAACCTATCTGATAAGGGTTTAATATAAAAAATGTATAAAAAATTAATACAACTCAATAGCAAAACAAATGAACAAATAATACAATTAAAATAAGGGCAACTGAATAAACATTATTCCAAAGGCTTACAAGTAGCCAACAGCAACATAAAAAGAAGCTCAGCATCACTAATCATCAGGGAAATGCAAATCAAAATCACAATGAGGTATCACCTTACATCTGTCAGAATGGCTATTAGTAAAAAGACAAGGGACAAAAAGTATTTAAGAGGCTGTAGAGAAAAGGAAACCCTTGTGCACATTGGTGGGAATGTAAATTGGCAAAATTACTATTGGGAAAAGTACGAAAGTTCCTAAGACTTAAAAAAAATAGAGCTACCATATGATCCAGCAATCCCACTTTTGGGTATATATCAAAATGGAATAGGAACAGGTTATCAAAGACATACCTGAACTCCATATTCAATGCAGCATTATCGCAATAGCCCAGCCATGGAAACACTTAAGTTCCCATCAGTGGGTGAAGGGATAAAGAAAGTATGTATACAAATGTACAATACAATATTATTCAATCACAAAAAAGCAGAAAATCCTACACTTTGTGACAACACAGATGGACCTTGAGGACATTACGCTAAGTGAAATGAGTCAGAGAAAGAAAGACAAATTCTTTATGTTTTCCCTTATACATGTAATCTAAAAAAGCCAAACTCAGTGAGACAGAGTAAAATAGTGGTTACCGGGGGCTGGTGGGGGGGGAAAGGGGGAGATGCTGGTCAAAGGGTACAAACTTCCAACTATAAGATGAGTGAGTTCTGGGGCCCTAATGTACAGCATGGTGACTATAGTTAACAAAACTGTATTATATACTTGAAAGTTGTTAAGAGAATAAATCATAAAGGTCATCATCACTAAAAAAGGTAATTATGGGAGAGGATGGGGGTGTTAACTAATCTTATTATATAACCTTATTTAATACGCATGTATATTACATGTCACATTATATACATGTATTAAATCATCACATTGTGTACTTTAAACTTACATATATTATATGTCAGTAATATCTCAATAAACCTGTAATAAAATAATACCAATGAAATATTAATAAAATTATGTTTATATTACTGAAAATAGTACTGATCTGGGGACTAGCGGTCATAGCATACATTCAGTACATACATTTTACAAAACACACACTTGTACACCACACACACTGGAAAACAGATTCTGTCAAACCTAGAACAAGGCAAGGGGATGATCTGAAAGGTTAATAGCATTAGGCTATGATGGGCCAGTGTACTCATCTCAGTTTGGTGTTGGGACAGAGGTACCTCTTGGGCCAGAGTTAATTCTTCCATGAACAGTGCTCTAACAAGTATTGCCAATGTTTGCCTCTCCATTTTTATGTTTTCTTCCTTGAACTATCTACCTTTTGAATGATCTAGCCTCTGTCTAACCTTAAAATTTTAATTGCTTATTAACCAATAACCAATCAATTGGTAAACCGACAGCCTTGTTCTCTTGATGACTGGGCCACCTCAAAAAGTAGTTGATTGTTAAGTATATTTCGCATTTATCTGATTTCATCTATTTTGTGGGTTTATTATTATTACTATTATTATTTTGTGTGTGTTTATTATTAACTTCTAAAGGTTTTTAGGGCATTTTTCTGTTTTATATATACATATGTGTGTGCTCATATCTATATAAGTTAAACAGTTAACATATAAAATCTACATTAAATATCTTATATTAAAAGTTATAGGTAATATATATTAAATAATTTGCACAGTAGTCTTTTGCTGTATAATTTATTAATACTTACTATGAGATTGCCACACTATTATTTTATAATGTAAATACATTTCTTAAAACAATTGGTGAGATTTTTGTGTGTAAGATCTTGTATTAGACATTTGTAAGAAAAAGCAATTTCACTAGAAGCTCAGGATGAAACAAAATAAATTTCAGATGCAAATGTGCTTTGCAAACTACATGATGAGCTACATCGATAATTAATAATATGATACTGCAAATTTATGTTAAATTTTCACAACCCACAAAGATTGAAATTGCTACTCCATTATACTAACGAGCAAAGGTGGTAGGATTGCCTGAAAGTCCATCCACAGACCTCACCTTCATTATATATGCCATTGTCAGCCCACACACTCTTCTCAAGCCCACGATGAGATGAGTATTTTTGCAAGCCTGTGAGAGGGAACAAAAGAACAAGAAAAAATGTGCTTAGAAACTCAGTAGACCAGAAAGACAGTAGAAAATTATCATTGGAAAGAGCTTTGCATGTTGACTACAGCTGCTGTACAACTGCTATGTGGTACAGGTCAAATTAGTTATGAAAAAGTATGTAGGAAGACAACTTTCAGTTAATTGCATAGAAACTAAGCAGGTGGGTAGGTTCTACGTGCTGTTCTGCAAGCTGATTTAGTTGTCATTTTTGACAGAGCTTAGAATGGCTAGATTTTCCAACCACGTTTTCCCTTGGTGAGTAACACACTCTTTTAATATCCCTCTTACCCAACCTTAAAAGCTGTATCTTTCCCTTTTCTCACCCCCTGCCCTTCTTTGTATCCATACGAAATCACCAGAATTCCCTGAACCTCTTCCTTGCCTCTGGAATTTTGGTCAGTTTGTACTCAGAACACCTTGTCTACTGACCAAGTGAACGGAAAAGCAATTTCTTTTTTAATATAGAGCTCTAAGACTACCTTCAAAGGCAATTTTCACCTCCATTTAGAGACAATCATTCCTTTTAAATAAGCATTCCTACAGAAATGTTTTCAAGCTTCAAAAGAAACCTAGTAAGATGTAATGGATAATACATTCCCATCTCTCTAGCTATGTGATCTTGGGGAGATTAAGATTTCTGACCTCACTTTTTTTTTTCTTCTGTAAGAATAATAATAACCACCTTGCAATGTTGTTGTAAAAATTAGAATTTATTCATGTTAATTAGCAATTGTATATGTTAAGTCCCTGGCATAAGTCTTAATTCATATTAAGTATGCCTCCTTCATTAGACAACTGTTTCCTTGAAGGGAGATACTGAGCCTCTGGATTCACTTCTGTACCCTCATTCCCAATCCCAGTCTACTAATGTTTGGCACAGTGCCTTGTGCTTAGCAAGCTTTTTACTTTTCACTTCAGTAAAAGTTGCCTAACATTATTCAGTTATTATATTATGTAGGTGACCCCTCATTTTACCAACATGCCAACTAAATAAAATTGGTTTTATACAGTAACAGAAATAAAACCACCATTCTGTAACTTGTCTATTATTTTGATTCTGAGGTTTAAATAGTCTTATAAGACTATTCTTATAAGGCATAGGCTTGATACACCAGATAAACACATAATCAAGTCTATTTTATAATAGTAGAGCCTGTATTATTGTAGAATATATGTTATACTATGTTGTATAAAGTGTCTTTAAATATCAGTTTATAGATCATAAAGTGAAAAAAACTTCAAAACTATCTAATCCAACCCTACTTATTTCACAGAGGAACAAACAGACATTATGTGTGAGGGGCTTGTTAAAAGATATGCAGTTTGGAAGTCACAGAGCTGAGACCCAAAACCAGGTTTCTTTATTATTCTTTCTTACCTAGCACTTCTGGGTCTTCATGGAAGGAAAGTTAGATTTGCCAATTGTGCTATTAATATGATAAAACAGATAAAAATATTTTGGGGAGACAAATGTCATATTTTTTTCAGAATGGCCAAAATAATCTTGAGCTAAATATGTTCAGGTAAAGATAGGATTTAAGTTGAACTTCAAAAGTACAGTAAGTCCTTACTTAACATCATCAGTGGGTTCTGAGACTTTTAGTAAAACAACATATAATGAAACCAATTTTACAAAGGATAGAACTTACAGAAGTGAAGCTCCTGTGGCATCTCATCAACGGAATGACGTTGAATGACACAATATTATCTGAAGATTTGTTGTATAAAGGATTCTGATAGAACAAGTATATTACAAGGTTACTTCGGGTGTGAGAAATATGGATTGATAATGTGGAAACAAAATAGACAAAGGCTTTGTGAGAGAAAGAAAAGGAAATTGGGGTTGGATAATCCTGTTTACAGAACTCCAGAAGAAGAAATGCAGAGAATGGCATAATTACAAGGAAGCTGAGAAAAATGTGTCCAATCCAATCATGTGATAGTCAACAAAACTGAACTATCTTGTCTTTTACACGAAATCATTAACTATATACAAAGGACAGGTGCTGTCATATACTCTTCTATGACTTTAAACTGGCAAATCCCATTAGGGGGGCAATCTAGCAGTAATTTAAAAACATACAACACATATCCACTGTAACTCTGTAATTCTCCTTCCACGATTCTTCTTTACTGAAATGCATTCACAAAGCCAAGAGAGAGATGCACAAGGATATTTATTGTCACACTCTCTATAACACTAGAAAATTGAAAACAAATCCTAAGAGAAATTGTATGTCAACATTTCATAATCCTCTAAAGCCAGTAAAATGAATGAGGTGGATCTACATGTACTAATATGGAAAGAAATTATTACATAATCTTAAGTGAAAAAGTAAGTTTCAATAATGATTACACTATGGCCCATTTGTAATCCTCCCTGTTGTATACATTTATTGTATTATATAAATTGGAAAGACTAAGGAACTTCTATGCGTTGCACAGTAATACTGGTTACTTGTGATAAGGAGCTTTGGAAGGTAACAGGAAAATTTACATTTTATTAAATACATATGTTTACATTTAACTTTTTATAATGAATGTCCACAGTTTGGAGAAATTTATTTTAAATAATAAAATAACATGAATTTAATGGGTAAAAGGTAATGCTGCATTATTGCTCCTCAACAGGAACTAATTACGCTACATATGAATCCTTAACTCTACAGTACCATAGAGAGGTTCAGCTACACTGGCCATGGCTGTGTGTACTCAGGTAAACTATGTAAAAAGCAATTAGCTTAAGTCACCGAAAAAAGCTAAACAGAAAGCTTGCTTTTCTAAAAGCAATCTTAAAATATGAAGATATTAAAAATTATGTAAATACTAAAAATTATTAATCCTCAGTAGTAATCAAAGAAATAAAAACAAGCATATGGTATCATTCAACCAACATTTTGTAAAATCTTTAATGACTAATACTTGTGAGGGTTTGATCATAAGACATTTTTACATACTGCTGGTGGTAATTCTTTGCATGGTATCGTCATAATCTTATTGATATATACCTATGTTCATACAAAAGCTGAAAGTAAATATTACAGAATATTAAAACTGCTAATCTCCAAATAGATAGCTATATTTTAAACTTGTTATTTTATGATTTAAAATACATTCTGGCATTTGTACATTGTTATTTGTATAGCGAGATAAGTATTTAAAAATTTTTGAAAGTAGTATTTGTTTAAAGGCCTTTGCTTATCCATTGGAATAATCAGAGATATTTTGGCTTTTTCCATTCCTTTTATTTTTTAATGAACTTTTGTGCCTCTACCACTTCTATATGAAGGACCCTTTCTCCTCACTTTCCCAAGGATCAGATTACTATTCAGTTTGCATGCAAGGGACTGGGGGGGACAGATGCCATGTGAGGACTGGCATACTGTCTGGGTCTTGGCAGGTGCCTTCGCAGCCTCTGCCCAGTACCTGGAGCTTAGCGGGGCTGAATCATCACTCTCTTCCCCACATTAGAGCTGTGATACTAATCACTCTACACCACTTTTTACCTTGAAAATTCGATTCTCCTAACAGATTCATTTTATGGGGCTTAAAAATGAGAAGAGAAGGCAAAGGTCTACCTCAACCTCCCTGCGAGCTTCTTTCTCTTTGGGGGGGGGGTAAAACAGTCTATGACATAAGGTACTGAAGGGTCTCTGTATCTATAGTGCACAGACATCTTTTAAAACTTTCATCTCTCTCTGTCTCTCTCTGTCGCCGTCTCTCTCATCTAACCTTCCATATGTTTCTAGTATAACAAACTCAAAGAGATATTAGATCACCTAGTCTAGCAGTTTCAAAATGATGATCCTTGGGGCACTTGGGTTTGTGCTGCTTTCTCAAGGAAACTTAGGAAGGTGGGAGGGCATTCGGAGAGCGGCCAACTGAGCCATTCTGGCTCTGATTCTACGATTTAAATAAAAACAAAATTCACTTTACTTTTATTTCTCAGCCTGAATGCTGCTATTTTTAAAATGTTTAAACCACCGATCAAGTCCATTTTATTCACTTACTAGGTTAAGAAACTGGAGGCCCAGAAAGCTCAGTTACTCAACCAAGGTTACAAGGCTATGAATGAGATAGGACAAGAATCCATGTACCTAGATTTTTAAAATTCCAAATGCAAATTAGAAAGTTAATCACAGGGGTAATTCTGGATTTTCTATTGACTTGCTGTATCTTATGAAACTCAACATTATGAAGCGGTAATTAAGAAAATAAACAGGTAACTAGGCAACAGTAGTGCCATTTTCCTAACAACGATATGAGGGATATTATGCAAGGATAAGTTATTTTTGCTCAGCTGGGCTCTTGAGTATGTAAGAAAAGACAGGTTGAGCATCTGCTGGGAATTATCACAAAACATTTCCAACACACCTGTTCTGCAGAAGAATATCTATAATGAAAGCTCCTAGCTGTTTGTTCCTGCATGACTGCCAAGATCAGGACAAGTAATACAACCTGGTCCTATCATAACATAAGGCAGAGTCTGATGTGATCTGGCTCTAAAGCAAACAAATAAGGTAAAGTTCAATCAGAAAATTCCATGGGTAGAATTGTACAGAATCTTGTGTACCATCAACCAACCTCTCCCCTCTGGGCTTTAGCTTCCCTATGTGCAATAGAGAGATGGGACTGATCATTAAAATAATTTTCAATTTTTATGTACTTGGTTATGTTAGTTGAGTGTGCTATTTTTTGGTTCATATTTTTGTTTTAAAAATCAGGATCAATATTGAAAGGAAAAAGCCAAGAGAAAGAAAAATATTAGCAATTGCCTCAGAGACATGGTATCAAGCCTTTAAATTCTTATTTTTAAAAATACCATCTCTGATAGAGATGTAACATAACCATAAGTATTATTAAAACTTTCTTTTGAATAGAATAGGGGAGATGAAAAAAATTCTTTTAAAATATGAGGGGTGTGTGTGTGTGCGTGTTTATCACACCTACTCCATGCTGCATGCATATACCTGGGCAGCTAAACCACAACTGGAGGTAAAATCATGCCAAAAATGGGAACTGATCTCCTTCAAATTCATAACGATAACCTCAGTGGGTACGTAATGCTGCCTAACAGTCAGAATATATTTCCCCGGTTCTCTTGTTTTCCCATTCTCTTACAAAACTATTTCATATTTTATTCCCTCACTTTAAACTCTGTCTTTCAACACCTCCTCCAACCCTAACTCTTAGCTGATGATTTGGCTTCCTATTTCACTGAGAAGATTAAGCAATCTGAAGAAAACTTCCACAGCTCCCACCACCTAGCAGCAGCTGTACTCGTATATTCTGACGTCGTGTCTGACACTCAGATACACTCACTGAACTTCCTTCCAAGTAAGCCCATCTCCTCTACTGACACAGTAGCTGCCATCCCTCTCGGCGACCTCAGGACATCAACCCAATAATTGCCCATGGTCTCTCCTTACAGAATCAAACCCAGTCTCTGCTTCTCCCTCTAGCTGGTAAGTCTCATCAATATACAAGCCTGCTGTTTCCATTCCTGAAAACACCAAAAGCAAGCAAAACAAGTAACCTCTTCATTCTAGTTTTCCTGGTGGCTTTTCCTCAATTTGCATGTTTTCATTTGCTCCAAAATTCCACAAAAGTAGTCAATAGTCACTATTTCTAATTCCTCTTCTTAAATGTTCTACAATAATTCTTTTTTGTCCTATAACTCAGCTAAGACTACCAAAGTCCCCAGTGACCTCTTCGTTGTCAGTCAATGGCGTCAATTCTTAGCCTCCAGCTCATTGATATATTATGGGGCATCTGACATAATTTCTTGTCACTTCCTACCTGCTGCACTTTCCTCACTTGGCCTCCAGGGCCCCACATTGTCTGGGCTCTTCTCGCACCCCACTACGTGCTCCTTTTCAGGCTCCTTTGTGCATGCCTCTCATCTCCGGGCATGTTAACTCTGGAAAGGCCCGTGGATCAATCTTTGTTGCCTTCTCTTCTTTCTCTTTCTTTCCTACCCTTGGTGATCTCATCCTCTCATGCCTTTAAATATTATCCATCCATACCTACCTCTGAAATGCACACCTCCAGTCCAGATGGCTCTCCTTAACCCCAGCATATGTCACGTCTGTCTTTTTCACATTCCATTTGGTTGGAAGAATCACGTTCACACTCAACGTTCCCAGATGAACTTTCTGCTACTGCCCTCAGACCATATTTGCCCACAGTTTTCCCAACTCAGTTGAAGGTAGGTTTGGGGTGGAGAGTGAACAGGCATGAGACAGACGAAGTTCAAGTGAAACCCAGCTTTTTTATCCACTCAGCTACTGATGGGCACTTGGGCTGTTTCCAGATCTTAGCTATTGTAAACTGCGCTGCTATGAACATCGGGGTGCATATATCCTTTCTGATTAGTGTTTCAGGATTCTTAGGATACATGGAATACTACACAGCTGTAAAGAAGAAGAATCTCACACCCTTTGGGACAGTATGGATGGACCTGGAGAATATTATGCTAAGTGAAATAAACCAGGCAGAGAAAGACAAATATCACATGATCTCGCTTATGCATGGAATCTAAAGAACTTAATAAACTGATGAACAGAATAGATTCAATGACATGGAAGCATAGATGAGACTGATGAATGTCAGAGGGATGGAGGAGGGCGGGTGGGTGGAGGGGGAGAGAGTAACCAAAGAATTTATGTGCATATATTCACAACCCAAGGACATGGACAATGGTGGGGAGAAGACTGGGGAGGGGGAAGGAACGGGGGGGGGGGGACGGGTCATTGGGGAGAAAAAGGGACATCTGTAATAGTTTAAACAATAATAAAATTAAAAAAAAAAAAATAGGAAAAAAAAAGTGAAACCCAGCTAACATGACTCCTTTGCTTGAAACCCTTCACTCGGTGAACTCCCACTTCGGTCAGAGAAGAAGTCCAAGTCCTTGAACTTACTATATGACAGCAAGCGCGACAAAGCCTGAAATAACCTTGCTCAGCATTGCAGATATAAAAACACATCTGCTTCAGGGAACGGCTTTTCCATAGCCTCCTATTTCCATGTGTAGAGATTTCAGTAGAGTACTCTTCTGACCTCTCTTCCCTTGGGAAATTTTTAATTTATCTGAGTTCTAAGATTTACAAGTTTGGGACGAAAAGGAGCTAGGAATGCTTGGTTCAGCAAATTCTTTCTTCTTCAGTTTTGTCTGTTCTCCTCTCCTGGCACAAAGCTTGTTATCTGACATACAGGGGTTGCCTGAGGTTTCCCAGCTATGTCGGTTACTTGAGGGCTAGGTGTCAGATTCAGAAGGAGAGGAAACTGGGCAAGCTCATTTGGCCTCACATCAAAGTCCCAGTCTCCAAGCTTTCATAAATTATATAACTGACCTTTGCAGATCCATCTGTTGGTCTCTAGTGCTCTGTTTCTCAACTGTTTCAGAATTCAGGCAGGGAAGACAGAGGTGATATCGATGGAGTCCATTAAAATGCCAACATGTTCAAGGACTGCGATCCTAGTTTCCAAGCTTCCCATTTTTGCATGTAGAGTCTGAGAGCAGGAGGGTGTAGTGGGAAAAATGGGGGTCTGGTGTCAGTCTTGGCTTGTAATGTCAGATGTGTTACTGTATCACCGTAAGTCCACTTATTCATGCTCCTCAACCTCTTTTTCATGTTCTACACAATGGCATGGATAACAGCTTCCTCACTGCATTGTTGTGGAACTAAAAAAATAATAATAAACACGGAGGCCCTGGCAGGAAACCTGGTACAAATGTATACTCAGAATTATCATCCTTCCCTAATATATATAGTCAACTTAATTAATGATTGCAATAAAGTCAGAAATAATATCTACCAGTAGTCATGTGAAAGTTTATGACAATAAAAAAATAAATGAACTGTAGCAGCATTTTGGGGAAAACGACCAGTCTTTCATTTTGAAGGGAAAGCAAAATAAAGGGTCTTTTTGCAAAGCTGGAGTTAACTAGTGAAGAAAAAAAAAAGGGCATCATAAATCTGTCCAAATCTACAATAGCTGATGTGGGCAGAATAAAAGGGCCCTTGATTCATCCAGCCCACTGCCTCCGTTCTTCATAATTTCATGTTTTTAGAGTTTCTGCAAGGCTGCTGTTGATCATTATATGACAACAAACCAATTCGCAGCTGTCTGTGTTAGAACAGTGACACTCACTGGTTACTCCTGATATTGACAGAAACACTCACTACTAAAAAATATCCTCTTTATGAAAGCAAATGTAAAATGTTCCTGATAGACGTCATTTGGGTAAAAAGGGAATACCCAAGAATATCCGAAGGTAACAAAAGGAAATACATAAATACTAGGGGCTAAGAAGGAATTCACATGTGGAATAGTTGAAGTCAGGGGGTGTATGTGGCCAGAAAAAGAACATAAACAGCCAGTGGTTGCTAACTTTAATTTATAGGAAGTAATCTCAGAAACAACTCCTAAAGTATACCTTGTAAATATGTGGACCAATACAATTTTTAGTTACTTAATATGGAATGAGCTGTCTTTATTGTGGCTTCCTATCTCTAGAGCTCCCTAAGTATATTTTGAACAGTCATGAACTATAGTAGCCCTAGAGAGGTTCATGTATAACACTAGGAATTCTAGATGATCTTTACAAGTGTTCCAGCTCCCAGTTCTTGATAATCAAGGACCAAGAGAAAAACCATACTTACGTGCCTTGGAAGCTAATAATATTTTTCATAGTGAAACCTGTCTCCTTTGTTTATATGTAAGTTATGAACAAGAACCTGGGGTGATTCTTATAACAAATGTTTGGGGAACACCTCACTACACCAACGAGTTTCAGAATTGGCTGCACATTGGGATCCCCTGGAAAACTTAAACAATGACTGATGCCTGGGTTTTAATCCCAACAATACTGATTTAATTAGTATGAAATATTGTCTGGGCATCTGAGACTACTAACATTTTCCCAAATGATTTCAGTGTGTAGCCATAGTTCACAACCATAGCTAAATACTGACATTTGCCAGGCCTTAACACCAAAATATAGTGATTTCAGCTCGGCCAGGCGTGGCTCAGTGGTTGAGCTTCAGCTTAGGATCCAGGAGACTGAGGTTCAATTCCGGGTCGGGGCACATGCCTGGGTTGGGGTTCAATCCCCAGTTGGGGGTGTGCAGGAGGCAGGTGATCCATGACCCTCTCTCATCATTGGTGTTTCTATCTCTCTCTCCCCCTCCCCCTTTCTCTCTGAAATCAATAAAGATATAGAAAAAGAAAAAAATATATATATAGTGATTTCTTTCATCTGCTCCGAATACAAAAATGTTAAGATCTATCAAATACACATCTTTTGTGGTTAAGAAAGTTTTCTTCCCCGGGTTGTATTTTCCCATTCTGTTTTCAGAGCCCCCTGGGTTATTTCTCCCATCATAATGTCAGGGTGTGGAGAACTGACCTGCTTAGTTTCAGATGGGCTACAAAAGGCTGATTTCCCAGCAGGCTGAGCTAACAGCCATCTGTTAGGATGGAACAGGGCCCACTCGAAAAATGGTGTTTGCCACTTTATCTGATATCAGGAAGCAACAAATGAAATCCAAGGGCCTGTTGGAGCTCACAACACCTTATGGGTCAGATCCCTGGGAGGAAGGCAACCCCGAATTAGAAACACTCTCTTCACTGGAAGGACTCATCTGCTGGCGCTGTAGGGACTCCACTTTGAGTGATGCCTTTATCACTCCTGCCCTTCCATGGGCCACTGCTCTGCCACTACTGTCCTCATGCAGCATTTCAGGATTCAGTCCATGACAAAGGCAGGGACACCCCAGGGCTGCTCTGTCCTGCATATGAAATCAACTCTCCAGATCTAACAGAAATGATTAAATAAGATTCTACATGTGAAATGACCAGCAGGTCAACTGGCACCCAAATGGTTGCTACTATTATTGTTATGTTTATGCTTATTTTGTGCTATTTATTAAATTGGAGATATCCTCTATGACTCAAGTGTTTCAAAAACTTGCTATGGTAAAAAAAAAAAAAAAAAAAAATTATGTTCAGTAATGTAAGCCCTTATAGAAAAAACAGATTTGGGGGTCATGTTTAAAAGGACCCTTTAATTGTTCTTAATTATTTATTAGATATTCACATAGAATAAACAATAAAGACAGCAGACTGAATAAGGTAGACCAATATGGTTTTATACATCTTAAGGTAATAACCACATTTTTAATTAAATTTTATATAATCTCATGTACCTTACTACTAAAATATTTTTAGTCTTCCTCCACTACAGTTTAACTTAGATACTTTGTTGCCAAAGATGTAAATAAGTTTCTTTTTCCCCCTTCATTTCCCACATTTTCCTTTGTTTCCCACATTTCTTCCTTCCAAAAGGTTTTGATCAAGACGCTAGTCTCTTGTGCAAAATGCACATACAATTTTCTAAAAGACTACAAAGTGAATGAAGTTCAATTAAGTCTTTGGGTTACTAGTCGGTACTAACTTTACCACAGTTATCAAAACCTGAGCACTTTAGTAAAGAGAAAATAAAACGCATTGTGGTAGCGCCCCCTAGTGGATATTCTGGAGGCAAGGAGGCTCTAACAATAGCTCTGCATTTCATAGGCTTCAATACCGAAAATTTTGAGACCGACTAGTTCAACCATCCAAAAACTAAGTGGGAGGAAGGAAGATCAGTATTCAAAATGTGCATTTCTTAAGGCACTATATCCAGTAAGAAACTGGATTTTTTCCACTTCTCAACTGAAGGACAGGAGAAGAGTCAAGGCTCTCTCGTTACGATGCACTTTCATACACAGGCAATGAGCACAAAAACACTCACAGGGTTGCTTTAAGGATTAAACAAAATCTGTTTCTCCCTCAGTATTTCTCTAGGTCGAGTCTGAATGTGCTTTCTCCTGCTCTTTGACTCACCTTCTACTCACCAGGCATTGCCATTTATTTCATGCCACTCCGCGCCACCTGCCACCTATTACCCAGTGCAAGCCACCAGCACCGCCGGCCCGCACTGACGGGGCAGCCTCCTAACTGCCCTCCCGCTTCCCTCTGTTGCGTTCATATGGTCCATGCTGGGCACACGACATTCAGCCTTGCAGACTGAATGGCGAGGATGTCACGTCAGCCACAGGTCCAGCCGTGAGCTGCTCCCACTGCAGGCAGAGCCCTCCCTGCCCTGGCCCCCAGGGCTGCAGCGATCTGGAGTGGCCTGTGCCGCCCACTGCCTCCTACCACCCACCCATCCACTCGACTCAGCACAGTGCTTTTCTGCAAGCGGCGCAGGCTGCTTATGGTATTTTAAGTCTCAAAGTCTTTGCACAAATGAATCCCCACCCCCTGACCACACTTCTCCCGTTTTTCTTATGTCTGGTTGGTTCCCTCTCATCTTGCAGGTCTGAGCTTACATAATGTTTTAGAGATTTCTGTATCTAGGTTTGGTCTCCAATCCCTGTTTTTTTCTCATAGCACCCTGTTTCCTTCAGAGCACTCATTACAATGTGTAGTTATTATTAGTTTAATTGTGTATTATGTTCACTGATTTTAACCAATTATGTTTATTTGTTTATTATCCCCTATTAGACTGTAGGGTACCAGGTCTGTCTTTCTGATGATAGATTTCTAGTATCCGGCAGAATTGTTGCTTTTAAGTATTTACTGAATAGGTTCAAAGACGGAGCCGTGCTTTAAAGCTTATTCAGCACAGGCCGCTGAGTAGGCCCTCTCAAAATGTCACGCCTTTTCTCCCACAAAGATGTGGCTCTTTAGTTTTCATCTGCAGTAGCATTTATGAGCTACTCTTTATGTTGGACTAATTGTTAAATGCTTTAAATAATTCACTAAAGACAATGTAACAGAATAACGGTTTCTGCATTTTTTCTGTGGCTGCTAATGAATTAGGGCTGATGTAGGTGGTTTCCTCACTGCTGAGCTATTGTTTTCAGACGCACATGCTGGGCTGGGGCAGGCCTTCCGACAGCCACGAGGATCCTAAGGCAGCCACCTGGCTGCTGTTAAGCCTGCCTCGCTCTAGCAGTAGGAAGGGCACAGAAGGACAAAGGCAAGGTTATGTCTCTTCAACAGTAGCTGCAGGAACCTATCAGCACATAGCCTAGTACTTGGGCTCTGTAATTCCATGTACTTTTTTCATAAACATAAATGTTTCATACTTTTCTTGCCAAAACATTTTGATAAAATCTCCTATAAATGTTTTTGCTGACCCTTGTTGACCCAAGTAAACATAACTATAGAGGAGTAAAAAGTTATGACACCTATTTACTCGTCTAGAATATCTTTGCCAAATGTTAGTGTCTAAAGCTTAGTTTTCCATAACTTTTTATAAACTAAATGTGAAGAGGAATCTCTCTGAAGTCATCTGAGGGGTTAGGACAGAGCTGAAGGTAATAACAATCTGAGAATAGAATTCTTTTAGATCTGCTTCAATTATTTGCTTTTCTTAATCTCACCAGGAGTTCAGATTGGACTGGAAATGCTGTTTCAATGATAAATATGAGAAAATCATTATTTCCTGTTCATTCACTCAGTCATTCATTTCTTATAACAGAAATTGAGTGCCTGCTGTAGTATTATATAGACCTGAAGGCGCTGAAGACAGTCTGCCTGTCATTTATAAACTGTATGACCTTGGACAAGTTACTCAGACTTTTTATATGTTTACTTCTTCATCTGTAAAACAGAGATAATAATGTTAATTACTTCATAAGTTTATGGTAAGAATTAAGTGAGTCACTACACAAAAAGTACTTGGAACAGTGTTTGGTACACAGTGAAGTTAATACTTCACTATGATGTGGCAAGTGCTGGGGATAAAACAATGACAGAGACAGATACTACACATGTTCTGACGGATTTGGGCAGCTGTGGAAATTAGCCGGTCAGATCTCTGACTCCGGGGAGCATGAAAGACTGGCTGCCCCGTTGCTGTGCTCTAAAATCTGTCACTTTTTGTGTGAAGAGGCTTGTCAGCTGCTCCCTGACAATAATTGAGTGGAGCAGGGATGTCATGGAGGCACCGTCCCTGGGAAATGGAGACCTGCCCTGACAGGTGATGTTGATTCCAGGACGGATTAGCAGTCAGCCGGGTTTAGGAGTGACGGGAGGTGGGGGGTCAGGGGTGGATGTGACTATAAAAAGGTAGAAATCTTTGTGGTGACATAATAGTTCTGTGCCTTAATTTCAGTAGTGACTACACAACGTTAAACATGTAATAACATGACACAGAACTATACACACACGCTGTCCCAGTGTCAGTTTCCTGATGTTGATATTATGCTCTAACTCTACATGACGTAACACTTGGGGAAGATGGTCATAAAAATGACAGAGTGCAGATCCCTTGAAAAATCCCTCCTTTATAAAAAGCGATGAGAAAACTGGCAAACACTGTCAGAATTAACTTTTTCAGAACTTTGGACAGGAACCAAAGATTTACAGAAATCCAAGAAGAGTTTACTCAAGAGAAGTGGCCAAATCTCATTAAGAACAGTAAGCTTTAGGGGTTTTAACTTACTCTAGTCCTATCCAATCCTCCAGTTCCAGGGTAACCTTAAAATACAACAGCCCATATAGTCACAGGGATGCGAAGCACAGCATAGGGAATATAGTCAATAATATTGTAATGACTACGGACGGCGCTAGGTGGGCACTGGAACTATCAGAGGGGACACTTTGTTAAGTATATGACTGTCTAACCACTATGCCGTACACCTGAAACTAATGCACAGTAATATGGAATAGAAACTGTGATTGAAAAATAAAAAGGAATGGGTAACTAAATACATTTTATTTGAACATCTTAAAAAAACACAACGGCCCCAAATCACAGTGAAAGTCAGAAGCCTGGCAGCCACTGGAGGAGGGCAGAATAGGGCTGGATCCCCTTCAAGGACTCCTTCCCTTACAAGTGTCGCCATCTGACCTGTCTGGTGGATTCCTGGAAGACCCCACTCGCACGCTCTCTGGATTGGACTTGACTCAGAGCTTGCACACTGCAAAAAGACTAACAATACAGAGTATGTTTTCATGTGCTTGTTGCACATCTGTATGTTTTCTTTGGAGAAATGCCTATTTAAGTCCTTTGCCCATTTTTAAAATTAGGTTGTTTGCCCTTTTTTGTCACATTGTAGTTGTTATTTATATATTCTAGGTATAAAATCCTTTTTAAACATATGATTTGCAAAGATCCTTACAGTTGTGTATCTTCAGAGCACCTTTTTAAATTCCAGGACTTTGAACAAAAAAAAGCAATTGAGAGAGGTATCAATCTGTTTGTGTAACAACATAATTTCCAATGTTATACAATAATACATCTGACTTAGTCATAATTGTGAAGCACCTTTAATTTCTCTCTTATCAGGCCTGATAGCTCTCACCACTTGGAGGGGACTAGCTGAGATAGGAATCCATAAGCAAACAGCTTTAGAGGCTAAAGTGATGACTCATTTATTTTCTCTCTCCTGGATTATTGTTTGGCCACCAGACACACTTTCATGCCTTCAATTTCTCCCACCTCCTTACACACAAAGCTACCTCTTTCCAGGACACTGGGACTCCCCTGATCTAACCCTTGGGTGCCATGTGAAGATCTCCAAGAACTAGAGCATAAACATAGGAAAGTAGACATGTCTACATAGCAACTTATGTGATAAAAGGGTCCCAATGTACAAATCCTAGGATTTAGTACAGACATTACATGTCCCCCCGCAGTCTTGGTCTTCGTTTGGGTTCCCCCAAAAGAAGTTCCTGAGACAAAATTTCAAATGTAAGTAGTTTGCTTGGAAGGTATAGAGAACATTAATAGAGAAGTGGGGAAGTGACATAGGGAAGACAGATAATAAAGAACATATCAACTAGAAAGTTACTACTATGGGTAATTGAAGTTTAATTCACTGGGGAACTTGGAGACACCAGTGCAAAATTCAATCATCTCAGAATCAGGACACTGAGGTCCAAACCAGCCATGGTACGTTTATGCCAACTATTGGTGGCTGCTTGCTTTTTTGCTGTTTGAGCACAGTTAAGTAAAAATAAATAGTAAGGTCTGAGTAAGGATAAATAATAAAATATTTATAATCAATTATGACTCTTTGGACTCCAAAAGACTCTTTGGATCACATTCCAAAGTATGTCCTATTGAGTCATGCCTTAATTTATACTCTCAACAACATCAGCAACACCTTCATTTGTCTGCCTCTCTGCTCTATTATCACAATGCTGGCTTCTTGTGGTAGCAAGAGTGGTCAAGTTCCACTCCTCACATCTTTCAGGATTCATAGGTGGTGAAAAACAAATCTCTTTTCCAGAAGACTTGGAAGCTCTCAATTTTGTCCATTCTTGAGTCAATACAAAGGCCAGAAGAGTGTGATGCTTTCATCAGTCATATCTAAAGCACATTACTGGAGTTTATGGAAGTCCAGAAAGAGAATCTTGGAGTCATTACTACAACAATGGGACTGGGAGCCATTGGTCAAATAATGAAAATGGATGCTGGGCTGTAATAATGACAGATAGCACCAACAATGTCTTAGAAGGAAGACCATACGTAGAATTACGTTCAGAGTACACCCACGAGTTTATATTTGGAGATACAACAGAGCTAATTTACATATTAAATCAACCTTTTACTCCTAGAAATCTTACCTATGTTTTAATCACATGCACACACCACCAGGCTTTAAGAAGATCCTCAAAAACTCAGTCTACTGTCCTAACTGATGATGTAGTGGATACTTAAGACATATTGGGAAAGGAAGAATCAGGAAAGTTTTACAGAGATGATATTTAAATCAAGAAGAAGGAATCCTCTGTTTGTACAAATATCTGGAGGAGGGAAGGAAGAAAAAAGGGGAAAAGTAGAGAGAACAGAATGTGGAAAAGCACAGAAGTATGATTGGAGATAAGTTGTCTAGATACATGTAGTTTGATTTGGCTAAGATCTCAGAATCCAAAATGAAGGAGTAGGAAAAGATTAAGAGGACTGTTTAGACCCAAATTGTGACAGTCTTATTTATGTTGTCATAAGAGGTTTATACGTTCACTTGTTGGCAATAAGGATCTAATGAGGGTTTTTAACAAAGGGGTTAGATGACAAGATGAGAATTCAGACATTCTGGGAATCAAAATCGATTCCTTAATATCAATAAAAATGAGATATATTACAATAGAATCTATCTATGCTAAATGCTCGATATAGCATTGATAATTCTCTCTCCTTTAAAGTTGCTCCCTTCATCTATATAATGGAAATGCCCTTTTATTAAACACTCATATGCACTCTTACGGCATTTGTTAACTGCTTATTTTTACTGAAACAGTCTGTGACATCTCATCCAAAACAATACTATGAGAAAAATCCTCACACCAATAAATTATTATTTGGTGAAACTGAGAAATATCTATTTTGTGTGTGGATGCATTTATTTCTCACTTAAATTGTCCTCCAACCCATTAATATAGGCAGAACCAAACCCCTGCAGTGCAATTTGAATGGCGACCACTAGAGGGCAAGCTTACCTCACACTGTGACCAGCTAGCAATCTGCTTTCACTCAGGGCAGGACAGAGCAACACGGGTGACCTTGACCCAGGCAGAGGTCATGGAGACCCCATTACTGTAAAAGGACAGGTCAGTCTATCAAATGCCAGAGATGAAATGTCATCTGAGTGACTCTGAAGCCAAGCTGACCAATTATACCCATCAAAACCCAAAGATAGTGAAAACCAGAGAAGCAAAGGGTGTCATTCTGAGGGAGGTGACCTCAAGAGGGCGAACGCGGGTGGTGAGTTAGGTTAACCAATTTTGCCTTTATATAGGACAAGCGGAGGCATTTTCAAACATGTTAAATTGACTGTGAAAACATGTTCTAAGCTGGTGTAATTCTAACAGAAATAGCACAGAGTGGGAAGTGCTTGTAACAGAAAATAGTGGCTAAAAAATGACCACGGAGGGGTGGCCACCTTATGGGAACTACGTGTTGGGAAATCGAATCCCCATTTGAATATAAGCATGACTGAAATAAGATAGTCTATACGCAGACAGCCTCATTTTGGATGAAAACTTTGGATTCTTTTTGGAAAGAGCTAAAACTTTACACAAACATCAAGTTCGCCTATAAAAACGAGTCTTGAGTTTCTTGAAAGGGGACTGACGGGCCACCTGCCTCAGACTCGCCTGGGGATAGTCGCTAAAATTTTAATTCCAAGGTTCCCCTCCAGATCTAAGAATTTCTGAGGTGGACTCTAGGTATCTGCATGGTTGACAAAGTCCTTAGGAGGTTCTTTTCATTTGCAGTGACATTTGAGGACAGGGCAAAGCGTGTGGCATCACTTGGGATACCTGGGTGATGCCTGTGTGGGTGCATTGGTCGGTCCGGCTCCTATGTGCGCTGACTAAAAGGGTCATCTGCTTGCTCACATACAAATATGCATTTTCCCAAAGCAGGCAAAGCCTCCCTTGTGTGGAACACTCGTATTTGGTCACAAACTCTGCTAAGCATTATATGCACATTACTATATTTTAATCTCCCTCAAACCGGTAAGGAAGATATTGTCATTTCCTTTTACAAATCAGACAGAACACAGCTTCAGAGAGGTCAATCGACTCATCCGAGATCATGCATTTAGAAAACAGTCAAGTCAGGATTAAAATCAAGATATGTTTAACTCTGAGGTTCTTTAGCTAAGAAGAGGAGGGGAGCATGTAAAGGTTTATTAGAATCTGTTAATTCCCTCACTATTTCTTATTCCTCAGTTACTGGACTAGAGGTCAGAAAGCCCCCTGTATTAAGCTGAAACCAGCCATGCTAGAACATTCCTCCGGTATCCTGAGGCCTGTCAGAGTTCCATGTGGAAAAAACTCATCTCCAACCTATAATATGACTTTTGAGAAAAAGATTGCTTCTGTCCTGGGAGAGGAGGTAGGGAAGACTTCCTAATAGTTTCTCCTTTAAGGGAATCCATTGTAAATTCATTTTTACAGGTGTGTTTGTAGGATTTTATAAATTATGGGCCTCAGCATTTAAAGTCAAAAGAAGGTCAGGAATTTCATCATTATGAAAAATAAATAAAAATCCTGGAAAAGTTTCTAGATTTTTTAGGCTTCTCTAAAGAATCATATTTTACTCTAGTCAGAGTTTAGTCATGAAATACTGTAGCATAAAAATGAAATATGACTTATTTTCTCTTCTTTTTAGTGGATTTGGCCATTGTTATTAAATTGAAAGCTTTTTTTTTTTTTTTTGGAAATTGTCATTTAGTAGCATGTTGGCTAAGAGATCAAGTGAAGATTTCCTTCTCTTTTTTTATGTACAATATTGGTCAGCCTCACAAAAATGTGACTAAAGCCACACACACACACACACACACACACAAATAACCTTTAAAAATCAAGTGACTTAAAAAATACCTCTGGAATCCATGATGATATTTATGGGGGTAAATATAAATTATAGCATTTTCAGCTAACTCTAAAAAATTGTTTAAATTATATATTTAGCATTTTTTCCTCTGATTTTTATTTTTTGACATACAAAAAGCTATGCATAATTAATATATACAACCTGATGAGTTTGAAGATAACTGTGCATTGGCAAAACCATCGCCACAATCTATGCTACTATTTTTATACATAATAAATTAATGAGTATACACACACGGTCAATGGATATCTATATTTAAGCCCACTAGGTGGCAGGCATTGTATTGTGTGCTATAAATTCAGCAGAGACCAAGAAATCTGGTAACATGTAATTAAACAACAAAGAAAAAGGAGACACATTAAAAGGAGAAACATGTAGAGAAGACAGGCAATGAACAACTAGAAATGAAACGTGACTACAAAGATGAAGTCTTCAAAACATCTAGAGTTTTGCTCTTAGTAGAAATTAGAAAAATATGGAACAAAGATATTTAAAGGTTTATGAGAAAGAAGTGTTTTCTTTTGGAGGGGAAGATGAGAGAAAGAAAAACCTAAGATATGTACTATGAAAAAGCAATGGTGTCCCAAGGGAACATGCTAGATTATCAAGAATAAGACTTAAAACAGCTTAAGTGTCTGTATTTTAAGGATAAAGAGAGATTCTTATGAATGGCTGCAAAAACTGACAGACAGATAGAAAGGTAGATCATGATAATTACAAACTTAGAAATAAACTGACTTTAGGCTTTTTGCACAAGAATATGAGTACATAAGTATAAAAAATGTGTAATCAAGAATATCAGTAAGAGATGAACATTCTCAAGCCACCTCTTACTGAAGGATGCTCTGGGGAGAGGCTGGTAGTGATGGTTCTCAGGGGCAGTATCGATTTCATTTCAGGTATATGTTTTAGATTGTATTCTCATCAAATATGAATTCTTTGTGCAGAACAGATCTTCACTTAGTAATTCTACTTTCCAATGGACTGGGAAGCCTTGTATATTATGGGATTTCTATTTTTATAATTTATCCAGAAATAAATTTAACAACAGAAATCTACTTTCTCACAGTTCTGGAGGCTACAAGTCTGAGATCAAGATGTCTGCAGGGTTGATTTCTCTGAGGCCTCTCCTTGGCTTGTACACGGCTGTTTTCTCCGTGTCCTCGCAGTCTTCTCCGTGTGTCTGTCCTAATGTAGTCTTCTTATAAGGACAATAGGCATATTGGATTAGGGCCCATCCTAATGGCCTTATTTCATTTAATTACCACTTTAAAGGCCTTATCTCCAAGTAAGGGCACATTCTGAAGTACCGGGAGGGGAAGGGCACACTTCAGCGCACAACAGCTGTCAACACTACAGTGTGGCAGAGCGTGAATTTGAATCCATCAGCTGACCCTGGATCCTGCGCCTGCTCTGACAACACCTGGTTCCTCCAGGCCTGGGGCGGGATGACGGCTGGCAGGGGCTGGAACGCTGAGCCGCCAGGTACTGGAGTAGCCAGTTAAGACAACAAGCCAAAATGAAAGCGACACTCAAGGCTTCAGCCCTCTGCTGCGACAGTATACGGGAGACGCGAACCAGAGCAAACGCTGCCCCGGTGCCCGGGCCGCATTCCCCCTGGGAGCGCTGCGACAGGACGGGCGGACCGCAGCCATGCCTGGTCACCTCGCTGCGGAGAGCCCGCAGGGGAAGGGGGGGAAGGGGGAGGGAAGGTGGGGAAAGGCTGAGAGCGGCCAACGACTGAACCCTGAACCGGAGAGGGCAGAAAGTATCTTCGGGGTCCCTGATCCAGAGGCCCTGGAACAGAAGTGCCTCCTCTAGGAAAGCAGACTGTGTAAGAGCATGGCGGGCCCAGAGGGTGAGGGACCTAAGCCCCGAGTGCCCCTTCCTCCAGCGACTACAAGGCACCAAACCTTGTGTGAGGAGGGCAGCTGCCCCTCGTGAGGCTTGCTGGGCAAGGCTTCTCGCGTTGTCTATGGTTGGGCCCGAGAGATCACACAGAAGTTTTTGGCCGGGATCCACACTACTTAATAGCTGAGCGCTTACGAGTTGAGGGGCCTCCCCCACGCCTCTGAGCTTGTTAGTTGTGGGGACCCCTATGTATGCCTGTGGAGTAGTTTTTCCTCTGAGGTGCTCTGACCATCACCATGTCATTTATACTCGTCGCATTACTGCCATGGCTGTTCTTACTCCCTTCCACTCCCATTAAGGCTCTACTTGGTGAGTGGGACTGTGGAGAAAATCACGCTGTTGGTGAAACCATTTAGGGAAGGGATCTGCTTAGCAGAATGTAGTGCTTGTGGCTGCACTGATCTGGAACTAGGAGATTTGTAACTCTTTTGGCAGCCAACAGAGATGGCAAACAAGACCCTCGGATCATTAGTTCTAGCAATCTCCTCTTAATTTAGATGATAATTTAAAGTGCCAATAGGCAGTATTATATAAATATGTCAAGGCTGGCACCTTTGGCTTAACACTCCAGTAGATACAATTTTTCAGGTGAAAATGGCCTTCAGCATCCTCACACACAGTCTTTCTGCCTCTAAGAAGAACCTGTTAGCCAGAGGTCTCTGGAAGGAGCACATTTTTTGGATTATCTGCAAGGCACCATCCTTGGAGCTTTGAATACATTATTTCCTACAATGCTCACAAAAATCACATGGATAGATAATGTTGCCTCCACTTTGTAAATGTTGAAACTGCCAGAGACTGGACATTGATACTATCAATCCCATTAGAATGACGTATCTACTGCCGAATTTGAAAAGGGATTTCTGGTCCTTACCTTCAAAAGAAGAAAAAAATATAGAAACAATTGTGATTGTATCCAATAATTGTTTTATACATTTCGCTGATAGTAATGTTTTTAAGACATTTATAAAACATAAGCAAAGGAATTTTGCAAAATTACCTGGTGAAACATAGATGAAGTAAAGGAAACTGATAAGGTAGAAAAATAATATTTTAAGATATGATTTTTTTCATATCCATATGAAAATACAAGGGTCTCTGCATGTGAATTTTCTATGATTGAAATACTTGCCCTGTGATATACATGATCAGTGATGAATTTCTGGCATAATATTTTAGGTAACATCAAGCATTTAGGATTTTAGAGTGTCGCCTCGACACGTTCTCAAGGAAAAAGCTTTTGGTGGCTTTGGAGAGTGATGGGAAAATCCCAGGTAAATTTAGTTTAAGCCATTGCAGATTTGGGTGTGTGCATGAAGGTGACTTCTATATATACTCAAGTTGGACTTTAAACATGAAAGTCATCTTAGAATACCACTGAATACTCTTTACTTAGAAATATTTACACTTGTTGTTTGAATTAATTTTTAGTTGCCTGGATTCAAGCTCCAAAGGAGTAGGAATTACATGCACTGTCTGGCATATAATAGGTGCCGGGAATAGTGGTAAAATAAATTAATGAATAAATTCTAATTAATAAACATTTAAAATCTAAACCATAGGGAAAGGGGAAGTGATGAAAGAGGGATGGAGAGATTTCAGAGTAATGAAGTGCTAGGTATGAACAAATATGAAAGTATTTCATTTCTGCAATTGAGCAACTTTACACGAGTAAACTAAAAAATCCTCCTAGATCATTCATAGAGGGATTTGATGAATCCCAGTGTAAACATCTAGATACAAAATTGTATTGGATCATAAATTTTATCCCAAAGATGAGAGGCAAAGAGTGTTTTTGAAATACTTTATTGCCCAGAAGGATTCTAGTAAATATGGGCTGACATGACAGGATGTCCCCTCCATGGTGTAGCTTGTGAAGTAGGCTACTCAGTTGGAATTAAAGGTTTACTTGACATTTAGTTCATTCATCATTGCCATCCTTTGAATTGTAACCATTTCATCTCTAGGTTTTTGGATTTAAAACTTGTCATGCATCCTTCTCAGGATGAATTTATACCCACCTGAACTTTGAGAATTGGCCCTACATTTTAAAGTATTTGACTCACTACAAAATTCAAGTCTTGAACTCACAATTACTTGTACTATACAGGATTACTAAGATGGAAGAAAATCCATGCCTAAAGAATGCAATGCTCATCATAAAATTTTACATGTCTAGAAGAGAAGATATAAAGGATATCTTTTCCTGATTATGGGTAGTGGTGTTGCTACTGGTAGGGATGTGTGCAGTGTTTACTGCTCTGAGATTTTTATTAAACTATTTCAGTAGAGCAGGGACTGTCTGATGTTTCTCATCAGTGTCCTCTATGACTCCCATAAAGAGGATGCTGAACTATACTTGCTGGGTCAAGAAATTGTGTTAACGTAGGACCTACTTCGTGCCAACCCAAGCAATGATGACATACGGATGAAACAACTCATCCCTGTCCTCAAGGAACCCTCAGTTTAATGTAGGAATAGATGTATAGACAATCCCTGACTTACGATGGTTCAACTTCATGATGGTGTGGAAACAATATGTATTCAGTAGGAGCTGTGCTTCAGTATTTGAACTCTGATGTTTTCCCAGGTTAGGGATACATGGTAACACTCTCTCGTGAAGCTGGGCAGTGACAGTGAGATAATTTTGCCCATCTGTAGCATTCTGAGCAGATTTAAGGTAGGCCAGGCTAAGCTATGATGTTCGGTAGGTTAGGTTAGGTATATGAAATGCATTTTCAACTTACTTTAATATTTTCAATTTATGACAGGTTCATTAGGACATAATCCCATCCTAATCCAAAGAGCATCTATATATGATTATTGTACAAGATGACAGCCTATCAGTGCTGATAAACATCTAGGTGCTAAAGCAACACAAAGGAAACCACTGGATTCAGATCAACAAAAGTAGAATATCAAAGAAGAAATTATTATTATTGACAGAAAATGTACAAAAATGTGGGGAAAAAGTCACATTAGTACATATCTGAGTATAGCATAGTGAGAAGCAATTCTACTTTTTTATTCTTTTTTATTGTCTCCTATTTTCCTCTTTATTTCGTACTTAGTACCAGAACCACTAAGTCCAACATACATGATCTCCAAAAAAGAAATTCAATTACTATATGAGTGCTATAGGCTGCATTGTGTCTCCCATGATTCATATGTTGAAGACTTTATCCCTAGTAACTAAGAATGTGACTATTTTGAGTTAGGACTTTTCAAGAAATAATTATCTTAAAAGGAGGTAATTTGGATGGGATCTAATCCAATATGACTATTGTCCTTATACAAAGAGAAAATTAGGGCAGACACATACAAAAGAATGATTGTTTGAAGACACAGGGGGAAAATGGCTTTCTACAACCCAAAGAGAGAAACACTGTGAGGAAACCAATCCTGCTGACATCTTAATCTTCGACTTGCAGCCTCTAGAACTGTGAAAAAATACATTTCTGTTGTTTAAAGCACCAGTCTGTGGCACTTTGCTATGGCAGCCCTAGCATGCTAATACAATGAACAATAGTACGAGTGTCCCTCTTCTACTGATACAAAGGTAAAGATTCTCATGCAAAAAGTATAAAAACAAAGGTCCTTCATTTGTATTATAACAATGGAACTAGAGCAGTTGGCACATTTCCACCTGGGTCTGGGTATTGTAGTGTTCACTTTATTTTTTTGTGTGTTTCCCTGAACTTCTTTCAAGGATTATATGGTGCCAAATTTTTACCTAGGTACACGAGAGTATTATTGCTATCATCATTTCCATGCCAGGATACCTGATAAAGCTTCAAAGTGATTTGATTCATTTAATTAAAATTACTGAATAAACTGGGCTGCTAGTTAAGTCAGAGCTAAGTGCCCTAGTTTCATTTCTTGGAAATATTACAAAATCTACTGCGCTGTATATTTTTTTCCTTTGAATAACTTGCAGAATTTTCCAGGAAATCTATTTTTACCACTTTAGCCCACATGACCCTGTGCAGCTGAAGAAAATATATTATCTGGCATTTCAAAGCACAGAACCAATAGTCTTTAATTCCAATCTTTTTAATGAAGGTGAATTATTTTACATGAAACTACATGTGACTGGTTTACTTTCAGCAAAATAAACCTGGGATTACAGAATCATGAAGTAATACTTGTTCTGGTGGAATTTAGGTCTTTGACGGAGAAGGAAGTTACGTTATTTACTGTAAGTATAAAATGATAATCATGTGCCCATTGTCACTTTCCTTTCCACTCACTCTATTTTTCAGTTTCCACAGAACTTCCAGTAACTACGCAAATCAATATGATGGGAATGAATTATGTAGGGTCACTGAAGTCATTCAATACGGCATTTTCTTTGTAATTCAAAAGTATACTGAGAAAATATTTAGCCACTTTCTTCCCATATCTCTAAATTCACTTTATTAGTCAAGGTCCACCCAGAAAACAAAACACAACAAAACACTATTCTAAGAATTAAAAAATAAAGAACATTTAAGTCAGTGAGCTAAATATTCAGGTTGTGTTAAAGCAGAGAAGCTAGACAAGGGAGCATAAAGTTACCGAGACATGAGGAACATTAGGAAGGAAAGGCTTCATGGAGTAAAACGACAATAGGAAGCGACAGTGTTACTAGACATCAAGGCGGGCGGCAGCCTAGTAGAAGCTGGAAGTATGACATGCTTGCCAGGCAGGAGCGGAACTAAGGAAGAGTGCAGCCATGCAGGGAAGGGGGGAGTAAATTCCCTGGTCTCTTCCCTCCCGCTGCCTAGTGTTCAGCCAGTGCCTGCAGAAGCTTCCTGGCGAGAGAGGTGAGTTCATGTGATACATAACAGAACGGGGGATGGGTTTGGACGCAACTACATAATTGACTAGTATTTTTAAAAGGTAGATCTCAAGAAACGAAGTTATATTTTGGATGCTGGAGAGTAAGCGTGGAACAGAGTGAACAACGGAAGAGGCAGAGGGTTAGTAAGGACTAGCTGAGAGAAAGCTGGTGTTGGCATGAAGAGGATGGGAACCAGGTAGAAGAAAATCACACTGCAGTGACAATAAAGGCAGAGTTCAGGAACCTCATTCATTCAGCCACTTACTTATTCAGCAAG